>NW_017729022.1:80918308-80928226 GCF_001723915.1 Gavialis gangeticus
ACAATAAAAAAAGAACTGCCCCCCCCCCAAAAAAAACCGACTCCGGCACTTACTGGCAGTCCAGCAGCCATCTGTGTCACTGGGGCCCCTCCTGCACAGCACAGGGCTGGGGGACAGCTCCAGTGGCCCCAGCCCAGGCACTGCTGCCCCCACTGCCTTGTACTGCCCAGGGGGGCTCTGCCAGGAGGCCCCGGAGCCCCCACAGCCCCCACTCCTGGGGTGAGAAGAGGCTTTTTTTCTTCTTTTTTTAAAGTGACGGTGCCTGGAGCTGGGGGGGCAGCCATGGGAGCCTGGGGATGCAAGTGGGGGATGGGGCCAGGCAGGGCAGCCATTGGGGGGTCTGGGGGAGTGGAGAGGGTGTGGCAGCCAGTAGGGGATGGGGCCAGGTGGGACAGCAATCAGGGGGCTGGGGTGAGGCATGTAAGCCCTATGGGGGGGTAACCCCTGTGGGAACCATTTGGCCCCTGTTGGAGGAGCCATAGCCCCTGTGGGGGAGCAGCAAAATATATATTAATGTATTCATTAAACATGTATTTGGAGTTTACTTTATTATTATGATAGAGTCTTCCAAACTGCTTTAACACTGTAGGTATATCAATAAAACATTGCCCAGCTGATCACCGTCTCTCTGCCTCTCTCTCTCTCTTTTTATAGTGGTCTTGTGTTTTAATTGTGGAGGAACATGGATTTTTGGGGTATTTTACAGAGTGACTGGGATTTTTTTATCAGGGATTTTTCAGTTTTCCAATAGGAAACACCAGAATTCCTGCGAGGGCTGTGGCAGAAGCCAGCCTGCTCAGAGCTGGCACCTTGTGCCCAGCTGGCTGTGGCTGACCTCCTGGCCAAATGGGGCCAGGAGGACATGCTTTGACAGTTAAAAGCAGGCTACCACCCCTGGAACATCTTCCAGGTGAGAGCTGCCCAGATGGCCGGACACAGGGCACACATGGCAGTAGTGCCGCACAGAGGCCAACTCTGCAGCCATGGCCCGCTGGCCCAGAAGGGCAGATGCCTCTACTGGCTGTGCAGTCCCCATCCGGGTCTGGCAGGTGCACAGCAGGTCACAGCCAGGCAGCAGTGCACACCTTCCTGTCAGACTGCTGCAGTGGGTAGAGGGTGCAGGAAACACTCAGGGCTGCTTTAGCAGTCCACCTGGCACAAGGGGCAGTATCCTCAGGTACCAATTGGCTGGGCCCCAGAAGCTCCTGAGAGTGAGTAGCCCTGAGCTACTTGCCAAGGCAGCTTTTTATACTGCTGGGGCCAGGACAGGGCAGCTTTTTATACTGCTGGGGACAGCACAGGTGCTGGCCCTGAGCTGTAGCTCCCCCTGGCTGCAGATCCTGGAGGAGCCAGGCAGGGTTATTTTGTCCCAAGTGGCACGATTTGCTCCACAACAAAGTGCATGTCTGAGCATGTGCACTGAGGCAAAAAGCTCCAGCTCAAATTTTCACCGCTCCTATTTGAGCTGCTGCAAATGCACGTTTGCATGTGTGGATGCACCCACCCTCTGTGTTTATCCTGTGAATCTTGTATAGATGTTTGCATACCTAAGTGCTAGGATGACATAGCACCTTAAAAGGATCTTGCAGCACCCTGGAGTACCACAACACCTTGGGTGAGGATCACTGGCATGGAGAGGGTTCCTTCCATTTCCCCCACTTCCCGCAACATAAGTAGCCTCCTTATTCTGAAATATAATTGCACGTTATAGCACTGTAGATATACTGAGCATCTCTAAAACACAGAGCAAATGTCCAAGTGCTCGCTGCATTTGCAAATATGATGTATTTTTATTTCCCATTTATTTCCCATAGCATACCTAAATTCCATTCCATAAGAGAACATTGCCTACACACCTTGTACAAAATGATACTGTGATTGCAATTTATCCACTAACACAACAAATACAGAAGCATTCTTGCACTTCTTTTTGATGGCTTCATCAATTCATGAATGAATTTATGTTGTCCAACCTAGAAACCATATTTGTAAAAACTGTCCTTGTTGGCTTATTCAAAAGAAGTCCAATCAATGCTAAATGTGTCAAAATGCTATTTAGAATTGATCTCTCATCATTTCTGCAGTGAAATAAAGGGTGCAAGCTCAAACATTTTAAAATTAAATTTCTTCATCCATATAAAAACACCCTCACCTCCTCAGAAAATGATGAGCTAGGCAGCTTGTTATGAACATCAAAGATGCTGACAAAGACAACTTGGTGGAATCCACTTTCAAGCCTGGTTAGGTTTTTAACTTAACAGTCCAATATAAGCAATTCAAAACTAATTCTTCCTAAAACATATGAAACTTAAGAGTAGCTAGGAAAACCTAAAAGACTTTTGTTCTATTTCTAGTACATGTGACCTACATTCTGCTGTAATTTACAGATGGCCAACATCATTGACTCCATGGGCACGTCCTAATGGGTTTGTACATGCATTTCTCTGGGGACAACTATTTGTGCATCACCACATATTTGTGCCGCTGCTAGTTTCCCTGGGGAACGCCTGTGCATGTGTGCTGTGGCACACAGCAAGTTGCCCTGAGTGAGGTAGGGGAAGCTGGGGCCAGCTTCTTTGTGGCACCTTTGAGGTGCTGCAAAGCATGCATTCCCACTCATGGGGACATGACCCATGTGTCCTAATGTAGATTTTTAAAGTTATGTTAGAAGCCAACCAGAAGCTACCTCTTAAATCCTATAGCATCAACACCACAACCGATAAGTAGTTTGCAATTCATGATGCAAAAGCAGTGTGGACACCAAACTCAGCTCAATACCCTCCATGTAAATCACACAGTTACACAGGGGTCTGGCCTGAGGACTTACACATAGGATATATTTCATGATCCCACAGGTGCTCATTACCCTGCATTTCCTCCAATAACTGCACACCAGCTAACTGCCTGCACCAGTCTCCTCCATGCTAGCAAATTTCCCCAACTCTACTTAGCATGCTATATTTCAACATCTCAGCCTCTTTTAACATGTCAACCCATGCCCAAGTCCCAAGAGTTATCTAGTGACCTGTCCATTATGGCTAGGAACAGAAATTACATATTCTAGTTGAACTGTATATTCAAGTTTTATAAACCAGTATAAGTAATCAGAAACCAGTTCAAATCTGTAACATAACAGAAGTTCAGTGCACATAAACCACTCTCAAAATGGCCGAAACCACTTTAAGATAAACCTGGATGAATGCAGTATCAGACTTACCTGATTTAGGTTAAATTGGTATATTGAACTTCTGTCCCAGATCTGCTCCAGATACAAGTTAACTCAGTGGCTAGGGATAGAAGTTACATATAAACTGATTTAAGGCCGTGTCTACATGAGACACTTTACTGAGCAGTAAACTAATCTACTGCACAATAAAGCATCACTGTCTACACTTGCAGGTGCTTACCAAACAGTAAATTAGTCAGCTGTGTAGTACATTTACTACCTGCATATGCAAGTAGTAAAATTTATTCCGCAGTAAATTTACTGTGCAGTAAAACCAAATAGCATTAGTTGCACATGTAGACATGCCCTAAGTGACCAGAAACTAGTTTAAACCTGTAACAGAACAGAAGTTCAGTGCACATAAACCACTTTCAAAATGGCTGAAACCATTTAAGATGAACCTGGATGGATATAGTATTCGACTTAACTGATTTATGTCAAACCAGTTTATGCAACTTTTGTTCCAGATCACAGTCCTCCAGCATCCCAGGATGCTTTGCATCTCCCCTGCAATCCCCCATTACATGGTGGGCAGGCTGCTCTTCACCTCAGCTCTCTGCTCCAGTGAGCAGGGAGGTGTGCTCTAGCACCTCCTGGCCTCTGGCTTGGGTCACTGCAGGTATGTGGCTGCAATTCCAGAATGAAAAGTAAATGTTTGCTCACTTGGTTATCGGCTCAATCTATGCAGCTTGGACTAACCTGCAAAGATGTAATCGCTTCAGCCATGGGCTTTATGACTATCTGTACTTAGCCTATAAATACATGCTACTTCAAGATATATAACCTTTCAATAAGCATGTTTTATATTTTTCCCCTTGTATGTTCTAGCTTTATAAATAGTATATAAAGATATTGTACTGATCTCCTGATTAAGAACTCTGTTTTCTATCTCCTTTCCTTCTACAGATGTTATTTCAAAAGATCTATGCCCACTCTTCATGGAAGTTCTACCCTTTCATGTTGGAAAGTCTCAGGTCACGTATGTATTTTGTTTATATACAGTGTAGTCCACTCACATGGTAGAAGGTCTAACATCATGGCCAATTGTCCAGAGTGGCAGGCAAGAAGCCATTCTTTCAGAGGATGTTAAGTGAGTATAGTTTTAATTACTCCAGACGATATCAAAGATGATTTTTAATGGAGAGATATCCAGATGATCACAACAGTCTGTGAATATTTCTTGGAACAAGAGAAATGCCAGACTCCTTAGACTCTTTGATCTTGTCATTGTATTTACTTGAGTTATTACAAATTTCAGATGGGGAGGCACGGGGGATGGAAGTGTTTTTACGAAAGAAAAACAAAACTCCATGCTATTGGATTTTGTCCAAGTTAATAGCCTATGATATACAGCAGCCTGAGCAATATAAAGAATATTTCAAACACATGGATTTATGATGGATCACTTTAACTTCTTTTGAAAAAATATATCCCTTATCTGCAGGAAAAAACCCACAGACATATTTGGCATTCATCCCCCATGCTATTCAGATACATTTGCATAGTTTTGTACTTGGTGATATGCTGCACTTTCAATTTTTGAGACAAGCAGCCTAATTTTCATTTAAAAATAGGAAAGAAAATAAAGTGCATTTTTCTGAACAATTTAATCATTGCTCAGCCCTAGACTCCTGTAGGAGTTATAAAATCAAATTCATACGCAGTACAAAATACAGGGAAACCCAGGGAAATGGAACAAAAAATAAAGCAACAAGTAGTGGCTGCCATCAATACCAAATTTGACCATATTCATGGCAAATACAAGGAAAGACACAAGGACAAGGAAAGAAAAAAATAGCAATGTTTACTAGTGAAAAGCCATCAAAGAAGATGAAAAGATATAGACAGCTGTCAGGGGATGGGGTCCCCAGCAATGGCCATGATACCCCTAGCGCTTCTTGACCGTGCCAATCCTGCTCAACGGGCACCCTCTTTCTCGCCTGCCATGTCTTGTTGTAACTATAATAAATAGGGAGGCTGCCCTCAAGTTTATCTGGACATGGTCCTGATGGACCCCACTGAACCCTGTGGGTTCTTGTACCTCTGTTTTGGGTCCTGCCCAAAATGGAGGTCTCTCGGGACAACCTCAGCCTTATGGGCTAGAAGCGTAGCTCCAAACTGCCCCTTTACTGTGCCTCAAGCCTTGCAGATAGTATTCACACAGTGTCCCTCTGAGGCCTTACTTTAACTTGACCTCCAGTTGTCACTGGGCTCTCTGCTGCCCTGTCTCTCTCTCTCTGCACCCCTTGGGGTTGGGGTCCGTTCACCCCCTTTGTCACTGCGCCCCTGGTGCTGGGATCTGTCTACCCTGATACTGTGCCCACACTGGTGCTGTGGTTTGTTCATCCCCCGATACTGCGCCCACACTGGCGCCAGGGTCCCCACACTGCAGTGGGCCCCCAATGAGGCCTCCTCCTTCCCCAATAGCCTCAGCCCAATCATGCGGTATACAAACAGAAATCAAAATACGAGCCCCTGGGCTATAATATAATGCAAGCATCTCAGGGTGTGCTCTGTTCCTTTAAAAGAACCACCCTCTCCCCAGCACTATGGGCCTTGTAGGCCAGGGTATCTGGTGAGCTCCTGAAGTCCCTTAATTTTACCAGAAGCTGAACAGGCAGTCAAGCCTCTTCACTTAGCTTCCTCTAGGAGAGCTCCTCCCCCTTGGCTGCTGGCAGAGAACTGACTCTCTGGTCCGAGCCCTGGGGTTTATATATGCCCCAGGCCCTGCCTCTTCCAGTCAGGTGACCGCCTGCAGGTGCGGGCTAATTCCCTCATTCCTGCTGCTGTGGTAACTTGCAGCTGGGGGGTTCCTGACTGACTCCTAGGGCTCTCTCCCTAGGCAGTTTCTGCTCTTAAAGGAGCAGGCACCTTAGTGCCCTGCAACAACAGCTTAATGCTTAAATGAGCTCATCAGTAACATAAAATAAATTCTGTACAGTTCCTAAGAAAATGCAAAATCCAGCCAGTCACCCTGAATGAACTGTTTAAGAAAGATGAACACGCCTAAATTGAGTTTTTTGGTCACTTTAAGGGGCCACATCATCACTGGGCTGAATAACTCAGGTTGTAACATCTGAGGTTACTTTACCTGCACCTCTACCAAACTCATATATATCATCTTCTTAGGGTGCTCCTCTGCTGTCTACATTGAACAGATGGGGAAATCTCTACGTGAAAGAATGAAAGAACACTGATGTGACATCAGCTCCAGAAAGATACAAAGGACTGTGGCAGAACACTTTAACCTCCCTGGACACTCCATCACCAACTTTAGGGTAGCTGTTCTGGACAACAACCTTTAAAAACTGATTTGAACAGGAATCTGCAGAAGAAGAAATCACCCACAGACTAGGTTGTATGAAGAACATTTTAAACAGGGACTGGATTCTTCTCCCATTACCTGAATCAGTTTTTGTGACCCATTTTGTTCCTATGGGATCTTTGCTTGTTGCATCTCCCAGCACTGTTCCCCTCCTCCTTCCCATCTCCCTCTCTCCCTGTCCCTTTCCACCTTTGTATTCAAATCATTCTCTCCATTCTAAACACAGCTGTGTGCATGTCCTTTCACAGTATCTGATGAAGTGAGCGCCATGTCACAAAAGCTTGTGCTATATATGTATCTCTAATTTAGTCAGGTGCAAGGTCTCTAATTTTATCAGGTGCAAGCCTACCCTGCTTTGTCCTTGACTTCAGGCTATCACAGATAACTATGTCCCTTTAAGGGAAGGCAGAGCTGATTCAGCCTTTGATGAGTACATCTAGGACAGGGGTCAGCAATACTTATGGGCAGAGTGCCAAAAACACAGCAATCTTGATTTGTAAGATGTTGGTGAGCCAGGGGCGTACAGTGGAGGAGCTGTAAGAGGTCCGTCCTTATGTGGTAGCGCAGCCCCGGCCTCTTCCCTGCCATATGCCCTGAGGTGCAAATGCCTGCATATGTCACACTGGCACTAGTGCCAGGGGTTGCCTACCCCTGATATAGGACAACATGTATGTAGCTATCTGCCAGAAAGCCACCTAGTTTATTAGGCTGCTTGCAGACATGGAAAAAAAAACCCAAATAAATGGCACTTTACTTTAAACTCAGTGTGCTCCTGCACTTAGCCCAGTGCATGCCCAGAAGAGGCATTGTGTTAGTTGCACCCAGCTTTCCCAGCATCTGTATAAATTAGGCACTTTAGTTGGGCTTTTTTGGTGTTTTTATCCAATAGCTGATTCAATGAGCTATTAGATAAAAGCACCAAAAAGCCCTGCTGAAGTGCCCAATCTATACAGACACTGCAGAGTCAAACTAACACACTATTTCCAGTAAACCCTGGGATTTTTTTCCCCCCACGTCTGTCAGTGCCGTTACTGATCTAGTGAGTGAGCGTGTGGTCCTGATAACAAGCAACAGGCTTGGTTTCAGGGCTCATCTTAGGGAGAGGAAGTTCCTGTGCAAAGGACCCCCCAGGAATTGAGCAAGAGAACTCACAGGAAAAATTGCTAAGGAAGTTCCAGTGTATTACAGAGGTTTCTTTGTCCCAGCATTATCAGATAGGGAGTAACAGGGCAACTGTCTTTATTGCACAAAACAAAAAGCATAACTATTTAATACATACATACATACATACATATACATGGATTTTGCAAAGGGGGTGTAGGAGTAGAAACCAGCATTATAGGGATGGCTGTACCCTCCCGCTGCCAGCCTCTTCTCTGCTCCCTCACCACCAGTGTGAGCAGACCACACTGCAGGAGCCTCTGCAGACTTTGAATCCCCAAAGCTGGTAAGAATTCTCAACATTCCCCTCAATGCTCAGAGACACATCCCTTTTCCTCACCCTACCCACCTCCCACACCTGCTGCTGCTGCTTTCCCCACTGTCCTGGGGACAGGGGAAGCTCCAGGACCCTCCTACCAGGCTACATGGGGACAGAAAGGACTTCCAAGATGGCCTTAGAAGGCCCAGTTCATGAGGAGGTGTGTGCTGCTTATATATTCTCTCCTTTAATGGTTAAATAAAAAGGTGAAATATTGTAAACTCCTGTGTATTTTACTACATTTGAAGCTGCCCTTGCTGCTTAACATTTTGGAAGGAATTAGATAATTAAAATCATTTCCAACATCACTTTCAAGAGGGTCAGCCTTAAACACTGTGCTTATAAATAGTAATAACATAATGAATATTTCACAGAAGAAATAAAAATGGAGTCTTGATCTGTTTTCCCACAAGAATATTAGCATTCAGATTAATAATTAAAAATGAATACACATCTGCTCTACAACAAAACACTGTTCTATCAATAAATTTGAAAAAGCAAATATCCATCTCATCAGGGAGCCCCATCTGTTGAGACACATGGGGAGAAGTTTAGGGGGAAATCAGTTGTTGTTCCAAACATTCACTTTGTACTAAAGGAGAATGAATGCTGCTAAAGGTATAGTCACTGCAGAGCTTACATCTTGCACACTGTTCATTCAACAACATGTCTATCTTGAAATGATCCCTGAAAGGCTGACATTGTGCAGCAACATATACAGAACAGCTTACTTGCAAAACTATCTTGTCGGCTTTTTGTGGTTCTGCCTCTGCTGCTATAGTACTGTTAGAAATCAATATCTGCAGCAATGAATTTCTGGACAAGCCCATAAGATTGCAGCCTCCTTCTATTAGTTCATTTGATTTTATTTTTTTTACCTGACATCTAAAGAGTGACTTATTACAGTTTTTTCCCATTTTAAATTTTATGCAAAGTTCTGAATCCCAAATAAAAGCAACTTCTTTTGCTATGTGGGCACAGTTACACTTTTTGGAAATGGTCCATCTTGAACAAAAATTGTATTCAAGTGACTACTTAAACAATAAGCTTTATTGTATCATTATGACCACAGCCAATTGCTATTTCAGGGTCATCAGTGATTTGACCAGTTCTGAGTAACTGTTCTGAATACAGTTCTCCTTTAAAGTTCTCTCTCTATTTGCCTGATATATATCTATAGAACAGACAATAAGGCAGAAAGAAACTCAAGTAGGTAGAGTGTGCTCTGGAAAGCAATCTATGTGAAACATATATGGGAAACTACTTCCTATCTGGGATCAGTTGTGCCCAGTCATATTAAATAGATATAGTTGTATGTATACTGGGTGAGGTTCTCCATGCTTTCATTAGTAGCCCATCGGGGCCCCATGAGGAAGGACTAAGTCACCTATGTCTTGGACTTAGGATAGTACAGTCCAGGCTCTTACAATTTTTCTAAGCTTAATTATTTATAAAGTATACTAAACTCATAAGTCATCCATACTATTGTTTCAAGCACAAGTTTAACATTAACCTAGATTAGCTTCCTTCTTCAGATTCATATAAGGGCTGCTTAAGACCCTTTACAACTGTTTAAAGAAATAAAGATGATGTTATGACAGTAGAACAACATAGCCACAGAGCTTTAAAAGCCATTGTATTTGAAGGCATAAATCAAAAGCCCCTCAAGGAGTCATATAGAAATGATTTTAGTATTCCTAATATGCATAGTACCACGGTATGACAGTGGGCTTTCTCAAGGCCAGTCATGACATCAGCCCGCCCAACTGTCTAGGGCAATCTACCCTGCCTCACCTGCCAAGCCTTTAATGTTTCTGAAAAATAGATGTTTATATGCGGGAGGCTGCCTATCTGGTTGCCCTGATGCCAAGGACAAAATACATGGTT
>NW_017729022.1:80933226-80947422 GCF_001723915.1 Gavialis gangeticus
CCCCTGCCTCACCTGCCAAGCCTTTAATGTTTCTGAAAAATAGATGTTTATATGCGGGAGGCTGCCTATCTGGTTGCCCTGATGCCAAGGACAAAATACATGGTTCCAAACCTACCCTTATTCCATGCCCCATGACTCGCAGATGGCATCCAAAATCACTTCCAACTCTCCCGGCTCCTTAACTATGCTGCACTTGGCCTCTGGCCCACATTTGGTGTTAGGTGTCCTCAGACGTGCCTTGGCCCTGTCACTGAGGCCATTACTCCACCCCCTCACTGGGGCCAGAGCTTCGGCGCCTTTCTCAGGCCCCAATCTATGGGCCTGTGCCCTGTGCTTTTCTGCTGGGGTATGCTTCCCTAGCCTTTCCCCTCCACGGGATACCCACAAGGCAGTGGGGGTTGAGACTTTCCAGCGCCCTATCCTTGCCTTTCATCAAGGATGCACAGGCGTGGCATTTCTTGGAGACTGCCCTGCCACAGACAGCCCTATCACACCATCCCACCCCAGCAGGGTGCAGTTTCAGTTCTTACCCAGGACCTGGAACCTCCTCCATCCCCATAGTTCCTACCCTGACCACCAGGTGCTCCGAGAGCTGCTCTGCTCAGACTGTGCAATGGCTCCCTAGATGTACCTGCCAGCTCAGCTCCTAGGGCCTGGGCTTACACCCTGGCTACCCAGCCCTCATCCAATCTGGGGGACCCCTTGCAGTCATGTGACTGCCTAATTGGGCCTAACCACACCCGCCAGCAGCTCCACAGCCTACTCAAACCCCTTAAAGTGATGGGCACCAAAGGTTTCCTGTCACACAGGGTGATCCACTTTTTCCTAAGTTCTAAAACTGTAAGCTGTATCAACATGACTTATGGATATAGTATAGTTCTAAAATAACATAAATGCATTTTTTTCTATAAAAAGTTATACCGTTCCCTGTTGCACTTCAAAATTCATTTCTACTACATAGATATACACTTTAAATACTTATCCATTTAGCTCTGTAATTTGAACTCTACTAGCTAATATTGTTTTTCAGAGGAGAAAACAACATATTGTTATAATTTGCATAGAGATAACTAGGTATTTTGGTCACTCTACCAGTTCACTAAAATCCACAGCAAGAGGCCTAAACCCTTTCTTCTCATCTGTTTGGCCTTTCTAAAATCACCACTATTATTTTTCCTGCTTGAAGTGTGGTAGGCACTTAGAGATGGCAATCAAAACTTCACCCCCCTTAACATTAAGTAGGGTATAAACACACAACACAAACATATAGCCCCAACTCTAACAGCAACTAAAACATGTCTGTTCTATGATATACTTGGTTACCTAACCCTGATTCTCCATGTTTTGCTTTGCAACTAGAAACTCTTTGCCAGATACCATACTGAGATATTGCCTAGCAAATGTATCATTTTTCAGTGGAATTTTATGGCTGCAACTGACTTGAAGAACTGAATCCCTTAAGACGCAGTCAGATCACGTTTTCCCTCCCACCTCTGATATTAAAAATGCAAAACATATACAAATGAAAGGAAATTCTTGGTAATTCCTTCAGGAGAAAATTAATGCATCCAGCAATGGTCTAATCTGGAAAGCTTCCTCTGTAGAACCACTTAATGAATCAATGTCCCTTGATATTTCCAAGAATCCATGTGCAGATTGCTTTGGTATCTTTAATTAATTCCAGAGTCTAGAGCAAGCAACCAGAGATTTGCAATCGCTGCATGTGCATAGACTTGACTCATTTGAAAACAATGTTCTAAGAGCATCTTATTATGTTTTAAATATTCTTTTATGATTCACCCTGTATTAAACATCTCTCATTCAGATATATTATCCTGCTGTTAATGACATACACAGTTAATGTTTTATATAGTGTTATTGCTATGGCTTGTAAGAGAAAGTAAAATCTATAATGACCTGGATGCTTTCCCTGGTAACGCCCCTTCAGCTCCAATAAAGACAGTACGTTTGCGCTGATGCATTCAACAGCAGAACTGGTCCAGTTTTGTTTAATGCATCTAATATTTCTTCATTACCACACTAAAGAATGCAGACTCAATAAACCTAAAATAACTTCTGAGCCAATGGAAAGACTCTCATTGGTTTTAATGGGCTTTGTTTTGGATCAGGCAATGACTTTACAGAGCAGTTTACCAGAGAGATGATTTACTTGAAGATCTTATCAAGAAAATATAGTTAATTACAAAAAACAGAAAAAGAAGGATATGAGAATATATTAGGTTAGCCAACTTCCTTCTGGAATGCTGAAAACCCAGAAAATATTCCCTCTGCCAGTGTTGACTGCGATTGCCTTTGAATGTAGAACTGAAAAAGCATCCATTTGCTAGGATGTAACAGTCACAGAACAAGCATCAGGATGCCAACTGGTATCTTCTTTACATGGCAGCAGAAGCGAGTCAAAACAAAATTTGCTTTCAGAAACCACCCCCTTGCTTCACAGTACATAGTGGTTTGGATAATATGGTGTGCAGTGCCAAAATGCCTTGGGGTTTTGACTCTGCAATACCATGCACACACAAAAAGAAAACCTACCTGGCTTTGGAGAAAAAAAAACCAACCTAGAATTTGTCCCTTTTCATCTAAAATAAAATAACTGGCTATAAACAGAAACTTACATCTTTCTTGTTACTCCAAAACATAATTCATGCACATTTGAAATGGTACCTAGGTGTGAATTTTTGATACTTAGTGTTGAAAAACTAAAATTCAGTCGCTCAGCCCTAGTAATAACCTGGTTCCCAAACACCAGGCTCATAACAACTCTATCACTATATTCTGCCAAACTCTGCTTTAATTAAACATGATCATGACTTGCATCAAAGTTCTTTTCAGAAAGTAAAGAAGAATTTTTGACATTCAAAGTGAATATTTCCAGTAAGATACTTAACAGCATACAAGATTTTATCAGCTTGTGATTACATTCTATTTGTAGAAAGAACATTCATAAAATGTTAGGATATTAACCTTGAGTGAGCCACACCTATATTAAATGCTATTACAATAGCACTTCATATACAGTCCTAATTCATCAAATGGATTAAAGATTCTTGTCCATTATAGCTCCTTTATGATGGCAGAATGGTGTTCCATTAACAAATAATAATGTTACCCTTGAAAAAGAGAATGGAAATTTACTAAAGAAGAGAAAAAACCGCAGATAGCATAGTACTTATATGTGAAGACAGATGAAAGGTAAGTGCCATTTCAAAAATTACTCCTATCCAAAAGCTATCAGGATAATTTTGGAGGTACTGCCCTGTCTTTTGTAAGAATAAACTGAAAACATTTTACAGCAAGAAAATAATGGAAGTTCATTTAAGTATCTAGGTTTACACTGTTCTTTATTAGAACTCCTCTTGTAAAAAGAACAAAAAAGGTGCAAGGAACTAAAAGAAAAGTTTCTCCAAGAAAAAGTGATATGCAGAATGCCTTCTACAAGTTAAGCGTCTTTTAGAATAAACTGGCATCAGACTTTCCTAGGCAATACAATTTCTGCCATACTGTACTACTTTTCAGTAGAAGATATAATTTTTGAGAATTTAATTCAAATTTACCGGCAGTAAGTCCCACAGCCCCTTGCTAGCATATGCATTATCCTTGTTCCACAGTTAAGACTACTAATGGCCAGAAAGGTGAAGAGATGTCATAGCATTCACCGTGAGTCAGTCAAAAAAGAACCCAGGTTTCCTGACTTAGTGTGCTATTAAACTCTTGCTTCTTGAAGCTTCTGACCTTTCTGGACTACACGCAGCTGTAAACATAGTTCACTATTCAAAGAGAGAAGGAGCTCCCGTTGAAGAATTATGAAGTAGGTATTCTATGTTGGGCTTGGATCCACATTTCCTGGACAAAGAGGATGAGATCTTCATTTATGGTCCTCTCTAAATATGCAGGTAAAGGCACGATTGGATACAATGCACGATCCACACACTTGCACCTCCTACCATGCTACACATGCATGGCAGGAGACGCAACTGTGGGATCTTGCATTAGATCTAATCAGGCTTTACTGCTGATGTAGGGGGAGTCCGATCCTGCGTCCTGCCTGCAATGGCAAAAAGTAGGCTCCCATCTCTGGGAGCCCCCTTTGCTGAGGTGCAGGGATTCTTGGTCCTGGCTGCTCATGGGTTGTACCTGTGGGACTCTCAGCCCCAGGAGACATGGGGCACTACTGCAATCTCCCAGCCATGGGGGTATGTGGAGTGCTCCACAGCTGGGAGATCACAATGGCTGGGAGATTGCACCAGCTGCAGTCTCGTAGCTGTAGACTGCCTACACATGCAAATTAAAGCTGGATAAAAAACAGCTATAAAGTTATTACATGTTTTCAAACAATAACTTTATAGCTAGTCGGAACTTTTTAAGGCATCATAGTTAATTTGCACGTGTAGCCAGTCTAAATTTATTGCACAATTAACAAGGTAGTTGTGCAATATAGATATAACCTGTAGAGGGTGGCCTATGCCACAACTCTGCTCGGAGAAGGGGGAGGAGAATCACAGAAAATTAGGGTTGGAAGGGACCCCAAGAAATCATCTAGTCCAATCCCCTGCTCAAAGCAGGATGATCAGCACCGCTAAGAACATACTATGTGAGATGCAGCAGAGAGGGAGGAATGCATTCCCCACTGTGCCCCAGGATAAAGTTCTGGGCCATCAAGAACAACATTCCTGAATGCTAAAATATCAACCAGAGCTGGGGCAGATCCAGTGGGGTTGCAGTAGTGTGGATGCAGCCCTACCTTCACCCCACTTCTGCCACTGTCTCAGTCCTTGGCTAAGCCTTGACACAGACTTTGCCCCAGAGCTTCTCCTTCCCTGCTCCAGTCATGGGCTGTGACAGCGAAGTGTGCCAGACTCAGCCAGACAGAGGCATTGGTGGCATGCAGGTTCCTCTTTTCATCACCCACTCCCTGCCCACCTCTCCTCTAGATATGCACAGATGGCCAGAAGTAGGTGCTGGAAGGAGGAAGGATTGAATGAGCAAGTATATGTTTTATAATTGGGAAGACTAATTCACCTCTAGCGTAAGGCAGAATGGCTTCAAGGGCTGTTCAATCCTGTGCTATTTATGAGACTACCTAAGTGCAGCATGCAGGAAATAGAACTTTTCAACCTCTAGCACACCCCTAACATCATGGAGCTAGAGGGTTTACTATAGCTGGGAATCCCTCCATACTAGGGGACACCCTAACTAACCAGACATGCAACTTGAAGGCTTCTCTGTGATGCAGTTTCATTCATCCACAGGCTCTGATTCCAAGTCAGTTACCACACTCAGCCCAGTAACCTTTTTGGGAGCAATCAAGGTAAAAACCAAGTAAAATACGGGGGAAATATTTTCTAAACTGACTGCACAGGCAGGAAGATGCTTTGGAAGAACCACTTCCAGAACACATTAGGATCAGCTCCCTGAATGACAGCACTAAGAAGTTACCGTGTCAAAGCAAGGAGAGTAAAAAGAGACTTACATGGATGTGAGCAGGCCCCTACATATAACTCCAGCCTCTGAGAGAGACAGCTGCCCCATGCTCCTACCGCTGACAAAGCATGTTAGTTGCTAACACTGATCTATAGCATTATAGCAATACTCTTCCATAGTTACAGAATTGCTATATAACACTGTTCTATCATGAAAACCTGGCCCAGAAGCCAGGCCAAGAATGCAACGGGGCTGCAAAAATAGAAGATTTTAACCTATGGAACAAACATTCTTTACATTCCCTTACATGTCTGAAGAATAATACTCCACCTCCTCCCCCTGTTCTCAGGATTCTTATGCACAGAGTAGATGCAATGCAGTGATATCCCCAAAGATATGAAACAATCTAATTTTAGGCCCACTTGCAGAACTGAGGCTTTGCAGTGATTGCCTCTGACAAGGTAATCCTGGCCTGGCCTCCCTTTGGGTTTTGTTAGATCCAGGCTGACAGCTTTTAGTGCTGTTGGCTTCACTGCCCTGAGCATCCTCTGTGTCCTTCTGGCAGTGCCCTCTATGGTTTTCATCACCTTCACTGTCCTGAGTTCTTCCAGGATTTGATCTTTATATCTCTGGATCCAAGTGCTAATTAACACGGGAGGGCTTTGGGCTTGAGCCCTGGACTCTTTACTGCTGAAAGCTTGCTGAGGGAACCCAGCCATGAGAATTTGCTAAAGATCTCTCTTGAGGCAATGTCATTCAAGGCCCTTTTGCTGTTTCAGCTAATTCTACCATAGCAGCTTCACCCTGTCATCCTGTCTTTCCTTTATTGACAGGCTGACAGAATTCATTTAAAATAAGTTTGATAAAGAAGCAGGAGAGCTGAAGATTGGATCCCTGTGTCCTGTGCTCAGTCAAATCTACCCCACATTTTGGGATCTTGATGACAATCAGGTTGCTTTGCTCAGAATTAATAAAATTCACACTCACCCTTTAAGGCCCTTGTAACCGACAATTTTTCTGTGTTTTAACTACTCATGGTACTACTGCTAGGATTGGAAATATAGGCAGTAGCAGCAGGACTCTGTGACTTCAAGGGAATATTATGCCTCTGCTTGCTGGCTTCCTTGACAAGGCTTTGAAGTCCTTACAGGAGGTTCAGTTCAGAAAACAGTGTCAAAGGAGGCTCAGAAAGTCATGTAGTTGTATAAAAATATATACAATGAAAAACACATAAAAATTATACAGAATGAGGGCTCAATTCAACTATGACTGAAGTCAACAAAAAGTCTCCTTTGATTTTATTTTGAGTTGGGCCAAATCCTACAACATAAACATTGGTGGATCTAGGATTTTGAAAAGGGCGTGCTGTATCATCCCGTACAACAAAAAACATTTTTCTCCTGGTAAAAAGAAATGAGATGCTTTACTAATATGCTAAGGACTTAGGGTTTAAGATTGAAGGGAAAACAAATATAACTGTTGGAATGAGTTAAAAAGAGTCTGCAAGACTGTGAAATAGGAGCTACATTAGCAGGACCAACTAACACACAGCAGAATCGCAGAAGAAAGCCCAACTTGATTAGTGGAACATGAAGACCGTTAAAGAAGGAGAGACGTATGTTAACACCTGTGAAACGAAGAGCTTAGAAGGAATCAGGTAGGTTTTAATGAACCATGAAGACAATGGACTTATTCACTGCTGCCTCTGTTGTTGCTACCACTGCCAGGAAGTTGGTTTTAAACTTTGGGTGAACCAGGAATCAAAGAGAGGTGCAAATGCACCAGTGCGCCCCGCACTGGATCTGTCTCTGCACATAAACACTTCCACACTCAGATCCAGACCAATACCCCACTGAAACTAAAAAACATCCTTACCCTCTTACTCCACGCTGCACTTTTTAATGAAAGGAAGGTCTTCTGGATAGCTAATAATAACACATTTAAAAATTCTACCCAGAAGGCACTGAAGTTGATCTTTACAACAGAATTTCTCACATTTATCCCATGACAAACCCTGAAACTTCTGTTTTCCAGTATTCATTATAAAACCCTTTTGAAGTTAGCTTATAAACAGCTTTCAGAAAAAAAAATCAAGAACAAATAAACATGTCAATTTCCCCTTTCAGCCCAAGCAGTCAGCAAAATTCAGGACCTGGCTGGGTTATTTCCTTTAGGAAAAGATCCTGATGATATAAGTCAGGAATTTCTGTTGGGATCTGTTTATTTACAGAGAAAAAAGTCCCGTTTCCCTGAACTCATCACACACAAACAGCAGCAGGTGTGTTCCTTGCTGTGATGTCCAGGTCTGTCTCCCCCGAAGCTCCCGGTTCCAAAAGAAACTGGCACTCTGCTTCCTCACAGGCCCATAAACAGGACTCCTTCTGTCACTTTCTGCTGACTTTTGCTTCCAATACACAGCTTGCCAAATATTCCCTAGCCCCTGTGTTTGTAAACAGTCCCAGTTCAGGTACTGCCAGGTGGCCAACAGCCTTGGGCAGTACAGTTTCCAGCTGAACATCTCTTTCTATACAGTGGGCTGACTGATCTACTTAGCATGAAAGAAAGTGGTGAGCATCTTCATCAGCTTTCACAAGGTCTGTGATCAAAGACCTGCCTGATTAAAATATTTTAACACAATTTTTTATAGTCCTAAGAAAATACAGTAATTGTCTCTCACTCAAAACTAATAGTACCCTGTGGTTAGCCAGTAAATCTTCTAGGATAAATGTGATAGCGTTAGAGTGATGTAGCCACAATGATCTAGGAATTATGTGAGAGGCAAGGATTTCTTAGGCTGATATCTTTTTATTGGATCAACTACATAGTTAGGATTGTTTGATAAGATGCTAAATACAAGACATTCTTCTTCAGATCACTATCCCATTCTATCCTAACTATGCAGCTGGTCCAATAAAAGACACCACCCTAAGAATTACTTTAGGATAAAATGACATATTTCAATACTTTAATGCATTTTCTGAAGCATCCCCAAAATGTATTAATTCTCATTTATGACTGTAGGCAGAGCTGGTAACACCGCCTCTAGTAAAGACTGCCTGACACTTTCCATCATAAGGCCCATTTTTCAGATATTTATAACTTTGCCAAATTACAAAAATGTTCAAGCTAAAATTTTCTGTGCTGTCTTCCTTGGGTCCAGTTATGCTTGAGAGGTTTCTGCTAAAGTAGTTCAGCCATTTTCTGAGAAGAAGATTAGGGAAACATACATCCGTTTTGCCCAAATTAAAATATTTCTTAGCACCATTCTGTAGGGAAGCTCTAGCACAAGCACACCCAAGGTTTTGTGCAGGGACTTCAAATTCAACAAAGGTATCGCTTTGGTGTCAGGGACATGACTTTTGGTGCTGGAAAATTTGCCATGGTTCAGTCAAGGATTCTGATAATGCCATTTTGCACGTGTTCTATAAAAGCAAGTAAACATTGTGCTGAGTGCGCCCCTTGCCCCACAGATCCTGCATGCATACATCACCCCAGAAGCTGGGTACAGACATTCAAAAAGCCTCGGGTGGAATCAATCTATATTACGTAATTTTCTGTAAGTGGTGTAGTTTAGATTGGTAGTGAACAGAACACATCCTTTGGTTGGGGGGGAAATCTTAGACCAGGTTCTACCATGTTTAAACTAGTGTTCTGTTACGGGTATAGACTGGTTTCCAATCACTTATAAAAGTATGTCTGTACCTGGCTAGAGTGGCTGAGCACATTCCCTCTGGGGGCTAACAGGGCTAAGCAGAGACTTCCCTGCAGTTGCTTCTTCCGCCTGTAGTGCAGAGCAGGGACGTGGTCTTCTCAGTGCAGCTTGGAGAGGAAGGAGGGCAATATCTAACAGGAATGCTGAGGGGTGAAAAATGGGAGAGTTTGCAGGAATGAAGAGACAGGATGGGAGTGGTGGGGGCTTGTGGACAGAAGCAGAAAAGACAGGTGTAGTAGCCTAAGAAGGAGAAAGGGAGAGGAGCAAGACATTGGAGGGTTTGGATAGGGGCACAAACAGCTTTCATTCTAGAATTTCCTAACTGCAATGCCTGAATTTGGTATTTTAATATTTTTAACCTAGTTGTTGGTTGGCTTGCTGGCTGTTTTTTATGTGATAATTTGCTGTTTGTTTCATTCTCAGGGCTCTGTAATATCTAAGACTAAAGAGAATAATTCCCGCAAACAGCTGGAAATTTAAAAGACACTGAGAAATCCAGAGACAAATGCAGTGTAAACTTGGGATTGCTCTCCCTTTCGTTATCATTGTATGGTCTTATGGTGAACATGAGGGAAGAACTGAAGGGATGTGAAAGAGTAAATAAAGTGGAGAACAATGAATCAATGGATTTTCTCATAAAGAAATCTAGCATTGTTTGTTCCCAGCTAGACATGTCAAAGACACACAACTCAGCTTTTCTAGGCATTATTCCCCAATACACTTTGACCAGGCTGGGTCAGTACCACTAACACAGAGAAGAAGAAAAGGAAAGGAAAGGGAAAAGGAATTATATTCTGTGTTCTCTGACTTGATCATAAGAAAAAACATAAAACGTGCTTGAAATACTGAAATTTGTGGCAAAAGCCCATTGACTTCAGTCGGCCATGATTCCCCCGAAAGCTCTGTGCGGGAATTCTACCAGTTGTCCTAAATCACAACTATACATCTTCATTTAGAAATGACTTCTCTTGTATGCCATTACTTGCCACTGCAACTTAAAATCATGGGCTACTTAAAAGCAAAAAAAGAAGGAAAGATTTGCCATTGAGCTTCCTATAAAATAGCCCATTATTAAGAATGATGGCAATGATATGACTGCAGGAACTTGGCAAAAAAGGAAGAAGAAAAATATGAAGATTAACATTTTTAAAAATAAAGAGCCCCAAGGGCAGATCTCCATATTTAACAGAGGGTAGCAACCCAAACTTGAAGAAACACTAAAGTCTCCTTTAGGATCTAATAAATAAGGTCTCTCTTAATGGCATAATGAAAGTGAAGTGATACAACAGATGATATTAAGAGAGGCTACACTTAACCGTGTCAATCTAGTACACGCACCCAACCTGGGTGACCTCTGAGAATGTAAACAAGCCCATTTTTTGGTCTATGAATTTACTACATGTGGTTTTTATCCATATATTATCATGAGCCAAATATCTTTAAAAAGAAACAAGGATATAAATCTATATATATAAGGGGCTACTTCTACCTTTACTTACACCTCATGCAAACCCACTGAATTAAGTTGCTTGTTTCCACAAGTAAAAGAAAAAAAAACGAATCAAGTTAGAGGCTAGGGCAGACTACGGGCATCAGGGCTCCCAAGTTCAATTTTCTGTTTGCTTCAGTGCTTACAGGATCAACCCCCAAACATGAATTTCAAGGTCAAACAACCCTGGAACTTGACTGAGATTGCACCATTAAACTGAATGAATCAGAGCAAAACATACAAAAATCAAACAGAGGAACTGAGCACAATTTTTTCTGAAATGACCTACAGTACTGAACAGATAGTATTCTGCGTTTTCAGTTTTTATTTAAAAAAAATCCAGGAATTCTTCAGGCTTTATTTTCCAAACATAAAAACCGGGTTGAAATCGGGATAAAAGGAAGAAAAGAAAAAAAAGTTGGTTTAAAATCAGGGAAAAAAATAATACATTCCCGTGGCAGGGAGGGAGGGAAGGAGGGAGTAAGGTTGGGACTAGGGAAGGAGTGGGGGAAGTGGCGCAGTGCAGCCTGTTGGCTGCTCCTGGGGCTTCAGCAGGGAGCAAAGTGAAGAGAACTGTCAGTGGGTGCAGGGTGTGGGACAGGGCGGCAGCATAGCTCTTGCTGCTACCCCAGGAGGGCTGCGGGTTGGAGGACTGCGCCAGGCTATTCCTGGAGGGTGCGTGCCCCTGGATGTACGCACAGGATGAGAGCAGTTTGCCGCTGCAGACTGGGGCCAGCAGCAACACTGGGCTCTTTCCAGTGCTTGGGGCAGGCGGCAGCCTGCTCTCGTCTGGTGTGCAGATCTGGGAACACGCACCTCCCAGGAAGAGCCTGGCACAGCCCTGAACCCGCAGCCCTCCTGCGGTGCACATAGCAGCAAGAGGGTCCCCCCTCACCCCTTCCCCACTGATTTACAATTCCCTCTGCAGCTGGTGTTGGCCGTTCCCGGGGCTGCTGCAGCAGGGGCTGGGGTGAATGGGAACAAGCAGAGCCCCGGAGGGTGCAGCACAGCTTATCCCCGCTCACCCCAGCCCCTGCTGCAGCGGCCCTGGGAGCGGTCAACACCAGCTGCCTGCAGCTGCTGGGCAGTGCTGCACCCCAAACCCCCTGGGGCTCTGCTTATCACCACTCACTCCAACCTCTGCTGCAGCAGCCCAAGGAGCAGCCAACAACACCTGTCTGCACCACAGGAAATTTATCAGGGAAAATCAGTAAAAATTGAAAACGCAGAACACAATGCATAGATATGGCCCACAGGCCAGATCTGGCCCATGGAGCCACCTCATCCAGCCCCTCGTGCTAGCCCCACACAGGGCCATCCCAGAAACCTCACCCCCCCAAAGTGCCACTTCCAGCACCTGCAGCACCTGCTCCAGCCAGCCCAGGGTGTAAGCCACACTTGAGTGGCACCACGTGGCATAGCCCTGGATCAGCCAGAGTGGGCACTGAATCCAGCATTCTGGTGGGGGAAGGAGGGGTGGGAAGAGTCCCCCACATGCTAGATCCAGTATTTACTCTGGCCAGTCTAAAACTGGACCGCATGTAGCACCCATCCCAGCCAATCTGGGACCCATGCTTCACACATCCTGATCCAGCCAGAGGTTGTACCATATACAGCACAGTCCTGGTCTGTGTCATGGGCACTGGATCCTGGATACAGAGGGAGGCAGGGAGGTCCATAGGTCTGATCTTTCCCACGGGGCTGGCCCTGAACTTTTTATCCAGCCCATAAACCAGTCACGCGTAACTCCTCTGGCCTGCAGGGCCATATGAATTTAACACCCCCAGCACAGATTAAAGGAAGTATTTGTAGTTTATATTCTGATAGAAATATGACTTAATATGAGTGCTAAACAGCCCTGATATCTAACATTCTTGTGTCATCTTGTTTATCTTATTCCTTTTTGGCAGATTTCTTTTCTTTTGCTGATGGATGAACAACAGTGCAATTACTAAGTTAATGTTATACTACTTATCCCGCTGCAAAAATAAATAACTTAAGGGGGGATAGAGCTAGAAGTTCTCTGGGTCACAAATACTTCATTAGTTAACCTTGGAAACATTCCCTTTTGCACTCCCACTAAACTAATAAATAGGAGGTGGACATATAACACATTTATATCAGTGTAATTTACAATGCTTTATTCACCAGTATAAATTATATCATTGACCTAAGTGGACAGAGGACCAGCTCACTCCTAAGTAGCTGCTACAATAGGCACTATTACAGCATGTCACCACTAGGTGGTAGAAGAGCCAGAAACCACCTGCCCACCTGGAGCAAAGGGGTAGTCAGGAATGCGAGGTGCAGACAGAGAACACATGCACCTGTACAACTTACCCTGGTGAACAGTTACTCTTGACTTCCCCAGTGGCAACTTTACTTGGGTGCATCTACATGCATGAGACTAATCTAATGTGCAGTGCAGCATCACCATCACATAAGCAACAGTGCCACATTAGCACCAATTACTGCACACATACAGGTATTAGAAATCAGTTCATTAAACTAATGAGTCAAAGTGCACATGTAGGGTGCATCCACGCGCTTGCAGCAGCTCAAATAGAAGTGGTGCAAATTTGAGCCGGGGCTTTTTGCATCAGCGCATATGCTTGGACATTGGTTGTGGAGCAAATTGTGCCACTTGGGGCAAAATAAACCTGCCTGACTCCTCCCAGATCTGCAGCCAGGGGGAGCGAGAGCTGGGGCCAGGTATAAAAAGCTGCCCTGGCCAGCAGCTCAGGGTTACTTGACCTCAGGAGCTTCTGGAGCCCAGCCAATCGGTATCTGGGGACACTAGCCCCTTGTGTCAGCTAGACTGCTGAAGCAGCATCCCAAATTCACTTTTTAAAATACCCCAAAATCCACATTCTTCCGCCATTAGAACAAAAGAGAGAGAGAAAGGGGGATTGATCAGATGGGCAATGTCTTATTGCTATATTTACAATGTTAAAGAAATCTGGAAGCCTACCAGTGTCTACGGCATCATAATAAAAAAAATCCTAAATAGCTGTATGTTTTAATGTTTTCTTTGGGTTTCCTTACCACGTGGTGGGTGTGTGATGGGGGATGTGGGGTTTGCAGGAGGGGTTTGGAAGGGGGATGGGGGGGATGTGAGTTACTGTGTGGGTAGGTGTGGGGGGACTGCAGGTGTGGGGGCTGCTCAGGAGGGGTGGGTCCCCTGCATGAATGCCAGGTGCCCCTGGTAGCTGGGGGCCCACAGGCACCACCAATAGTACTGGCAGCACCTTTTCTGAGGGCATGCACCGCCATGCTCAGGGGGATGCACATGCACCCACGTGCATCCCCTACACGTTGCCAATGGTCCCCTGCCCCCCGCAGGGCAGAGCCCCCCCCCAAAGCATTTGGACTACCCTGCCTGCCCAGGGGCTACAGCTCCCCCTCCAGCCCCCCGATGGTCTCCAGCCCCCTGCTCATTCCCTTGCTCTTCTCCAGCCTCCAGAGCCTGGAGATGGGCAGACGAACAAGCAGGAGACTGGAGAGAATAGGAGAACAAGCAGGAGGCTCATTCCCCCCACCCCCGTTGGTTCCC
>NW_017729022.1:80947634-80951113 GCF_001723915.1 Gavialis gangeticus
AGCAGGGGGCTGGAGACAGCAGGGGAATGTCTCTGGAGCTGTCTCCAGCCGCCTGTTTGTTCCCCAGCTGTCTCCAGCCTCCAGAGGCTGAAGATGAGCAGGGGAAGGAACAGGAGGCTGGAGACCAGCAGGAAGCTGAAGACGAGCCCCTGGAAATGAGCTGGAGACATTCCCCTGCTCTCTCCAGCCTCCTGCTCATTCTCCAGTGAGTGCAGCAGGGGGCTGGGAGAGCCAGCAGGGAGGTAGGGGAACAAACAGGGGGCAGGGGAAAGAAACGGGGGGAGTAGTGGGGCGCGAGCCAGGAGCTAGGGGAACAAACCAAGAGTGGGGAGAACAAACGGGGGGTGGGGGGAATGAACAGGGAGCTGGGGAAGGTCCCCTCCCCGTTCCTGCAGGCCCCCAACCCCCTACCTACCTGGCAGAAGCCGGGTCCAGGTCCCTGCAGTTTGTACCACTGCCTGCCCGGTATGGGCAGGCAGCGTGCTTCAGGACTGGGGAAAGGGCCAATCCAAGAAATGCTCTGGCAGCATGCCAGAGCATCTCTGTGGAAGACAAAGCCTCCGGTTGCCTCAGGCCACAGACTATGCCCTGACCTTTTTTTTTCCCCCAGGGTTTTGTTTGACCCCTGGATATCCAGGGGTCTAATTCTGCTTCCTCCCACTGCAAATTTGCAGTGGGGGGGAAGGGTTTTTTTGTTCCTGCATGTGCCTCTTGCAGCATGTCAAAGGGCTTTGAGAGGCACATGCGGGCTCATGCGGGCTCATCTGGATGTACCCGTAGATGCTGACTGGGAGCAAATTGCTCCCAGTCAGCCTAGGCAGCAAGGGGCCTCAGGAGCAGGGAGAACTGTCCCATCTTGGCAGGATGCTACTTCCCAGACACATGGAGATCAGGTCACATCCAGATCTCCACGACTGAGAAAACTGCTCCTCAGCCATGTGGAGATTGGGACCCATCTGGATCTTCATGTGGTTGGGAAGCAGCTGCCCAGCAGTCAGGACAGCTCTCCCTTGCCCTGCAGAGATCAGAAACAGCCCCCATGTCCCTTGCTAGCCTTGGGCTGGCACCCAAGTGTGCCTGGAGCTCTCCCAGGCTCCTGCAGGGGGGCAGAGCAGGACAGGAGCAGCCCTGGACTGAACTGCTCCTGTTGAGAGCAAATTTGCTCCCAACAGGTGCATGTTCAGATATGTGCAGGGCTTCAGTTTAATGTGCCTGAATTTTCTGCACAGAAAATTCAGACACATTAATTGCATGTGTAGACAGCCCCCCTTTGAGTAAAATGACTTGCACTAGTGTAAGACGGTATCTATGTGTGTCCACTCTACATTTACACTGGTGAAAAGGCAGATTACATTGGAGTAAATGGGCCGTGTATCCACATCTCTAGCATAATTTCTAAATGACTATCTGATTACCCACAAGGCACTGTTGCCCCAAATACTGCACCTGAGAGGATCCCACATGTAACAGTATCCCTACTCCTGTGTAGAAGGACTAAGCAATTTCTGAAGCAGTATCTATCCTCCAGCCGCTCTTCCCACAGATACCATGCAGTCCTTCTCACTGCTCTAGGGAGCCATGGAGAAGGGAAGAAGTGGAGATTTTGTGGACCAGGCAAAGATTCTAATATTATAAAAGCCTCAGTCTGTCTGCTCATAACACTTTATTCATGCTCTTATTGGCTGACAGAAACAGCCAGAGTGCTCCAAGCATGGGGGAGCGCCGCTATGATTCTGAAGTCACACCGAGGACCGGACAGGCGGTGCCACTCCCTGCAAGAGGCAGAACAGCGGCAGCATGGGGCTTTAGGTGGCGGCACTCCATCCCAGCCTCCTCTCCCCACCATCGTTGTTGACGGGCAATTGGCTAGTTATCAAGATAAAGACACAGAACAAGTGTGGAAATGCAAGGCTTCTGAGCAGATGATCTTGGTCTCCTCAGGAAGGCAGGCTTTGTTGGCAGCCCCTGCAGTCTGCTTCACAGGAACAAACCCTATCCAAGATGAAACAACACGGGGAATCTCTGTGAGATAATATTTGTAAAATTTCCATCCCTCTGCATTTCCCCCTGTAGATTTTCCATATGTCAAGAGCTGACATGATTCCCAAATCTTTCTGATTATACATTAGAAATAAAAGTTAAATTTAGCATCTAATTGGTACAATCCAACCACAAAGAAAGCTGTGGCTGAGCAAAGTGCACAAAGGAGCATTAGCAATAGAAGGTATGTGATACTGGGGAACATATTGCTTTTGAAATCAAAGACTGACTAATGTATCAATCTCTCCTTTTATAAATAGGCTCAAATTCAAGTTTACAAAACAAGTAGTGCTGTCATTCTCTGCTCTGATTTCATGAGCTCTGACCTCATGTTCTGCTGTTTTGCAGGTTTGTTTCTTATACTGAAGTATAAAAACAAGGACAAAAAAAAAGATATTGCTCCATTGGGGATACTGCTTTAAAAAAAAAGTCTCCAAAGAGATTATTTATCCATTTGCTAAACACTGGGCAAGTCTACATGAGATGCTAACTGCGCAGTAGCGTGTCACCGCTAATGCGGTACTGCACAGTATTATTAGGCTACTGTTCAGTAGTGTCACTAAAAAGGCGTTTGTCAGTGCTACTGTGCAGTAACTCTGGTTACTATGCATTTACTTAGTGCTTGATTATACAAAAAAAATGGAAATTAGAGCCTATGGATACCACAGAGAGTTCACTGTGGGTGTGATTATACAAGTACTAAATAAATATGCAATAACCACTGAGCAGTAGCATCTCTGTAGACGCACCCACAGTGAACTATCCATGGCATCCATAGGCTCTAATTTCCTTCTTTTTTAATAGAAAGCCAATGAAACAACTCAATTACGATGAAAGCAGGATAAATTCATAAGTAAAGAGTACAGAGAGCTGTAAAGAATGCAGAGAGCTCATATATTTGAAGAGTGGAAAAGGTTCCCATTAAATTTGTCACTGTAACATGGTATACTATGTCCAATCATGTGTAGAATGTAACTCGAAAAAAATGTAGTTTCATTTTATTTTATGTGTGCAGAGGCAGCAAATCCATATAGCCATGAATTAACCTGGCATTGTATTAAAATATATGTCACAAGGTTCCTTCATTTGAAATGTCTAGTCTCTCTATATGATTTCCATATTCAATTATTTGACAAAGCACTTTGAAACAAAGCTAAACCCATTACATGGTTTACATACTGTCCAAAAAAAGCAATAAATATTACCACAGCTGTACTGAAGGACTAACAGGGCACATCTACATGTGAAATTAGCGTGATGCAATACACTCTGGTGCTGTTTGGGCCAGAGTTTATTGTTCCCAGGTGCTGTGTTTACATGTGTGCCTAGTACTGCAGCACAATCCTGGCTGGCAGGGGGCCTCAGGGGTCAGCCTGCTAGCCCAGGGCTGCTCTGACCCAGCTCAACTTGCTGCAGAGGTGCTGGCTGGGGGACAAGGG
>NW_017729022.1:80951346-80972702 GCF_001723915.1 Gavialis gangeticus
GGAGCTAGGCAGCAGGCAGCCCCCACACTGAAGCACCCTTGCACCCCAGCCAGCCCCGACAGCATCTATGCATGCACTGCATCAGAGTAAATAACTCTTGTCATAGATAACTTGTATCTGGCAGTACTATCTTATGGTAGAGATAATTAGTTTACTCCATCCTAAAAGCACGTCACATGTAGAAGGTAACATTTTTCTGTGGAGCTAATTAGCCAACTGCAATGAATGTGGTTTTCAACTTGTAGACTGTGGACCCCTGGCGGTCCACAAACTATGTTTAAGAAGGTCCATGAAAGATGACTATGATTAATCAAAAGTATATGAATACCCACACCTACAATTCAGAGGGGTCTGCACCTCCACTCAAAATTGTTTAGGGGTCCACAAATTAAAAAGGTTGAAAACCACTGATTTAGTATATCATGTTCCATGGGATCAATACATACAATTGGCATTATATGGGCCAGGGAGAGAAAAGGCAAAACATGGTAGAACATAATGTTCCTATGCCAGTTGTCCCTTGTTACATGGGAGCCCTTGGTCCTGATTGCAGTTCTTATGCATGCAGAGATCCTGTTGATTTGCATCCATCTTCCAAATGTCTAAGAGAGCTAGTGTAACATTCTAGTGCAGTTTATAGTTTATATGCCTTGCTTCATACATATACAAAATAGATAAGCATTTGACATCATGCATTAATCATCTTAATTTTAAAATTCTGGATTGTGTGGTCATGTGCAAGTGTGGGGACCATCTACATGTTACACTTAAAGCATAATTAACCAGTTAATCATGCCTTAAGTGGTCACCCAGTCACACATTCAATCAATTAATGAAGTGATAAAAAGAGGAATTAGCTACACAATTATTCTACAAAATATGTGTAATAACTTTGTGGATGCTTCCTATTACGTCATTAATTGAACGTGTCGCCAGGAGCCTCTGTGGCTGGGAGCCCCATCAGCTGACTGGAGCTCCCAGCTGGGGGAGGGGATGGGACACACATGTGCACCCCCAAGCCTGGGAGCTCCCAGATGACAAGCCATCCAGTCACAGGAGTGTATAGGTCACCCCTGTGGCTGGAAGCCCTTTCAGCTGAGTGGGTTCCCAGACATGGGAGCTTGCTTCTTGCTGGTGCAGAGGAAGCCTTGTATTCCCCTGTACCCACAGTAAAGCATGATGGGATCTGATTTGAGATCTCATAATCACACCTCCTGACAGTCATTGCATGGTAGGAGATGTGATCGTGCAGATTGCTCTTATCTCTCATCATGCCTTTACCTGCATGCGTAGAGGGCCCTGAGTGGGTGGAGAAGGTCAGTATAGCAGTTAAAAAGCAAAGCCTGCAAACATCCGACCAATTTAGCTACAATCAATGTATTTTGTTACATGTTAATAAGCTTTACTTTAGCCAATGCCGTGCTCCGGCAGGCAAGGCAAGCCAGGGCATTTGACAAGACTGGAAAAACCAACATGCGTGGGTGAAGTTCATCCCTTTTATCAGGTGTAAGAAAGGAAAGCTTAGACACATTTCTTACACTAAAATTCCCAGCATCAATTTAACAACAAGAGACCGAATCCTGTTGGCAAAACTAATACATCTAGGTGATGATGTCTGCCTGGAACACTTCACCCCATGAGTAGGCCTTGTAGAGGCAGGAGAGCATCTACATGTTCAGGAAAACAGGAGCAGTTTGGCAGCAAACTGCTCCTGCTTCCTGGGGCACTGCAATGGGCTCCTGCCACCACCAGGGGGAATTCTAGGTTCCCCTGGGTGCTAGCCCAAGGACTGGCAGGGAGCACCAAGCTAGGAGACAAATGTTTCCTGCCTGGAGCTAGAACAGGGGTGGGTAATTATTTCAGGCAGGGGGCCACTTACCAAGTTTTGGTAAGCTGTCAAGGGGCGCGTGGGCAGCCCTGCACCTTGCCAGGTGCCCCGCCCTCTGGTCCCCATCTTGTGACCAGAAGTCCCACCCCCTAACCCCTGACCTTTGCCACCAGAAGTCCCTCCCCTTGCCCCTGGAAGTCCTCCTTTCAGCAAGGGGTTTTGCCATCTCAGAACCAGAAAAATACCAAATTATATTCCAAAAGAGTGATCATCTACAAAACTCATTAATTTGATTTCAAAAAATATTTTTGTCCTGATTTACATGTGTTTGTGTAATGTACACAGAGGTGATGGCACAATACCTTAAAATGAAGTCTTATTCTTGTATATTGTGGGGGGTGGGTATAGGTTTGTGGGGGCTGTGGGTATGTGGGATGTGGGTGGGTATGGGGCAAGGGTGGCTGGTGTTTGTGTATGGCACTGAGAGGAGTGGCGTAGGTACATATGTATGAAGGGGTGAGCATGTGGGACTCACCCTATGAACACACACACACACACACACACACACACACACACACTCACACTCACACTCACACTCTGTGCTTGTGCCTACAGATACACATACACTCGGCCCCATGCCTGCGCCAGCCAGCTTTGACAGGGAACAGGGGCAAATAAATATTAATATACTAAATTTTTTAGGGGCTCCAAAGGTCAGATAGAATGGCCTAGCGGTCTGGATCTGTCCCACAGGCCATATTTTGCCTGCCCCTGAGCTAGAACATTGCTCCCGGCCTCTGGGGGGCTGTCTGCTGCCCCTGAAGCACAGAGCTCCTGGGCTCAACTCCTCAATTGGGAAGGGGACTTGGAAAGAGCTGCAGGGGAGGGGCAGGTCCCAGCCCTCTGGCCCAATCTGCCAGTGGGGTAGAGTCCTTGGGCCTGCCTCACCCCTTCAGATCTTTCCAAGCACCATGCCTTGATCACCCAATTGGGGTCTGGAGCTGGGACCTGCCCCTGACTAGGACAGCTCCCAGCCCCCACTCCAGAGTGTAGGCTGGAAAGCCTGTTCCCCACCCAGTTCCATGATTGTGGCTCTCCAGCCTGTTCCCCACCCAGCTCCACAGTCACAGAGCTACGCAGGGAACAGGTTCCCCAGCCTCCACCAGCAGGAACATCCCAGCACCAGATCTACGGTTGCAGGGCTGGTGCTGAGAGATCCTTATCTCCCAGTGCTGGCCCCGCAACTGCGGAGCTCAGGCTAGGAGATAAGGATCTCCCAGCACTGGCCCCGAGACCACGGAGCTGGTGCTGGAAGATAAGGATCCCCCAGCACCGGCCCCATGACTGTAGAGCTGGCACTTAGAGATAAGGATCTCCCAGTCCCCCACACCCCAATCATGATGGCAAAGCGGAGGCTGGGAGATCTTCCAGCCCCTACTCCCCAATAGCGATCTTGGAGCAGGGGGACATAGTCCCTGGCCAAGCTCCAGTACCAGAGCCTGCCCCGGCAGCAGGCAGCTCCTGGGGGCAAGAAGCAATCTCAGATGTCTACATGAGCACTACTGCCCAGCACCTAATCACAAGTAAATTTGCTACTTGTATTTGAAGGTAGCAAATTTATTCCTGATTAGTGAAGTATACTGTGCAGTAAGCATCTGAATGTGTAGATGTGCATGCTTACTGTGCAGTAAAGCATCTCATGCAGACGCACCCACTGAAACAAGGAATTCATGGCCTCTGGAAGGTTTTGGGGCAGTGGAAATTATGCTCTGTGGAGAGAGTCTCTAAGCTGTGGACTGAGCAGTGATGAGGGAAGGAACTCCAGGGGGCATCTTGATTTATGCTTTAATAATAAAGCAAAACCCCAGAAAAATGGTGAATATCAATTTCACTGTGCAGAGCTGGCAGAGAGAACTAGGAAAGGTGACTGGCTCATAGATGAACAGATGAGGCATACAAATCAGCAGACAGAACAAAGACTTACAGCCAGGCATGTCATATTAAAACACAATAAAAAATGGCCATGGGCCAAGATGTATCAACGAATTCTTCTAAGCCACAAAAACTGCAGACAAGTGGAGCATATAATCGTAATTTACATAGATTTCAAAGAGTAGTAACACCAAAATGTGGGAAACTAATTAGATTGAAAAATCAAATTAATTCCCAGCTCTACACGACCTGCTGCCTAACTTTGGGCAAGTTACCTCCTTTGTTACATCTCTGTATCCTATCTTTTGTCTGTCTTGTCCATTTAGTCCCTGCTTAAAGATTTCACCACACTTCTTCTATGTTTGAGATAAAGGTGGCCCTAATCTTGGTTCGGGCCTGTAGGAACTACTGAACTCAAACACATGAGTAATAAACAAATGGAAAAAATGACATCAAACTCATAATATGCCTTTAACTGCAAAGTTTTAAGCTCCTTCAGTCATTCCAGCAGATCTAAGCAGGGACCATATATTCTACTTCAATAAAAGAAACATTAAACCACTCAGTAGTGCCCACTACTTGACAGACATCTTCAGGGGAAAGCTGTTCACCTAATAACATAGGGCATCTATACACATGCAGTGAGGCTGCTCCAACACACAGTAATTACAGTGTATCAGAGCAGACTCAACTAATCAAGTCTGCTAGAGCATGGTAATTTCCACACTCTAGCAGGCTCCAGTATCATGTGTCCCGCACTGAAAAATGGTGGTGGACGTGCTTTAACTAAAGCTCATTGAATGAGCTTTAAAGCACCTCCACTGCCATTTTTCAGTGCAGGGATGCTGATACACGTGATGCTCCATGCGCTTTAATTAGAGCAGCTCTCAGAGCTGCTCTAATTAAGGCGTCCCCCTGCCCCACTCTTGGAGCACATGTATAAACACCCATAGGTACCTATAACTAGTAAAATCCATATTTTTGTGAAGAAAAGGCAAGAAGTAAGGAGAAGTAAAATGGGATGGCAAAGCAGTGGAAGAGAAAAGCAATGATGATGAGTCGAACTCTCCAAGAGTCCCTCTATAGCAGTTATACATGACTAGTCAATTGCCTGTCATGAATGACGGGGGGCAGGGGGCGGGGTTGGGATGGACCTAGCCCCCCATGCTTCCACTGTTTTGCCTCTTGCAGGAAGTGGGATCGGGAAGCCGAGGACAACGCTGTTGGCCTTGGCTCCCCCACCCCGTCCAATTCTTGGTGCAGCTTGCAGGTAGCAGGGTGGGGGAGCCGAGGCCTCTGTCCAGTCCTCAGCATGGCTTCAGAATCATGGTCGCGCTCCTCCATGCTTGGAGCACTCTGACTGGCTGTTTCAATCAGCCAATCAGAGTGCAAATAAAGCATGACAGACAGACAGACAGACAGACAGACTTAGGCTTTTATGTCAGAATCAGAAAGGGAAGACGTGAACTTAATGGCATCTTCCCCTCCACAGTTGGTGGAAAGCTGAAAGTTAATACTGCACCTAGCCATTTTAATATGTGCACTTTATGCCAGGATAGGAGGCAGTGGAGACTGGCTAGGAAGTTGAAAAAAAGCCAGAGTTAGTAAAACAGAGGATGTTGAGCAGCTTCTCCAAATACCTAGCACATTCTGCCAAGGAAATGTCTTTTTCCTGTAGATCTCCATCACAGAAGGTTGGGCAGGATGGCACCCTGAAAACCAACTGGTTCAGAGAAGCATGAGCTTTCATAGGCAACAACCTACTTTGTCAGATGCTAGGAACATGTCTATGGTGTTTCCCTGCTCTACCTTCTCCCTGTCTTCAGACTAACAAGGCTAACCATCTCTGCATCAACAGCTGTAGCATCTGAAATCTTCATCCCACATCCTAGGTAAGATTCCATATACCCCCTTCTCTGTGGGACATATTCAGAGGAAATTCTTTGATGCAAACCTAATCTGTTTCCTCCTCTGACAGGATCACTGCTGGGAGTTCTCAAAAGCAGCAGTGAATCTGACCAGAGCCTTGCTAACTTCACTCTTTGGTAAGGCTATGAGCAGGAGTAGAACTACTGTGTCTGCAGTCTCACATCGATATTCATTCTGCATATTATATTTTGACATGTACAAAAGGACCATTTTTCTTCAGTTATTTACTTGGTGAAGGAAAGATTTAATTCTGCACAGATGGATTATGTGGGGGCCCCACCACATGCAAAGGATGATTTTTAAAAAAGCACATTGTGAAATTAAACTTTTCAGGATTCGGTGCCTATAGTTAGACACAGACAGGCACCCAATCTTGTAAATGTGATCTTTGCTTCTTATTGATAAACTTTTACAAGACCTGCCAGTGTGACAGTGGGATCTTTTAACTACTTATAACACTTTGAATATTCTTAGTCCTAGACTTCAAAGGAACTGTGTAATGCCACTGAGTAGTCTCCTAGAAGCTCAGATGTTTACAAGTGACCAAAATGCCTCACTACCAACAACTGCACACAGTAAATTAAATATAACATCTTTAAAATTCTAAGCCATATTGTCATTTTTCTTTGATGCATACATACCTGAACAGTATTAAAAGAATTGTCATTATAGTAATAACTTGGGAAGCATGAAACCGCTTCTGTTTTAGGAATGAAGTTACTCTTCTTAGAACAAGAAATTTAAATATCTAATTTTAGCATACAAAAAATTAATGAGGGAGAGGAAAGAATCATGATAGATCCATGAATAACAGTACTTAGCACCTTTCTCTTATACATCTTAAAGTACTATAAAAAGGTAAGCCAGTGATATTTTTCCTCATTTTACATATGAGGAACTGAGAGTCACTCACCCAGGACCACACAGACCAATGAATGTCATACCTTAAAAGAGAAAACAGGGCTTTTTAATTCTCATCCAGTGCTCTGCCCATTTTACCACACAGCCTTACCATGAAAATATACAGAAGAGACCTCTGTAAGAAAACACAAACACCATCTCCCCTTCCCTTCCTCTGGAGGCCTTTTACCACACACACTGAAACCTATCTTGACTTTTCAGCTGGCTCTGCAAACATAATGGATTTGTAACATCCCGCAGTTGCATCACAGTCAGGATACAGCCCAAAATAGCATTGCAGTGCTTTTGCTTACACACCTTACAGCAGCCTCCAGTGCTACGGTGTAGTCTCAGTTAAGGTTTCTGAGAGAGTGCTCTAAACACCAAGGTACAGGAGAAGCTGGAAAAGTGGCATGGCACAAGTTCCCCCAAGGGAGAACAGTGTCTGCAGTTTTAAGTAATACAGTGAGCAACGCTGGTGTTTCATGGAGATCCAGGGGCATACGTACCCAAGCATGATGTCAGCACTTGTGGAAACTTATCTGTCATATTGACACATTGGTAATGGCGCCTGCATCTCTAATGCAGGATTGATTTCGCTAATGTCCTTCTCTGCTGTCATCTGGGAACAGACTATCCCTGTTTGTTATACAGTAAATTGTATTCTGGTTCACGCAGGATAACAGCCAACATCATAATGAAGTTCTTCAGCAACAGAAAGGTGTTCAGAGTTTTGTAGTCAAAGGCAGTCACCACTGTGATTCAAACTAGCAGGAAGGAGGAGACACATTGCATCCGGTTCTAATAACTGCTCACTACATGGTTCAGGATGAACCCTTCCACTGTGCTTCTGAATACACCAGGCATGTCTTAAAGAAAAGGGCAGTGATGGTAGAGCAGGGCAGTATTGGGCCATGAGCTAAAACATTGAAAAAAAAACGCTCCATGGTAAGTCATGCTACCTTTGCAGACAGGAAGACAAGTCTTAGCATTTGTTATTAAGCCTGAAAAACACCTTGAGAATAAACTTTCCCGGCTGCACCCTGCCATCTCTCTCCTCCCTTCCCATTTTCCCCTGAAATTTACAGCCTACTGCCCCACTCTCTCAAAAACTTGTAGCTGACTATATTCATGCCACCATTGCATTAATGTAAGTGAAGAGCACTTCACAATTTTTTTATTAAGGAAAAAAAGTAACCATTTTTTTCAGGCATATTCTTGTCAGTTATGAAGATAAGTATGTTTCCTGTTGGTTTTATAACTGGGAACAAGATGAATGAGTGTATCAAATTCACAGCCCACCCCAGATATCTCACACAACAGTATGACCACATTGTGTACCACAAACTTTCCAGGATTCACACAAGCCTTGACATCTCCAACGCTATCCGTGATCTACAGAGACAAATCTGTGAAGAGTTGCTGCACACATGGATCCTACCACCATATTTTAACCACTATTGGTTCCAACTGCAGGCCAATGGCTATGCTACTGATCACATCACTTGCACCACAGGAGGACATTGAATTGTGACAGGTACTGAGGATGGCAATTGGGGAATAAAAGTAGAGAGAGGAACAGTGGGACTGAGAGTGGGGTGAAAGACTAGCAGAGCTAAGATGGGGCAACTGGGCAGCAGCTGCAGCTACTGACTTGGTGGTGAGGAGGTGCGGAAAAATAACAGCTGCCACTGTAGCCAGTAGCAGTGACATTGGCACCCAAAAGCCATCACTGCCCCATGTGCCAGTGCCACCCCAGGCACCAAGTTGCCTGCTTACATCTCTGGTGAAAAAGTAAGTATGGTAGGCAGGTAAGGGGAAGGGAAGGGGTAGCAATATAAGAGGAAAAAGAAAGGAACGGAAAGTCTAAATAAGAGAACTGGGAAACATTTTCTTTCTCCCTCCCCATCCCAAGCTGCCAGACATTTTGTTGCATGCTTCTTAATCCTCACTAATACCATGCACTACAAAACCTTCTCCCCTAGAAAAAAGACCCTCAGTTTTACACTGAAATCAGAATCCTCCTGTTACTTTATTTTAAAACACAAACAAGTATTGGCAGAAACTCAAAAGCAGGCTTCTCAAACCTTCTAGATCTGTTTCAGTGAAGATCTCATGGACTTTTAAAGTCAGGCCTATTCAAAGCATCTCAAAATTTAGGTTGGGCATGTATAAACTGAAGAGCCCAGAAGCATTCTTTACTTTAAAAAAATCTTGGCCATCAAACACCCACAAGAGAATAATTCACTAAGCACGCACAGGACGCAAACACAAGGGCTGAGTACAGATAGTAAAAAATCCTGAGGCTGAATCAATTCAATCTTCACAGGTTAGTCTAAGCTGCATAGACTGAACCAATAAGCAAGTGAACAGACACTCTCTTTTGATTCTGGAAATGCAGCCACACATGCCAGCAGTCGCTAAGGCCAGAAGTTGGCCAGAAGCTGGGAGGGGTGCTACAGTAAGGCTAGCCTGCCCAGCTTGTGAGGAGTGGGGTTTGCAGAGGGGGTGCAAAGCATCCCAGGACGCTAGGGGACTGAGAGTTAAGTTGAATCTGGAGGGGATCTGGGACAGAAGTTCAATAAACTGATTTAAACTAAATCAGTTCAGTCTGATACTACATCCATCCAGGTTTATCTTAAACCAGTTTCAGCTATTTTGAAAGCAGTTTATGTTCACTAAACTTCTGTTGTGTTACATTTTTTAATCAGTTTCTGATCACTTATACTGCGGTGTTTATGTGTAACTTCTGTTGTCCCTAGCTCAGAAGAAACTCAACATGGAAAATGGAACCTATGTAAATTCAGAATGTTTATGTAATAGAAGTCGTTGCAGAATACTTACTTCCAAGACACTATTTTTCTGGTCCAAAATCTTGACTTAAGGGAACAGTGCAAAAGAATACCATGCTACAAAACTCAGTCTTAAGGAAAAAATTCCCCTATCAGTCTGAACATTTTAGGAGTCAGAATAACTTCCATCTACAAATACACATGAGAAAAGTAATTCAAAATGTTATAACTATTATTAGCATTTCTGAGTCACATTATCAAAAAGTGACACCCTCCATCACATGTTCAAGCCTGGGATATTTCCATAGAAATTATGCAATATTTTTTAAGAGCAAAATCTTCCTACCAAATCTGTAGCAGTACAAAGCAGCAGTGTGGGGCCAGATCCAAACCATTTTTACAGGCACCTTCACTTTGCCATTACAAAACCTTGCCCCACAGAGATGATCCAGATCAATAAGGTTAGATGCCTAGGGACCCTCTGCAGTGAATAAGGAGACTTCAGTGCCCCCAGACGGCAATCAAGGACATGTAAGTAATCAGGAAAGGATGTTTAAGGACCAACGAATGTGAAATGCAAGGGGCTGAGGCGCATCTAAAATTCTACCTGTCCTCAGACCTTAAAGCAAAGTTGAGCATTCCTGACTACCTTTATTTTTTAACACAGTGTGTCTTGTGCTTCTGGCCCTGCAGACCCAAGAACTGGCAAGGGACCGGTCCATGGGCTTAACTGAGCCCTGTGAGCTGGGATTGGGCCCTGGAGCCCACATCATCCACATGAACCAAGATCAAGGCCAAGGACTGCCTTTGCCCAGCCCCATGCATTGGGATCAGGCCATACACTGCCCTGTGCACCTGATCTAGCAAACAGGGCCCAGGGCTCCCCATGGGTCTACAAATTTAATAGCAGGGGAGCAGTGCCATCACTACCTTTTTGCCAAATTTTTGGATCTGTGAGTAGCCCCATGGGCTGGATGATACAGCACTGGGTTCTCGATGCGATACAAGGTTTAAAATGGTTGCATGTTACCAGTGAAGCATGCAGAGTTTGGTAACCATCCAGATAAAGACAAAGGTCTGAGCCACTGCAAAACTTAAGTTCAAGGCCTGCAATCCTATGTGACAGGACACACAACATTTTGGTCTGTTGTTGGCAGAAAGTATTGTTTTATTCATTTAAATGTTTGTTGGACTAGACTTAATGATTTTTCAAAAAAATGCAAAAAGGAGAAAACTGTAAATGTAATTTGTCAGAACTGCAAAGAAACATCACTTGCATGGTTTCTCATACTAAATAAAAATCCTCGAGTTGATTTTAGAAGTGAGTCACTTTTTAACAACACAAATACAGCTGAAATACTATAGATAAAGAAACTGCTAGGGTGTGTGGAAGAGAGATAATCAGGAAGAGGTATTTTTTCTGTGCATCCTTCACAAGTATTTTATCAAGGAATTATTCTGTTCTGCATTCCTGTAAATGTAGCAACAGCTTGGGAATGAACAGAAAAAAAACTTGCCATAGCTAAAATTTGCCAGTTTCATAAGGGAGCCAGAACATCAAGAAAATGTGTTCACACTTTGTAAAAGGAAATAATTTGTTCAAGAAAATACTGAAAGTAGTTTGGCTTTTAACAATTTGTGAAGTTGAGTCACAACACTCTTATGATAATGGAAGTGCTGCTCAATGCTTCATGAAATGTAATAAACCTAGGAGTGCAGTATCACTATCTTTACTCTTGCTCTTCAATCCCTCAGAGATTTCACTGTTTCCAATCTGCCCAGCACTCTCAATCTCACATTACACAAAAAAATAAATAAATCTAGTTCTTTAGCTGTGAACATTAATGATGTTAGAGAAACCTAATTAGTAAGTAGGAAAGCAATATTCCCTAAAGCCCATATAACGTAAGTCCAGAGGGGAAGAATTTCAACAACAGCCCCTACCTCTTGAATAGATACTTGCTCTAATTTTCTTTGGCCCACTCTAAATGATTGTTGCATGAAGTGTCTACCCCACAGGCTACCACATCATGCCTGTAATAATATGAAAACAGATGAGCTTGCCCAAGTGTTGGTTCTGCACAATTCCAGAGAAGCAACTTTCCCTCTCTCAGCCCAAGAATGTGCGAGGTTGCTGCATTTTTCAGTTATTTGATTTATGCAATTCTGGCTCAGTGCATCTTAGGTTTTACTGAGGTCTCTACTCAGAAAGGTAGAGAGGAGGCAACCTATTGACAGCTGATGGGGGAAAGGCTGCAGTACTCAATGCCTTTCTTACCTCAGTCTTCACAAGCAAGGTCAGGTCCAAGACTACTGCACCTGGCAGCACAGTTTGGGAAGGAGATGAGCAGCCAACAGTGGCAAAAGAACAGGTTAAGGACTATTTAGAAAAGTTGGACATGTATAAGTCTATGGGGCTGGAAGCAATGTAACCGAGGGTGCTGAGGGAGTTGGCCAATGTGACTGCAGAGCCACTGGCCATTATCTTTGAAAACTTGTGGCCATTGGGAGAGGTCCCAGATGACTGGAAAAGAGCAAATATAGTGCCTATCTTTAAGAAAAGGAAAAAGGAGGATCCAGGGAACTACAGACCAGTCAGCCTCATCTCAGTCCCTGGAAAAATCATGAAGCAGGTGCTCAAGGAATTTATTTCTAAGCACTTGGAGGAGAAGAAGGTGATTAGAATAGTCATCACAGATTCACCAAAAGCAAGTCAAATCTGACCAACCTGATTGTCTTCTATGACAAGATGACTGGCTCTGTGGATGCGGTAAGAGCACTGGGTGTGATATACCTTGACTATAGCAGGATTTTGATATGGTCTCCCACAACATACTCACAAGCAAGCTAAGGAAGTACGGGTTGGACAAATGAACTGTAAGGTGGATAAAAAAATGGCTAGATCATCAATGGCTTGATGTCTAGTTGGCAGTTGGTATCAACAGGAGTGGCCCAGGGGTTGGTCCTGAGGCCAGTTTTGTTCAATATCTTCATCAATGATCTGGAAGATGGGATGGAATGCAACCTTAGCAAGTTTGCGGATGACACCAAGCTGAGTAGAGCAGCAGATATACAGGAGCATAGGGGTAGGATTCAGAGTGACCAAGACAAATTGGAGGATCGGACCAAAATAAATCTTATGGAGTTCAATAAGGACAACTGCAAAGTCCTGCATGTAGGAAGAAACAATCTCATGCACTGGTACAAGCTGGGGACTGACTGGCTAAGCAACAGCTCTGCAGAAAAGGATCTGGGGGTTACAGCGGACAATAAGCTGGATGAGTCCACAGTGAGCCTTCGTTGTGAAGAAAGCTAACATCATACTGGACTGTATTAGTAGGAGTGTTGTCAACAGATCAAGGGAAGTGATTATTCCCTTCTATTCGGCAGTGGCAAGGCCATGTCTGAAGTACTGTGTCTAGTTTTTGGCCCCCCACTATCCAAAGGATATGGACAAATTGGAGGGTTCGGGAACATGACTTATAAAGAGAAGTTATGGGGACTGGTTTTATTTAATTTGGAGACGAGAAGGTTAAAAGGGGATTTAACAACAGCCTTCAACTACCTGAAAAGTGGTAACAAAGAGGATGGAACTGGACTGTTCCAGTGGTGGCAGACAACAGAACAAGGAGCAATGGTCTCAAGCTGCGGCAAGTTTAGGTTAGGTATTAGGAAAAATTTTCTCACTAGAAGGATAGTATAGCACTGGAACAGGCTACCCAGAGAGGATGCTGAATCTCCATTCTTGGAGGTTTTTAAGACCCAGGTAGACAAAGTGTTGGTTGGGATGATATAGTTGGGACTGGTCCCGCTTTGAGAAGAGGTTGGGCTAGATGACCTCCTGAGGTCCCTTCCAACCCTAATTTTCTATGATTCTATGATTGTGGACCATTCTTCTAATTTATCTAGTTCATTCTGAACTATAGCCCAGCCCTCAAGAGCATCTGCAACTCCAGCCAACTTGGTGTCAACTGCAATTTGATAAACATGCATTCAATCCTGTAATCCAAATCATCAGATGTAGTTCAGTGTAGTAATAAACAACTTCAGGGCATGGAAGTTATATCTTGCAATGTTAAAGGAACTGATCGATTCATCAAAAGGAAAGAAATACTCTTTCAATTGAATTCTTCAAAATGTGCAGCTCCCCATAACTTCTGCTGTGAGCAAATTATATAAAAAAATAAAATCAGACTTCTTAGCTCAATTAAATTGACTAAAATTAGACTGGGGAATGTAGCAGGCAAATTATATTTACAAAGCTGCTTAGGCAGTAAATGTATTAATACTGAAAATAGTAATTTCTTAAATACATTACATTTAATGATTCTATAGCAATTTTGCACACACTGAAAAACTACTATCAAGAAGAGAAGGTTGTGATGGAGAGACCAGGTCAGTGGAATGGGAAGAGATGTATCCCCAAAAATAATTTGTATAGCGAGATTCAAGATGGCTCTAGAAAGCAGGGTCAGCATGATATCACAATGTGTTCAAAAATTACATGAAGTTTCATAGATTCATAGATTAAGGGTCGGAAGGGACCTAGTAGATCTTCTAGCCTGACCCCCCGCCAGGGCGGGAGAACAACAAAAAACCCCAAAAAGAGAAACAGGACTCAAATGACTCCAGCCAGGTAGGCATCCAGCCTCTCCTTAAAGACCCCCAGGGTAGGGGCCAGCACCACTTCCCTTGGAAGTTGGTTCCAGCTCCTAGCCGCCCTAACTGTGAAGTAGTTTTTGCAGATGTCCAATCTATACCTCCTCTCCATCAACTTGTGCCCATTACTCCTTGTTATGCCAGCGGGCGCTAGGGGAAACAGCGTCTCCCCCAAACCCTTCTGGTCCCCCCTAGTGAGTTTATAGACGGTCACCAGGTCCCCCCTCAGCCTTCTCTTGTGGAGGCTGAATAGGTTCAGGTCCCGCAGTCTCTCACTGTAGGGTCTGCCCTGTTGTCCCCGGATCATGCGGGTGGCCCTCCTCTGGACCCTCTCCATGTTGTCCACATCCCTCTTGAAATGGGGCGCACAGAACTGGACACAATACTCCAGCTGTGGCCTGACCAGCGTCGCGTAGAGGGGGAGGATCACCTCCTTGGCTCTACTCGAGATGCACCTGTGGATGCACGACAAGGTCCGGTTAGCCCTGCCAACCATGACCTCGCATTGTCGGCCCATGTTCATCTTGGAGTCTATAATGACTCCAAGATCTCTTTCTGCCTCCGTGCTCTCGAGTAGGGAGTTCCCCATTGTATAAGTGTGCTGCTGGTTCCTACTGCCCAAGTGCAGCACCCTGCACTTGTCCGTATTAAAACGCATCCTGTTCCTGTTAGCCCACCCCTGTAACCTATCCAGATCCCTCTGCAATCTCTCCCTCCCTGCTAGCGTGCTCACCTCCCCCCAGATTTTGGTGTCATCAGCGAATTTAAACAGGTTACTTTCCACCCCATCATCCAGATCGCTGATGAAGAAATTGAACAGCGCAGGCCCCAGGACCGAGCCCTGGGGGACTCCGCTACCCACCTCCCCCCAGGTCAAATATGACCCATCCACCATCACCCTCTGAGTGCGACCCCTCAGCCAATCTGCAATCCATCTGACTGTGTAGGCATCTATGCCACAGTCACCTAGTTTTTTAACTAGGAGGGGGTGAGAGACGGTGTCAAAGGCCTTGCTGAAGTCCAGAAAGACTACATCCACCGCGACACCTGCATCCATGGCCTTTGAAGTTGTTCAACATCAATGTAGAAAGCTGGGAGAAGCGTGCAGAATCCCCTCCAATCTGGAGGGAACATCTGGCACTGGGTGCAGCTCAGCATGAAGTGGCTTTGAAACAGAGGTTGGAGGCAAAGTGAGAAAAAAGAAAGCAGACTTGGACTTCAAATCAGACAACATATAGATCTGTGAAACTTGTAACAAGCTGTGTCACTCTTGAACTAGAGTTGTCAGCCACAAACAAATTCATCAGGCATCTGACTAATCCTCTTATATGTACACCATGATCCAGAGGATCAATGGTTGCCTACTATATCAATTTTGTACAAACTAGAACTCCTTTACTTTTGTTCATGGGCCTGATCCTGTATGATGCTGAAGACTTTTGAAAAAGTGCAAAATGACTGAAACAGACACTTGTGGCTTGTCTAAGTCTGAAAAGTTTGCACTAATATTACATAACAATTTGTAATGTATACAACAGACAGGTGCAAGATATAAGGGGTTTGTAACAGGAGAGCTGCCACATTACGAGCAAAGTTTTATCTGCCATATTTCACAGGAATGGACTCTAAGGCTGCATGCAGACTAAGAAAAAACCAAAAACTGCACTTCACCAGAAGCAGCAGCACGTTACTTCAACCAGCTCTGCAGCATCTGTAAAGATCAGGTACTTCAGCAGGGCTTTTTTGGTACTGTTAGCTAAAGCTGACTCAATCAGCTATTAGATAAAAGTGCCAAAGAAGCCCCACTAAAGCACTCTATCTTTACAGATATCGGGCGAGCCAGGCTGAAGTAACCTCTTTTGCCCCTTGACTGCAGCGCTCCCCAGAGGCAACTTTATAACTCTCCAGGGAAGGTTCTGAAACTCCTCTTAACTCCTCCTTCTTGCCACATTTTTCTAGCATGGAAAATTTCCTGGAAATTTACAGTGCTACAATTGAATGCCTGTCCATAGCCTTGATCTGGCCAAATCCATGTTGGCTGTTACTTATCACCCTGTTGTAACAAATCAATTGTTTGATGTTGTTACATTCAGTATCTTTCCAGGTAATGAAGCAGACTAAATGGTAGATAATTCCCTTGCTACAGAAATTCAGTTAACAAAATCTCCAGTGTCAGAGACATGTAGCAGACTGCTGCCTTCACTGAAGGTCAAAGACTATGCTAGTAGCAACGTGGGCCCATGGCTATTCTGGTTTTGAGCTAGAAGAGTCCACCTAACAATTGCATGGGTTCATTTATGTTGTGCCCCAGGCTGGATCTAAGCTGCTGGACTCCTTGTTGTTCAGATCTGGTCCATGGCATGATGAACTGGAAGTGGTAACAACTCGAGCTCTGACACAGGACATGCAGAGGCAGCAGCAGCAACTTTGGCTCTGACCCAGGGCACACAGTAACAGTTCCAGCCTCTACTGCATGCCCTGTGCCAGAACCAGAGCAGCCCCCACCATTATAACCATTCGACCTTGTCATCCCTTGCGGCGCTCTGGTGAACAATCGTTCCCCCAGATCCTGGTGAACACCCCTGATAAACTTATAGGTGGCCATCAGATCACCCCTGAGCCTGTGCTTTTCCAGGCTAAAGAGTCCCATAGCTCTCAGCCTGTCGTCATAAGGAAGGACTTTTTATTATCCTTACTTCTGCCCTAGCCCTAGCTCCATCTCTGTCTTGGCCTTCCTAACAGCCTCCCTGCAGTCCCAAGCAACAGAGGTGTAATCCTCCTTGGTGATAGCCCCTTGCTTCCACTGTGTGTACGCCTCCTTTTTTGCCCTCAGGCATCCCTGGATGCCTTTGCCAAGCCATGGGGGCTTCTTAGCACTCCTGCCCCACTTGGTGTGAATTGGGACTGACTCCCTTTGAGCTCAGAGAATCATCTCCTTGAGGAACAACCACCCCTCTTGGACTCCCATCTCAATGAAGCTCCAAGACCCCAATGCCTCTCCTACTAACCTTCTTAGCTTACAGAAGTCAGCCCTTCTGAAGTCGAGGACCTCTGCCTTGCTGCTTGCTTTCACCAGCCTCCACTGGATAGTAAATTCCAGCAGGCGATGATCACTGTCGCCCAGGTGGTCAAGTACCCAGAGACCCCAAACTCCTGCAAGACTGTTTCAGGCTGGACATAAGGAAGAATTTCTTCACTATCTGAGCCCCCAAGGTCTGGAACAGCCTGCCACCGGAGGTGGTTCAAGCACCTACACTGAACGCCTTCAAGAGAAATTTGGGTGCTTATCTTGCTGGGATCCTATGACCTCAGCTGACTTCCTGCCCCTCGGGCAGGGGGGCTGGACTCGATGATTTTCTGAGGTCCCTTCCAGCCATAATGTCTATGAAAACTATAAAATCTGTGCCAGATACCAGCAGCTCCAGCTCCACCATGGGGTATACAGTGACAGCTAGTAGCCAAAGAAGTGGGGTCATTGAAGGGCAGCAGGAGAACCAGCTGGAGGGAGCCCAGGACTTATCAGTAGGGACCTATCAAAATCCACAAAATCCACAGGGAAGATCCAGCCCGTGGGATGCATCTTTGCCACCTTTGATTTATGGCAGTGAAGTCCTTCCTATGGACTATGCTGGAAAGTGCTGCAGCATGCCCGCTCTGCATAGACTAAACCCCCACAATGATGTAATCTAATGATATCTTAGTGCAGTACTGGGTGCATGCCAACAACCACACAGAAATGAGGATCTATAGATTAACCCTGGACACATGCCAAAAATATATTATATCAGTTTCAAGGTTTAGCACACGAGGGGGTGTGCCATACTCCACTGCGACACTCCCTAGTGTGGTCCAGAGACACATCCTTACTCAAACTATGAACAAATGCTTTTTTTTTTTTTTTAAACCTCTTAACCCATGGCATCAACCTTCTTCATTGGAAAGGACATAGAACCTCAGGATGGTCCTTCTGTTGCACAGATTTTACCATACTTAATTACCTTAAAGGAAATATCATGAACTATGGAAAAGATTACGTACCCCCATCCTATGTCTGGAAGCTGATATCCTTATATTCCAATAATGACTTGCTACAATGAATCATTCACAAAGCCATAGTGATGTTTTACCACTATACTGCTTTCTCAGAGATAATGGGAAATTTACTTGTACTTACAAAAGCAATTCAAAATGTCAGAGTACAGACACAGTGCTGCTATTCAGACAGAAGTCATGGTATTTGAAGGAGTAATAAACATATGCACCTTGGGGGCAGGACTTGTTAGTACAGTATCCTGACCTCTTTCTCCAGGGTTCATGTGCTGCAATCCATTATTGAAGTATTTCAATTCTTATTTGCCTCTTTACCAAAATGAATTTAAGCAGTAAACTTCCAGCACTTGGAGACAGTTGGGGACAGAGAGGAGACACATTGTGCACACATGCAGGGACCAGCAAGTTAGTCTGAAACTCTGGAAACTGATTTCCTACTAGTGTTACCAATGGATTAAATTATTCATGTGCCTGAGTCTAGGAAAAGGTGCTGACAGAGAGCTGTTCAGCTTCTCAGTCTTCAGTAACTATGCTGAATCCACACTCTTCAGCACTGTGTATCACATATACCTGAGCATTCACTGATCTGCTTTGCATCCAAATTTCTCAGAATTAAATTTGTAAATAACTAAAGGATCACTTCCGTCAAAATAAAAATATATACAGCAATCTGTTCACTCTATTTTGCCAGGTATTTGGTCAGTTCTTTCACTCACCCTTGCTGCTTGAGATATTTAAAAATATTCATATAGGTATGAACAGAAACAGCTGTACTGAAGCTACAGTTTCTTTATTGATTTATCTCAGGCCTTTGATCTAGAAAGCGATTTATCACTACCATCTGGGCAGACGTGAATAAATTTTGCATAACAGTGTTAAACACAAAGTTTCACAGAGAAAGCGAGTCACATTTTTAAAAGGGTTTAAACCCAGACTATAATTTATTTTGTCAATACCAGCTATAAGCACAAATAATAAAGGCAAACTTCTGCCTCAAGGCATCTGAAAAAAAAAAGTAACAATTCTATAATTGCACCTGCAATTTTGCACCCATAATTTGTTGCAGGCACAGAACTAAACACCATTGTAAAGCGTTGATCCAAAATGCCTTACTAAGGTGCAAAGTCATATTTTAGTCAAAGCCTCTTGGCGTTTCTACAGTCTACAGTTTGGCAGATCGCTGTATTACAACTTGTAGGACAACCCAAGAGTGGCCTTATTCATAATTTCTGCATTTCACACATCAAATATATTCATAATAAAAGCTTCTGTGTTGATCTCTCTCTTCTGGCTTACAAATGATAGCAAATGTACAATGAAATATAGCCGGTATGTGGACAGCAAGCAAACAGGTGTATACCATATTGTGTTCAGTACTTCAATTTTAAAAAAATCTCTAGACTGAGAGCAACAGGGACTGTCACTTCACTACAACCTCTGAAGAATTTACAGCACCCTGAGAGGGAGAATGGAATGGTGGGAAGTCTTATAGGAGGACCCTGGCCAAGATCTATATACCTAGGAAGAGTCAGCACAGGAAGTATACATCACTATTGCAGACTACTTTGTAACTGGATTCAGAGAAACCACAGTCCTAGTGGAAATTAGAAGGAAGCCTTGCCTATTATACAGCAACCTCCCAATTAAATATATGTTCAGAAATTATGTAGAAAGGTAAAGAACTCATCGCTTGCTGGCAACAGATGTGATTGTTTTTATAAGACTTTGAGAGTGCATTATATATGCATCACCCACGTCGAATCTGACACAAGGATTTGTTTCTTGATGTGGCACTTACGGAGTTGCAGTACACAGACTGCAATTTCTGCAAATAAGTGAATATGAACAAGACGAATGATCCATATCCTCAGTAGGCATAAATCAGTTACAGATTCTCTGCCCAAACAAGACCATGAAGAAACTGGACTGAATGAAAACCAACACCCTTCATGGGTGGGCAAAACTTCTTTGCATTCCCTAAAACTTTGCCTTTATTGAAGAAGGGCAGAGGGAAGCTGAACAAAATGTGCATAAATATGTCCCAATGAAAGGCTCTTCATTCTTACTTGCTCATATTGCTATATGACATAATTATATATACACACACACACATATATAGTAATGATATTAAAATAATTATAAAAATAATAAATACATACATACATACATACATACATACATACATACATATATATATATATATATATATAAAAATGAGAGAGAGAGAGAAAGAGAGCGTACTTAATTTTATATTGCTTCACAAATATATATAATTAAATGTTTTTGGAAATATCAGAAAAGAGTACACGCAGTCCTTGGACTTATGACACAACTGGTTCCTGAAAACTGTCTTAAGTTGAAACGTTGCAACTCAGAACCAATTTTCTCATAAGAAACAATGTTATAAATGAGGGTTGGTTCCTGAACCAATGCCTGATACCCGATTTTCACCAATAAAACCCCAGAATTTTGTACTCCGTCAATTATAGATGAGTAATATAGCTACATTAATGTATTTATATTGTAAATAGCAATCATATTGATTTGGGAGGACTTATTTGAGGTGACTTTGCTGCACTTTTTGAAAGGCTCTTGGTTGGACTTTTTGAAAGGTTCTTGGCTGGAGTCTTCTCAGGAGTCTTGGCTGCAGGTTTTTCTGGAGTCTTGTCTGCTTTCTTAAAGAAAGCGTCCAAGGAAGTTTGGACAGATGTTCTTCAGGAGATGAGCAACGCAGCAAACTTGTTCGCTGGTGTGGTGTCGCATTGGATCAAGCATTGTAAAGTCGAAACTGACATCATAAAGTTGAAACAGGGTGTCAATTTATAAACGTTGTAGGTGCAAAACATTGTAACTTGAAATGTTGTAAGTCAAGGACTGCCTGTATGTTAGGATATTAACACAGGTACATTTGAAATATATACAGTCATTTGGGGAGGTTAGGGGGAGGTTAGAACAAGTTAAAAATGGCGACCCCACCTAAGGTATGGTGGGATGGGGGGACTAGTGGGGAGTTTGGGAGATTTGAGGGCAAGCAGAGCCCTTGGGGTGGCTTGCGAGTTTAGGGGGATTGTTGGTATTGGAGAGGCTCTCCAATCTCACCAAACCCCTTCCAACTGCCTCCCTCCCACTCCCCCCAGCATGTTACCAAACTGCCCCCAATCCTGCAAACTGCTCCCAGGGCTGATTTTACTGGCGTTCACTGCTCCCAGGAGCCTGACTGAAGTAAATCGGGGGGGGGGGGGGGGAGGAATAGGGGGGGAGCGGAC
>NW_017729022.1:80973047-80997164 GCF_001723915.1 Gavialis gangeticus
GGGGGAATTCTCTTCCTGCCTGGGACTAGAAGCTATTTTTAGGCTCCTGACCTCCCTCACCCACAGACAAACAACCTCCCCCATCCTGCCTGCCTTTTTCCCTGTCCCAACTTACTTCTATCAGTGCCCATCACTGACAAAGGCTGGTAAAACCAACACTGGGAGTGGCATGTGGAATGAGGGGTTTGGTAGGCTTGGGGGTGGGGTGACTGACTGGTCCATGGGGTAAGTATTTTGAACAAATCTAACTTTCCTGACCTTCTGTACAGTTCACACTTAGACTAACCTAACTAGGGATCTAAGGGTGCAGCAGTGGCCAGGCTTTCTGCCAGTGCTTGCTGTTTTGAGAATGAGAGAGGGGAAAGGCAGTGGAGGGAGCTCGTTTTTGGGGCTCCCCAGCTGGTGCAGAAGGGTGGCATGGGTGACCTCCCCCCTAAGAAGGGCTCCAGTATACCCATCCCACCCTCTGGGGGGGGCTGAAAATCCCCCATACTGAACTCTGTCTGCTCCCTTTTCCCCCCTCGTATTCTGAGAACAGTGCCATGCTGGAAGCTCCACAAACACAAGTTACAAAAGATGCTACATTTTGAAATGTCTTTATCTGATACCTCATGCAACGAGGGGTCAGATTTTCAACCGATGGGCCATTTTGGAAGCTGTCTGCAGCCATGCACCTGTGTTTGGTCACAGCAACAGATGGCTTTCTGTGGCCAAATCCGACAAAAACTGTCACTTCTTTCTGCACCCTAAGTGTAAAGTCTGCACCTGGGCAAACTAAGTTAGGCTGGGTGACCATTTTTAACACAATCTAACCTCCCCCTGACCTCCCCAAATGTCTGTACCTAGCCTTGGAACCATTTCAAAAGGAATTTTTGAATGAATATTTTGGTGATTTATGTATGCTGTCTTTCTTCAGATCTAAATTACAATTTACTATATTCTCTCAGATCTCTATAATGGTTTTGCTTGTTTATTTTTGTTTAGTGTACTGGGTCTGGAGGAAAATCTTAAATCCATATACTCCTAACTGCTGAAGATGTTCAATTTCAAATTCAAACCTTGATTCTATACGCAAACAGTAGGATGTCTCCTTCTAATAACTGCTGAGCATTAAAGGTTCATTTCAGATAAACAACCAGCAGTTTAAAAGCTTATGCAAACTACCTGAAACTACAGTGTTTACAGAATGGCTTTTTATGGTATTTCAACACTTTATCTTATTGCCCCAATGGGGAACAGGAGAAACAGAGGCATGTGAATATGAAAGATAATAGAGCTGGAAGATATTTTTTTAAGCCTTAAGACTATTTAGCACATATCCAAAGCAACTTTTATATGAACACTCAGAAGGGTTTTAACTAATTGTTAGGAAGTTTATTATTGTAATCCTTGGGTGCTCAACCTATGGACCTGTGTGCTGGGTACTGCAAAAATAAAAGCTTCTCGCACACTGATTACAACTGAACCATAAATCAAGAGGCAGCAGATGCATAAGGGCAGATGGGAGAATACAAGAAAATGATGAGACCATATTATTTTACTTGGAGCAAGCAAAAAAAGAAAATCACTAAGCACAATCTTAATCTTCCTTGTTACACTAGGGCCCCCTCTTCACATGCACGTAAACCCACAATGAGATCTAACCTGTGATCCACACAATCACACCTCATGCCATGCCCCACGTGCATGGTAGGAGGCATAATTGTGGGATTGCAAATCAGATCCTTTTACACCTTATTGCTGGTGTAGGGGGAGCCCAATCTTGCGCTCCTCCTGCACTGGTAGAAAGCAAGTTCCTGAAGCCGGATGCCCGCTCAGCTGACGGCTGGGAGCTCCCAGAATCTTGCATGCACACGCTCCCCACTCCCCGCTGCCCTCCCCCCCAGCTGGGAGCTCTCCTGGCCACATGTTCAATTAATGGCATGATAGGAAGCAGTTACGAAGTCATTACCAGATCCAGGTTTTCCATTTCCCAAGAAAGACATAAAAAACTGCAGATTTTCCCTTTTACCCGAGAAAAACGCTGATTTTTCATTTTAACAGAGAAACATGTGGATTTTTCCCTTTTGCAAAGAGCTCTCCACACTGGCAAAGTTTCAGCCTGTGAGGGGCTGGGGGCAGAGAGAGGAGGTGGTCAGGCAAAGGGTGCCATGTGCATGTATATCTACACAAGACAGCCTGGAGAGCAGCTCCAGCAGGTAAGTCTGGGGGGTTGAGGGGGAGGGAGGGAATTGGGTATGGCAGGACTGGGGCTGGAGCTGTGAATGGGGCTGCTGCCCAGCTAGGCAGTGTGTAGGACTTAGGGGATTGAGGGGCACCAGCAGGGCTGGGGGCTGTGGATAGAGAGTGAGGGGCCTGGACCTATGTCCTGGTGAACTAAGGGGGAAGGGGATGCTCTGTTGTTCCATGATAAAAAACCCATAATCAAATACCAAAATTGACAAGTATCAGAATTTATTTTATTATACTGATTGAGGCACTGGTAGGCTTCCAAACTGCTCTAAAATTGTAAATATATCAATAAAACATTGTGTCCATTTGATAACTATATATATAGTGGTGTTTTATTTTAATCACAGATTTGGGTTTTTATCAGAGAATCTGTGATTTTTTAAATCAGCGAACTTGTGATTTTTTTTATCAGGGAAAACCTGGATCCCTGGTCATTACACATGTGTTGTGGAATAACTTCGTAGCTTATTTCTCTTCTTATCATGCCATTAATTGATTAAATGTGTGGCCAGGTAACCACTTAAGGCAGGGATGGGCAAAATACAGCCCGCAGGCTGAATGCAGCCCGCCAAGCCATTCTATCTGGCCTGCGGGGCCCCTAAAAAATGTAGAAAATTTATATTTATCTGCCCCCAGCTGCCTGTCATGCAGCCCTCGATGGCTTCCCAAAACTCAGTAAGTGGCCCTCCGCCTGAAATAACTGCCTGTCTCTGACTTAAGGCATGATTAACTGGTTAACCACCCCTTAAATGTAACAGGTAGGTGGGGCTTAAGTCTACCATTAAAGAGTCTGTTCATTGTGAAAGTACACAGTTAAAACTTCTATCAGCTCCTGAATTGAATAGCTAGCTACTGAAAAGCATGCTGGAACTCAACTGAAGCAACCATGCAAGTGTCTAAATATAAATTGTTGTCTACCAGGGTGTGATGTTTAACTGAAAGGTAGAACAAAAATTTTACTGGAGACCTGTGGAATTAAAGTGACAATTTAGAGAGGAGATTGCCTATTCTAAATAAGCCTTACTGAATGCTTCACTGACAGTTAATTCACCTAAAATTCTAATGGGAATTTGTTTTCTAATGCACTAAATTTACCTATCAGTCCCTAAAGGTACTCTTTCACCTTCTCTTCATGCCCTCGGTTTTTCTGGATGTGTTGTAGGATAAGAGAACTGAAAATGCAATAGTTTATTGATGCTAGGTGCAGGGAAAGCCTCCCCCAACTCCAGGCTGCAACATATTGCAGAAGTGAATGGTGTGATTTCTAAAGCAGCAAAGTGTTTGCACAATGTATTTCTATTTCTGCAGCTCAGACAAGCCAAAACTGATTGCTCAGAAGAAGACTGTGAACTAGAAATATACTCTGAAGACTACTATACAAATGAGGGAAAGGATGCAATTAAAGATCTTCAGAATCTTAGCACATACTTCACCAACTCCTCTTTGCTGAACATCTTAGATACAGCCTCCCGACAGTCTGGCCCCAAGTTCACTCCACATACTGTACAAACACACAAACAAACCCCTATTCAGAATGAGATCATGATGCAGAAATAGAGTATTCTCAAAATTCCTCTATAATTCAGCAGCCGCACTGTCTACAGAGTTTTTGTTAGAGTTTTTCAGGCCTGGGTGTTAGGATTTTCTCTGATTGTTTATTAGCTGAATGAGACAGTTAAGGTTCACAATGAAAGAGGGCTGAAATGGGGCTGGCAGGACTTAAGAGCCTTGAAGTTCTTTTGTCATAAGAGCTACTAATTCTGTAAATAGCTCAGGAAAGCTCCATTTAAAGAGATACTAGGAGAGTCTGCATATGCACCCGACTGCACAGTTGTCATTTCTGACCCTATTGCTCAGTAGCAACAAGCTACTGCACGGTAGCTCATTGCTACTGCACAGTAGCCGTGGCATCACGGTTCATGCCCGCCGACACTACAGCAACATAGTGTCTCATGTAAACGTGTCCACTGTAGGGTAGATTTAGGACCAAATTTTCAACATAATCTTCAGACTCTAGTAAAGATCAAGGTCACTTACATGTCTGCTTCCATACACACCTCAGGCTGCTAAACATGCAAGTAACAGCAATTACAGGCACAAATAATAGACATGTATGCTCAACGTTAGACGTATTTTCCAATGTGTTACAATCTGCCTGGCTAAGTACAGACATTCAAAAGGCCAAAGGCAGAATCGATCTAAGTTACACAGTTTTCTCTAAGCAACGTAGCTTAAATCAGTAGCGAACAGAACACACATTTGCCCTTTGGTTGAGGGGAGGGCCTGGCACACAGGCTGCCTATCTTAGACCAGAGTCCACCATTTTTAAACCAGTCTATGTATGCCAAACATCTGTTCTATTATGACCAGTTTCTGATCACTTATACCAGTAAGTGTTATGTTTATTACTGCCTATAGGATTCTAAATACCTAGGTCTAAATACTTGGGACTTTTGTAGCTACATCATCCTCTTCAATTCTTCACTCCCCAATTGATTTTCACCACAATCCTATGCCTCCATTAATACGAAGTGGTAGAGTAACCTGCTAGAAGGGAGGGTCTATCACATATAAGCTAACAACCATTATCTAGTTCCAGTGGCCCAGGGGCTAGATCCATCCTGAGGAGTAGTGTTATCCAAGCTGCGGGGTTCTCCACCATTCTGGAAATTTGGCAGCAGGCAATTCCTTGCAGCTTTAATTGCCATGGCCTTGCACCTACAGCAATTAATGCAACAGACACTCATCCTCCTACCAAATATCTGGATGTGTGTGGAGCCCTCCGTGCTAGATACAGAGCACACAGCTGTGTCATTTGGCCCACAGGGCTGAAAATTTGGCAGCCGTTGGTCCTTCCACTGCCACAGCTCCAGGGGCTGCAGCAATTAACACTGCCATCACCAAATTCCAGCCCATGAGCCAGATGTGTTGGGCAACACTGATCTGGCCAATAGTTTTGATTAACAGCATGGGCAGCCAATTACACAGAGGCAACAACAACCAGCTTGTTCCCCAAACTGAGACCAAGCAGTGCATACTAAAAAAGACTGAGTATGAGTGAGCACTAGAAATCTATTTGACAAATCAGTTTAACATGCTGAAAGGCACTCATACCAGAAAGGTAAGAGAGCAAGGGATTAACCCTTATGTTAGTGCATCAACCTGTGTCAGATGGGCTACCCCAGATGTAAGCAAAGCCCAAGCAAGTACACTATTCCCAAGCAAGGGTAACAACCAAAGCTTTGTTCCTGTGAATAACAAGAAACTCACAGTACACAGAAAGTGGTTTAGTTTAGAAATATCTGCACTGTGAAACAATATCCAACTTTCCCACTTACAGTTCAAAGTTATCTTATCTCCAAACTCACTTTTCTTCTGCTGCTGACCCTGACTACTTTAATGCAAGGCTAGCCTTAGGGAAAATGGTCCCCTGGGCAAACTTGTATTTTGGCACCCTTTCTTTAAGTATGCAGTAATATTAGTGAAAATTTCAGAAATAGAGGCCAAGGGAAGCTGCTGGGTTGGACAGGGAGACTTGCTTCCTTGCAGCATCTCCTCATGATGGTCCAGCAGAGCAAGGGGAGAATGGGTGGGCTGGGGGGAAGGGGGAAGGGTCATCTCTTACCAGCCCCAAGATGAAGACAACAGCAAACAGTGTCAGGAAGGTACCCATGACAATGAGCAACAGGAACACAAGGATTCGTAGAGCCAGTCACGGGTGTGGAAAGGCGGACATTGCTCGCAGCCTGCAGCCCACCTTCTCCCCACCCCACGATCAGCAGACAGACGTGCCTCGTCATCGTTGCTGAGCCCTGCAGCCAGCTAACTTCCACCACCTCTCCCCCAAGTCAGCAGCACTTCTGCAGGCAGAGGCAGATGCCATCTGGCAGGGAGGCGGAGGCAGTGTGTATGTGTGTGTGTGGCACCTCCCCAACCATGGCACCATGGGCAGTGGCCCACCTCACCCACTCACAAGGCCAGCCCTGCTTTGATCTTCTGCCAACCAAGAGATAGGTATTGCACTTTACTTTCTCTGTGTAAGACCCTTTGAACAATCCAGGGTCACCCTGGTGCCATAGTAGTCAATATATCCTATCACAGCCTGCCAACTGTAAACATATATTTTAAGCTACTTGGGGGGGAAAAGACTTGAATGTTAAAGTAGCCCGCACAACAGAAGCCCAAGTAAACTTACATGATATCTTACCCATGGGCCTTCTATAAAGTCACTCTTCTCCAGGTGACGGACTCCAGTTGTACTCAGCTGAACTGGATCATTACAGTCAAATATATTCTGGGCATTTCAAAAGACATTTTTAACATAAGCACTGCCATTTACTGGGTCAGACCATAGGTCTACCTTGCCCTGTGTCTCACACTGGCAGAGAGTGGATGCTGAAAGACTGAACTAGGTATGACCAGGGTTTTTTCTACTGTTCCTCTCCCACTTGCAGCATTTAAGATCTAGGAAGTTCTAATTCAGATGCACCACCCCTAACTCTCATGGTCAATAGCTACTGATGCACTTTCCTCTAACAATTTCTTCAATCCCTTTTTGAATGTGGCTAAACTGTCAGCTTCCACGTTTTTAAAACATGTATCCTACAAATATAGTGCTGATGATAATTTTACTGGTTCATATATGGCATTTAATTTTCATCTTTTTATCACAATTTTGAGATCCAGCATTATTCATTTTCAGCCATACTTTAAAAGGTATTTAAATGTTTAAAGATGCAAACAAGTAGATAACTTAAAAATGTGGCCCTTTTGTCCTGAGAATTACAGTTCCTCGAGCACCTAACTCTTTAATATTGGAGTAGAAGCAGATATTTGGGCAGACACTTTTTTTGAAAATATCTGTATATTAATTTCTTCCCTACTTAAAGCTTAAAAATAAAATAAAATGTTAATTTTTCAGTGAAAACTGGAAAAGGATTACAACAAAAAGAAGGAACCTACAATGGTTGCTGAGGACACTGTAGGCGATGTATGCAGTTATATACCGCAGTCTAAAATAAAAATGTCCTTTTCCCACAAACGAAAGAGCAACAAACTGCATCCCATGTCTACTGTATAACAGATTATTTTCAATTTCAAAGATTTTATCTCATTCATAAAGTATTGTAACATATTAAATGGTTAAAGGCAGCCACCATAATGAGGTAAGCCAGAATAAAGACTTGAAATAATCATAACTTTTCATGATAACGGTTACAGAATAAATTATACTTTAGGCAGTAAGAAAACACAAGCAATGAGTTCCAAATGCCCTCTGCCTCCTCACTGGAACTGCCTTATTGGTATTTTAAAAATGCTGTATTGTTGGGAGGAGAAAATGCTGAACATTTCAAGATAATACCAGAAAATAATATTGACATTTTACTGCATTAAACGGCCATTTAAGATAGGCAGGGCAGTGAGCATAAATTAATTGTCTCCTTTAAACTGGTCTGTCACCAAATTGATCTCAAATAGCCTAAATGGCTAGCTGCATGTCAAATGTATTTTGCCAGTGCTAGAAACAACAAGGTTATCTTTCCATTCTTCTTCATGCAGAACCAGACAAAAAATGAAAAGAGAGCGAGAGATTCCATGAAATAAGCTGCTGCTATGAGACAGAAGCTGTATTATTTCTGCATGTAATCATGTGACTCTCACTGTCAACAAAACATAATAATAGGGCTAGAATAACTAAACTGTTTCAACCTAAAGGCTTATTGCCTTGTACAGTGAAGGAGACAACTTCTCAGCTGGCATAAATAAGCAAAATCGTTGCTGAAGTTGTGCAAGGTGGAACCCAGATCACTGGTTCCAACAATAGCATTAACTTAAACCCTTTGTTAACTCTTAACTACTTCACATCACAGGACCCTTCTCAGGAAGAACTGCATGGGAAAGAAGTGGATAGGAAGGTGAAGCTAACTTGCAAAAAGTTCAAGAAATCAGCTTTCTGGATCAAGGCCTAGCAACCTATGGCCCACAGGCCAGATTTGACATGAAGCTGGGGCTGACTTCAGCAGCATTCAGCAGCAAGAGACTTCCGTGGCAGGAAGCTTTGACCATGCCACAGCTGGACAGCAGGGAAGACTGGCAGTGACAGCTGGATCCTAGAATCAGCCTAACTGGAAACCAAGCTGGGTCATTCTGGCCTGCTACCAGAAAGCCTTACTAACCACTCACCTAGGTAACGGGCCAACAGAGAAGCCTGCCAATTCAAAGGCTCCAGGAGATATACAGGCGAAGAAAACTTAATACCACCATACCGGTCTGCTGGCCAGGCTTCTCTGCCTTTCTCAGTTTTGGCCCACTCTCCACAGATCCTTCTCCAGCTATGAGGCACTACCAAAACCCTATGCAATTTTATCTAGTATCTTAGTAAGTATGCTTCCTCTGCCTGACAAAGGGTATCTGTACCCAAAAGCTTGCAAAGATTTTTTCCAAATGAGTTGATCTAATAAAAGATATTGGATCTTTACCCAAAGAACCTTGTCTGTCAGTAAGTAAAAACATCCTTCTGCTTTATGAATTTCGACCAGATCACCCAAACTATTTCAGGCCCCTTGGTCCATTTGTACTTGTGCTGTATCTTACAGTGGATATTCATCCCTTTCACAGCATCACAGCACAGTAAACATGGAACTAGAATGACAGTCCTCATTTAGGCAATACCTCCATTGGAGCCAACAGAAATGGAAGAAGTCTGGATGACAGGGACCCACCCATAAGTTAAGAAAGAAGTAGGCTGCATTGCACATTTTAGCCAAGGACAGTGGTGCACTGCATTTTAATATATGAGCATATCTCAGCTTTCATTGGAGAAACATTAAACTGCACAAAACTGCATTAAAATATCTTTAATCAGAGGGGTGAATTATAAAACTGAAGCTTAAACATTGGGGGTGGGGAGCGTGTTTTGTTCTGTTTTGTTTTTTCAGAGCACCAGGCCAGTCACCATGGGAGATGAGATCAAATCACTGTATGTTCGGCAAGGACTAGGACTGAGGGCAAGGCACTCAGCTGCTAAGGAGAGGAATTTTCTCATGCAGCACAACTATTATCACACAGTTAATTAAGGATTGGACTTGATAGGTCACCAAGAAATGTTGTATAGCCCTCCTTTAGTGAAGGGATGAAGATAAAACATACTAAGTCAAGGGCAACTGAAGGCAAAATAAGCTAACAGAAAAGATTTAATCAAAAGGTATATCCATCTTCAGAGCATGCTGCAAAGCCCGTAACAAATAACTATTCATCCTGACACAACTGAAAAAGCAAGTAAAGCTTCCTTAAAACTGGGTGATACAGGCCGCGTCCAGACATGCATGGACATTTGGTTCCCCAGGGACAACTAGCGGCAGCACACCTTGCGCTGCCGCTAGTTGTCCCTGGGGAGTGCCTGTGCCATGCACATGCTAGCGCACGGCAAGTTAACCCAGTGGGGAGACTGGGGCCAACACTGGGCCAACCCAGTAGCCTTACCTGAGGTCCTGGAGGCTTCCTGGGGCTGCAGCAGAGGTGATCCTGCCATGCGGAGCCTGGCTGCCAGTGGAGTACAGCTCTGGCCAGTCAGGCTCCAGCTTTGGGTGGAGCATGATGCCACTACGTTCACAGCTCCACTTTTTCCTCTCTGCAGGTTTTTCTGGCCCCTAGATAACCAGGGGTCCAAAAAAAAACCCCAAACTCCTCTGTGCAACTCCTTTACAGTGCAGAAAACAACAGAACGTGTAGAATGTGGCGCCACAGACACATCTGTGGCACCACATACCATACAGCCACACTTGTCTGGACGTGGCCACAAAGAGCAATTTTCCCAATAATCTGTAGTGTGGACAGTGGCATGTGAATATAAATCACTCTGCTTAGCAGTTAGGTAAATACCACAGTAGTAGTAGTAGGGACAAAATAAATTAGATTAGATAGAAATGGTTCTGTGAGGCCTTTGCAGCGGGATTAAAAAATGAATATCCTGGTGTTCCTAAAGGCTATATAGAAGACTGCTGTCAAATGTGATGAATATAAAACTACTCCAAACAAGATCCTGAACACTCTGATAATTCCATACACATCAGAAGAAAGGGAGTTATTTCTGAGTGAAGTAACAAAGCAGTTACAGAACAGAAAGACCCTAAAACACAAACACTTTCTTCTTAAAACAGGGTTAAACTGAAGCATCTGCATTACAAGCAATTGATCATCTTCATACAAACATGCAAAACCACTCAGCCTTATAGTAATAAAACATCCAAAAAAGTATCTACAAATACACACACACACATAGTGTGTGCATATATTGTGTGTGTGTGTATGTGCGTGCATATGCAGGCACATAAATATGCACCCAAGAATGAATAAATGTAGCCTTCCATTTGGTTTAGTCACACTGCTACTCAGAACAGTTGCTGTCTTAAAAATGGAGACTTTAACTGAAGACAGAAGGACTAGCGTCAATTCATTAGCTCACAGAAAAGATTTTTTGCCCTATGACTCAAGTTTGAATATTTTTTTTACTATGGTGGCAAAGTTAGGGAATAAGTGGGAGTTTATGCTCACTGAATCATTTAAAATGTAAAAGAAAATGTAAATAGTTATTTTAATCTTTTTATTATCTATTAAGTAAATACTGGGTTCATCTATATTTGCTATTAAAACAGAGCGATAAACTCTGGAGCATATCATGCCCAAGTTTATTGTTCCCAGGCACCATGTCTTCATGTGCACCCAGGACCGCAGGTCAAAGCAGCCCCTGCTGACAGGAGGCCTGGGGGGTCAGCCTGCCAGCCTGGGGCTACTCTGACCCACCTCAATGTGCTGCAGAGGCACAGGGGCACAAGGGTGCTTCAGTGAGGGCTAGCCAGCAGGCAGCTCCTCATGCCCCAGCCTGCCCCATTAATGTCTACACATGTAATGCTGCGCAGTAAACAACACCACCATGAGATAGTACTTATATATACAAGTACTAACACACAGCAGCATTTCTTCGTTTACTGTGACCTAACAGGGCCGCACATCAGACATTGAGACTTTACTATAGAGTTAATTAGGCAGTTCTGCAGCAAGGACGCAGACAGAAATGCAGCTCCTAGCTGTAGCTCAGAACAATTTTTGCAAAGCGCTGAGTTACAGGGTTACCCCAGACCAAACAGAAGCCCACTGTTGGTTCCAGGGGCAAGGAGAACCTACCTGCCAGCTGAAAACCTGCAGCCAGGTTCCCAAAGCAACAGCCAGGGCTCTCTATGAGCACTCGCTGTTTTCAAAATGGGACAGGGTAAAGGCGGCAGAGGCAGATCGTTCTTGGGACTCTCCAGCCAGTGCTGAAGGGTAGGGTAGGTGAATTGGAGCCCTCCCCCACCTCAGGGAGCCTCCAGTACACCCACCCCACCTGCTGGAGCGGGGTGAAAAACCCCCCAAGTTGAACTGTCACTGCTCTCTTCCCCCCTCCCATTCTGAAAACAGAGACATACTGGGAGCTCCAAATTACAAAAGATGCTACATTTTTAAATGTCTTTATCTGATATCTCATGCAATGAGAGGTCAGATTTTCACCCAATCGGCCATTTTTGAAGCTGTCTGCAGCCATGCACTTGTGTTTGGTCACAGCTATAAACTGCTTTCTGTGGACAGATTGGGTGAAAACTGTCACTTCTGTCTGTAACCTAAATGTCTCATGTAGGTACACCCACTGTGATTCAAATGTATTTATCACTAACCGAACAAAGGCCATCTTTTACCATATAAGCAGGCAAGTAACATTGATTAAGCAAATCATTATTAATCATTGCAATCTTGCGCTGGCATTCCAGTTAATCACTCTTCGCAGATCATCAACAATTTATTGTGGTATTGGCTGCAGAACTGCCAGATTTAATTTATTCATTAAAACAGTATTAATCACAGTGAGCTGTGCATGCAGTAATCATACTGATCTTTTATCATTGTTTCAAAAATGGACTAGACTTGGAGAATGGCACTTCAGTGTTATGTAATACTCTATATATAGCATTAGATCCTAGGGTCTGGCCATAATCATGTCTAGAGGAGGGCTGCAAGTAAGGAGAAAGTGGGTCTAAACTTTCTTTCTGCATCCCTAATCTTCCACTGAAATTAGTCCTAACATGACTTAGAGCAACCTAATGGTCTAAGGCAGTGGTCTCCAACCTTTTTAAGTAGGAGATCACCTTTAGCATTTAAAAACAACCCAAGATCTACCATGTGCTGCCACCACCCCTCTCCCTCCTGCCCCCCAGCAGGTAAGTCTGTGGAGAGGGAAGGTGGGGGACAGATCAAGACACAGCGAGAAAATATTATTTGGGGGCACACCTCCTCAGCAGGTATGTCCTACCTGGCCGGGGCCCCATTCAACTTACCGCTGCTCCTACCTCTGTGGCACTGACCCTCACCACAGGGGCCTCGATCTAGCCTCCATCCCGTCCCTCCCCCACAGACTGACCTGCTCGGTTAGGGCACAGGTGTGCATGCACATGGGCACTCAGCCCCCACCACCCCAGCCTTGGATCAACTTCAAGAGGCTCTGAGATCTACCACAAGAGACTCTGAGAACTACCAGTGGATCAAGATTAGTGGCCACTTGTCTAAGGGCTGCTCTTAATTGCATCTGCTAAAGTGGTCATCTACGGATTATTTGGCTGCCTAGCAATGGTCAGCATATCAAATTCTAGCTCCATTTACTCCTGCTTATGCCCAAAAATGTCTTCTAGGGCGGAGAGGTACTGATGCAGAGCACCACATTAGCAATATAAAGGGAAATGCCTGTGGCCAAAAGCCAGTCCACATCCACAATTTTCCCCAATGCCCTTGGAATAAAATTCCCCTGCAGCTTTTTTGTCTTCACAGATAATTAGAGCTGCCTAGGAGGAGACTCAGCCAACACCATGAAAAAAAAGTTAGATGATAGGTTTTAGGCCATGCCTACTCCAGGTTGCTTCTGCACCAGAACATCTGGACTTGAGACAGAAGCCTCTGTGAGAAAGATGCTTAAGTGCATTCACTTCTGTACAGCTTCTGATAGCTCTGCATGGCTCCACTGCAGCAGAAATGAGATTCTAGAGTCACACTCAAAGTTCTGGATGCAGATCCACTCACAGCTTCACCAGCAAAAAAGTTCTGCTGGTGAAAATATATAGTGCAGATCAGAATTTAGAAAAAAGGAAATATTATCCACATAACTATACACTGGGTGCATCTACACGTGCATGAAGGTGCTTTTTCTAATGCACATTAAATTTAGTACCTCCAATGTGAGGTACTAAACAAATGCACATTAGGCAGCTTTAATACACAGTAATGAATGTGCATGGTTTTTAAGTGATATGTAATGTGCAGTAGTCTATTCTACTGTGCATTAGCGTAATAGCATTTTTTTACATGACATTTTAATGCGCAGTAAAACAGGCAACTACACATTAAGGCGCATGTGTAGATGCACCCACTGTGATGCAATTTGAGTCTTCTAGGGTCAGGCATAGGGTTGCCAACTCTGACTGAAGCTATTCCGGGACAGCTTTTTTTCCCAACATGACATGATATCATTAATTGTACTATTCAACCCATTCATAATATCAATCTCACGGATTGCTTCCAATAGTCACTGGGCAATCAATGCCAGTTCCAGTAGACTCCCAGCCAATCTGGGAGAGTTGGCAACCCTAGCCAGGCATAGGGGTCGACTCCTACTAAAAGTTTATGTGCTGAATGGGCTTAGCATCTTGTAGCACTGGTCCCTGAAACAGTAGCAGTAGTTTCCAATGCAACGCCAACAAGATCTGTTTCAGGAAAAAGTGCTGCTGTATCTCAGGATAAGGAAAACACTTTCCCTACTAGTGAAGGTAAAAAGCACTCACCACCATGTTCATAGTATTCACACATTTTTGAGGCAATGTGCAGACATTCAAAAAGCCTGAGGCACAATTGATTTAAGTTACCCAGTTTTCTGCAAGTGGCATAGTTTAAATCGATGAAAGTCCAATAAGCATGTTCAGCAGGGAAAAGGGGTCCCTTTTCTTAGTTACTCCACCATCATATAAAAACTATTTTAATACAAATAACTGCTTTGAAAGCAGCTTCTTTCTATAAATGAGTGTGTATGTGTATGTAAAAATGAAAATAAGCTGAGAGACACTGTTCAATTATTGAAGTTATTGCTGTAAATCTTTTCAGTAGAGCTACTTAGAAAAAATTTCCTCAGGTGTTTTTCACAAACATGTCAAATTCATCACAAGTAAAGTATTGCAAATTCATTTTGAATTTTATTATTGAAATGTATTAAAGTTCTGTATCTGTACATTTTTATTTTGAAGTCAGCAACTGTGTTTATGCCTTATTACTACTGACATTTCACAATATAATTGAGATACTCTATTATTTTTATTTTCTTTTTAAAAATCATTAAAGGTAGTTGTTCATACTATTGATTCAAATCTCACCTTTTCTCTTCTCCTCTTTGCGGCAAGGAAACAATTTGACACGTACCAAAATGTCTTGTTTGTGTTGTAACACATCAGTGACAGTTGGTTAAAAAGTGTCAAATAATGAGAACACAAAGAGAGAATAATTTTTCCATCAGTAACACGTGGCAGCTGCTTCTAATGATATTTAAAAGATAAAATAGAAGCAGCAATGGAGACGAAGGGAATGTTTTGGAACAATTTTAGCATTTTTCTTGGTTTTTTTTAAAATGACACTTTTTGAATTCTAACCTTAACCTCAGGGGCAGGATACTATGAAACAGTACTTGGATTTCTCAATAAACCAACGGCCCATTATACAGGCAACCCTTGCCATTCGCAGAGGATACATTTCCTGTGATCCTCAAGAATGGCAAAATCTGGGTATAGGGCACTGCGTTCATGAACGCAGTCCCCCCGGCAGGTGAAGGGGACAGTGGGGTCACTGCTCTGGCAGCGACGGGAAACCTGGTGGCAGCAAGCACACAGCTCCCAAGGAGCTCCGGTAAGTGTTTCAAATGTATTTAAAATGCGTGTATTTAGTCCATTCTGAAGTAAAACAGTAGCATAATATCCTTTTTTTGAAAGCTGTCAAATTATGCCATTCTTTTCTTAGACTCACAGGTGAAATTCAGCCCTAGTGTAACTTCAGTGAAGTCAACTGAGTAATTCCAGGGATGAATTTAACTCAGATACCATTGTAATTTGAATTTAATTTACTGTTAAGGGCAGCAGAGTTATCCACCCTAGAGGACAAGCAGACGCACTTAATGATGACTAGTCTCACAGCACATATCAACACCAAGAGATATGACAGAAGTCATATCCGAGCTGGACACACTGCAGCATATCACTTGCTTTTAGTGGATTGTAAATTCTCATGAACTGGTAGAGTACAGCAGGCCATACTACATCTAACACACTCAATGGCAATACTTACCCAGTGTCATTCCCTGAACTTCTCTGCTTAACTACTAGGGGTGCTGACAGACATGGAGGGGAAAAAAACAGTGCTTAACCCAGTTTGTCTGTATAGCTCACACATTGCAGCAGGGCATTTTGGCACTTTTATCTAATACGGGAAGCATGAGAGCTATACAGATGCTGGAGAGCTGGGTCAAACTGACATGATTCCTCTTCTGGGCATGTGCTGTGCTCAGTGCAGGGACAGACTGAGCTGAAAGGGAAGCACTGGGGCGGGGGATTCCACTTCTGTAAGCACCCTAGCAGTATAGATTACATGCAAATTAACTACATTGATTTAGCTCCACTTTTCCCCAGTTCTGTAATTTAGCCAAAGAAAATATTGCTTAAAGAAATAGTTGCTTGGGAAAATTCTCTGTAAGATTACAGAATCATAGTTAAAAAAGAGACCTCCATGGGTTGTTTAGTACAACTCCCCACACAGAAGAAGGATGTGCTGCTCCTGAATTTCACTTGCATTCCAATCCGTTTTTCTGTCCTTTGCATTTAGAAACCAGTTAGTTTCTCTATATCCTTAAATGAAGATGCCCAAAACTGGTTACAGACAAACAATGTTTTTTGGGTTAGGATCCAAGACCAACTAAATATTTGGAAAAACTGTCCCTATATTAGCCATTTTCTAGTCCTCTGGGACTTGAGGACTATGATCAATGATTTTGCAAATATTATTGACAATGGCTCAGAGATTTCTGCATTTAGTGAGATGCAGTCTTGCTTTTCAACATAATTGTTCTTTCCCCAAACTATCTCTATGCTGAATTGTAGACCTTGGATCTTGTATTTCTTATGTGCCAGTCTCTTGGTGGAGAGCATATACAGAGCTGATCCTCATTCAGGTCTGAGAGTCTAAAGCCAGGGTTGATTTTTTATCTGCTTTATCACACTTAGCATTTAGCCAAAAATGACTGTTCCTAGCCCAGGAAGATGTAAGGCATATCTACATCATGGCAACAGCAGGTCTTTGCCAGTACATTCCTGAGCACACCCTGCTCACTCAGTCCAGTTCACATGCTCCAAAACAGAAAATATGTCAATGAAGCTGTGCTACTGCACAATCTTAAGTCCATTCTCAAGACCAGCCACTGTGGATAACTCTGAAGCATCTTCACTGGTGTATTTCTGCACTTGGGGCACCTGAGGAAGAGTTGGTGTGTGAGGCATTCTTAGTGCCATTCCAGGCAATGGAGGCTGCTCTCACAGTGTAGACTGGAGCGCTCACAGCCTGTGTGGGGCTGCCTGTGCCTGCTCCAGACAGCCCTGCATGGGCTGCGAGTGGCTGCAGCGCGGGGTGCCAGCAGTGGGGCAGGTGAGGGGCCACTTTTCCCCACATTCAACACCACCTTGTAACCAGGTCCCACTGCCAGCCTGGGCCCCACGCCAGCTCCGGCCTCACCCGTTGGGGCTGCGCATGGCGACAGCAGCTGCAGCCCTCTCGCTTGCCATACCAGGCAGTGTTTGCCACTGCCACCTCTGGGCTGCCCAGTGCATGAGCTCCAGGTGACCAGCAGCAGCCAAACACTGCCCAGCATGGCAAGTGAGGGGGCTGCAGCTGCTGCTGCCAACGGTCAAGCCCAGAGCTGGCGCAGGGCCCAGGCAGGCAGCGGGACCGGGTTACAAACTAATGCTGAGTGTGGAGAAATGCGGCCCCTCGCTCTCTCTGTGGCCGGTGCCCCGCACTGTAGCCACTTGCAGCCCTCATGGGGCTGCCTGTGCCTGCTCCAGACAGCTTCACGTGGGCTGTGAGTGCCTGCAGCAGGGAGCGCCAGCCATGGGGTGGGCGAGGGGCCACTTTTCCCCATGCTCAGCACCAGCTTCTTCCCTGCCAGTAAGCAGGGAGTCGGGGCAGTGCGCTGCCCTCCGCCTGTACCACGGGGCTGGGGGGCACTGGGAGTGAGCAGGTGCAGGAGTCAGTGGGAGCACGGGGCCTGCACCGGTGTCCCAGGGCCAGTGCCACTGAGGTCCAGAGCAGGGTGGCAGGAGCGCGGGCTCCCATCTGGCAGGGGCTCTATGGAGCTGGGCCAGCTCCCCCCTCTCCCTGCTGGTGCAGCCCAGCCCGGCTCTACAGACCCCTGCCACCCTGTGCCCCACTTTGGGCCCCACCGGTGCTGTCCCTGGGACATTGGTCCCAAGACATTGGGAAACTGGTCCCAAGATGGTGACCAGGGGGCGGGGCACCTGTCAAGGTGCGGGACACCTGTCAAGGGGCATGGCTACCCATGCGGCCCTCGACAGACTGCCAAAACTGGGTAAGCAGCCCTCCACCTGAAATAATTGCCCACCCCGGTATAGACATATCCAAGTCTGCTTTCTGATTCTTTTTTCTTCCTTCTTTCAACCCAGGACCCTGCTCCTGATCTAAAATTGGGAGATTCAGCTTTCAGCCAAAGCAATCTTTTTGATGCTTTAGACCTCTAAGTAGTTTTCCCTTTGTGCTACAAATACTCCACCTCCCCCTCCACATACACTGAACACTGCCTTAAGAAAAAGAAAGGGGACTTTTGGAAGCAGTTTCTTAAACAATCAGAAGAACTTTTGCCCAGGTTGTACTGAACTGGGTGATCCCTCCAGGAAAATGTATTCAATTCGTAAGGATACAAATATTACTAGAGCAAGATTAAAAAGAAGTTGAAATGATGATGAAAGAGATCTTTTTGAAGAAGTGTGCATTTTGTGGGGAAAATGCTTACTTCTATTAAAAAAACTTGGGGTTTTGCTGAACCTCATCCCAAATATTCAACATTTGAAAAACAATTTATTATTTTGGCACCAGAATTGCAGTAATTGGGGTTTTGAATTCTTGATGTTGCAATGAGGTGGTCAGCTATTAGTTTCTAAGATGCCACCCTACCCTAACTTCTGTCTGACTTTAAACTAACTAGTTCACAGGGGAATAAGCTTTCACACGCAAAAACATATTTCACTAAATGTTTTTTTTCAATCAGAGAAACTTAAATATTATTTCCCTCTAAGTTCTAATAATTAAAGTATATACTTAGAGAGCAATCTCCCTGAAGTAGGGATCATCTTTTAGTTCTTTGTTTGCCAAGTGTTGTGTAAAGTAAGACTTGGGTCCATGGCTGGGGTTCTTGTGCACCACAGTTATACATACAGTAAATTATATTATACAGAAGCCTCCTTGGGAACTGTTCTGTTAAAATGTAGAAGATGTGCTGAACTTGGGTGGAGAAAGTCTGCTAGCTACACTACTACAATCTCAACCAAACAATCTGTACAGCATAGAAATCAAGAGTGATCAAGAGATCAAGAGACCAAAAGGACTCAGTGTTGAAACATCATCATAATTCTGGTGACATGCTCTTCATACTCTTACCAGATGAAGTGCAGAATAGCAAGTTCAGTGGGGGAAGGGTAATTATTATAGTAAAGCAATAATGTGCTGAGGACTACAGAAGAAACACAGTTGGCCTTCACAATTACTTAGCTAATGTAGTGGTCAGAGCAGCTGGGTCATCCACTCCAGTGGGCAGTCAAACCAATTTAGAAGCAATACATTCAGCTCCAGGGAAAATTACTATTGGTGACATTGCTTATCATCAGTCAGTAGCTGATGTACACTATAGATGCAGGGAGTTAAAACAATATCATATCAGTTAGTGAACAGAATTTCAGAAGTATCTATCCCTAAGGGAGGTCATATTACCAAAGCTATGTCTTGTCTGATAGAAAGAACCAAGATATCCTGCCAAGATATCTTTCCTACTACAGGGTATCTAAAATTTATTAACTATCATACTGCAAAAAACCACAATGCAGACAAGGTATTGTAGTTTTGTATGAGGTTTTACAACAAGCCCACTTGAGTAATCTTGCTGTTAAAAAAAATAAAGAAGGGAAGGGGCACCTTTGTCTTTACTGAACTAAGGATTGTATCTGTACTGAAACAAAGCACACGACTTGAGAGGAAGCAGAGGCCATAGTACACTTCATAAAGGTGTTAGTGAGAAGAGCAAACATTTTTGGCAGGGGAAATCCTTGATTCCCGTTTGGACACTTAATAATGCATAGAATAAATGAGCATGCATCAAACCAACAAATGACTACATCAAGAGGGATCTGAATAAAGACACTGGAAATGTGCTTAGAAGAAAAGAAGATGCTCTCATACCATTTGGAATCCTCCATATGAATGCTGGAATGGTCCCCTAATAAATAACATTTCTAAAACACTCCTGATAGGGTTCTCCATGTAATACAGTCAATCTTTTTGCTTTTTTTTTTAGGGTCCTTAATTAAAAGAATCCCTATTAATGAATTGTTGACTTCGGTACAGTACTTCAGATCCTCAACCTTAATATAGCCAAGCCATTTACAATACTTAAGAATCCTTCTAAACACTTTAAGCACACAAAAACTCTAACTTAATAAAACTGATCATTCTAAACATGGTCAGAATTTTTTACAAGACTTTCTCCATTAGAAAATGCCAATTTGATTACAATAAAATGGCATGTCTGAAAGGACAGCGAAAGAAAAGACCAACCCAATAATAGTAAGAGCCCAGTGACTGGGGTATTTATCTGAGTATGTGAACTTCATGTACAAGCCAGTAGTCCCCTTAACTAGAAGCAAGGTCTTGAAATGGGTCTTATCACAAGTGAGTATCCCAGCCAGCCGGCTCTCTCAGGGGGGACACCAGTGCTCCCGACTGCCCCCCCAACCCATCACCTAAGGGGGGAATGCTAGCCATCAGGGGGTGCACCAGCACTCTCAGGGGGTGCACGTGCACCCCCTACACGTCACCACTGATCCTCAATTCTCAACTATTGGGTTTTTCTGTATTTTTTCACGTAAAGTTTCAAAAGTGTCAGCAAACCCACCCCCAAGTTCTTCCGCAAAAGGGGTTTCTTATTTTTTCCCTAGCCTTTAGCATTTTGCTGCTAACAGCTCTTAACAGGCCTGCCTATGTTTACCCATGTTCAGACACACATACATCTTTACTGAAATATCTCAAGCAGATTCAATTAACCATTCGATGGGCATGTCCAAATTGCTTTTTTCCCTTACATTGTCTTGAATTAAGCTTGAATTTACTGGTTAAGCAATTTGGGTACCATACCATACTTTGGAATAATATCCTAGATTGACATAAATCACTATCAATAAAATTTAATATCCTTGCTCTCTGTATTCATCATAGGCTTCAATAAAAATGCCAGAACCCCAAAATCTTCAATCTATCGAGGCTATTATATTCCACCTTATTATAATACAAGAAAGAAATTAGAATCAGTGTTTTGCCTTATGTTTAAAACCACTGTCATTCCATTATACCTCATGTATATGAAGAAATGGGAAAAAATGTAATAGCTCCTTTTGAACAGCACCTGATTGTTAAAATTTTTACATTTCCTTCAATTTCATGTCTCATTTACTAGTAAACTACATTGATAAAGATTCACAGATAACCCAAGCAGAAATTCTGAAACATTCAATGTACTATAAAACAGGGGCTAAATTGAAAGTTTAATTATACCTGTGTCATCAACTGGCACCATACCCTATGGAGTTGCAAGCACATAATTTAGAACACTGTGTGGGGATCTGATACCATTCAGTATTCTTATCAAAGACCTGAGAACTGCAGGGTCTGTAAAAATAAATTAGGACTCATAGTGGACAAGCAACCCAATGCAATGTGATGCTATGTCAAATAAAGGTAATACAGTTCTTGGATTTCAGGAGAGTTGGAAAATGAGCAGGAACTAGAAGATGATTTCCCTCTTTCCACATGGCACTGGGAAGATGAATACTGGAATACCTCTTGTAAGTTTGTTGTCTACATCTTAAAGGAGGTGTTGAAAATTAAAGAAGGACTACAAAATCATCCAAGAGCTACAAAGTGTCTTAAAGTGAGACATTTTAATTTTTTTATACTAATCCCTGGGCATTAAAATGTGAGAACAATTAATGGTACAATAGTACATAAGTACATACTTCTCATTCAGGCTTCCCACTGTATACTGAGCAGTAAAGAAAGTAATCATTGGGCGTGTCTACATAAGATGCTATGTCACGGTAGCAATGCACTACAGCGACATAACATCAGCGGACACAAACCATGATGCTACCACTACATCATGGTAGCGATGAAGTCCCTCACTATAGCGCATTCCTACAAGAGACATAGCAGCTAAAAATAACCACATGCTGCTGTCTTTTAGAACTTCCTAAAGGAAGTACTAAATGATGGTATAGTAAAAACTGCCATGGGGGCATGTATAGATGTGCCCACTGTGTATAAAAGTGCAGTATCAGAGGAGGAAAAGTTATGCTGGACCACAAATCTCTCATCTTCTGAGGCATTACATTCAGAGTGTGCAATAACCAATACCCAAGAAAGAAGGAATCACAGAAGTCAGGTTTCACAGCGGATGTTTGGCAAATCTGATGCGACAGAAAAGAGAACCAGACATTTTTGCTTGTTTAATTAAAGTCCATATGGTAAATGTTTTTTATATTGTTGCTAAGTAACACTTTTCAAAATGTAATTGCTTTATTTTGAGAAAATTACTACACCCCAGGAGGCTTGATATACAGTGCAGAGGTCTAGAGCTCCATCCTAGGAGACATAGCTAGGAACTTCAAAGAGGACTCTTTGACTTATGTTTCAAGTTCTGTAAGGGACATCCTGTGGGACAGTATCAATTACTTGCTCCCTACCACAACATGCAATAATGCCACAAGTCTAAGTCATAACCCAGTTATATCACTCTTGTGAGGCATATCCTGTCTTATACATACCAATAATTCATATTTATAAAAAAAATAACTTGATTCTAGTATAAACCTCTTCTATCATGGGAGAGAATTTTCCAAATGCCACTTGAGTGCACCCCGTGGAGTGATGAGCAGATAATATGCTCATTTTGGGAAGGTCAAGGGACCCTCTTGAGCATGCTCAGTGGGGAAATGGTGGTGGCCAGCAGTCATGTTGCATGTACCACTGACGTCAAGGGGAGTCAACTCAATTCTAGCAACCAGGTTGGAGTGTGTGTGTGTGTGGGAGTTGCGACCCAGAGTGGGGAGTTCTGTGAACTGTTTGAAGATGGGCAGGGTCTGAAAAAGGACTGTCCTTTTAAAAACACTGACTAATCTGGGTGAACTCTGGCTGCTGCTGGCAGAGGGGTAAAAAAAATCTATCCCGTCTCCCAGGAACTGAAAGAGATTTATGGGAATTTTAATAACCTTTTTCTCAACCAGAGAATGTGCATCCTGCTCCACACACCTGCTAGAAAAAAAAAAAAGAAATAACACAAGTACGTTAGATCCATCCAGCAGTGCCAGACGAGGTGGATCCAACAGGTGCTAATTGAGACTAGTTCTCAGAGGTTTTACTAGTTCTAATCAAATGATAGTGGATCCTGTATAGGCCAGTTTCAGGCATTAAGTCAAAAGCTGAGCATTAGAGACCTAAAACAAAATGGAAGTGTCCAGGAGCAGCTGGTTTTTATTTTTGAGGGGTTTTCTTTCCTTTTTTTTGTGTTTTTTTTTTAATGTTATGTTTCTCTTGTAGAGACTAGGAATACAAGGAGTTCCCAGGGTTGGTGGAGCTGGTTTGCAGTTTATTTGGCACAGGGGAGCAATATAATGTGTATATATATTGTTATTTTTAGAGGTGCACCAATACATCGGTCTGATATGGGATTGGCACTGATATAAAGAAAATTGACTGCATCAGAAATCAGCCTGATGTGGCCAGTAATTTGGCTGATAAATGCCCGTGCATGCGTGCAGCCGCAGCACAACACATAGGCAGTGAGGAGCACAGGCCCGCAGCTTGGAGAGCTGCATGCAGCTGGTAAGTCTGTTGTGGTGAAAGGGAAGGAAAAAGGGAACGGACGTGGAGGGGCAGATCAAGGCCCCCACAGAGAGGGAGTGGGGCAGGGGCTGGGGCAGGTGCTGCCCAGCCAGGACAGGGCACGGAACAGAGGTGCGGCTCATCCAGAGGGTGCAGGGGGACAGATCCCACCATTGGATGCACCCCAGGAGGGCACAGGGGGGTGCAGGGCATGTGCCCCTGAGTCTGCGTGGGGCGGGGCAGGGCAGGCTGCAGCTGCTGGCTGGGGCTGGAGCAGCTCCGGGCTCTTCCTGGCAGGGGGGGCTAGGCCAGGCTGCACTTGGGGCAGGTGGTGGCGGCACTGGGAGGGAGCTATGGGGGGGCTGCAGCCACCCCAAGTTTTGCCATAGCTCCCCCATAGCCCTCTTTCCAGTGCCACCTCCCACCCGTCCCAAGCACAACACCAGTCCAGCCCCTGCCCCCCCCTACATGCCAGGAAGAGCCAAGGCTGCACCATGTGGGTGGCAGCAGCGTTGGGAGGGAAACTATTTTGGGGATAAAGTGAAATTTGGGGTTGCAGCCCCTCCCAGCACCACTGCCACCTCCCCCCCAAGCACAGCCCAGCCCAGGCCCCCCCCC
>NW_017729022.1:81002353-81024794 GCF_001723915.1 Gavialis gangeticus
AAGCCTGTCTAGCAGAGCCTGTCTTGACTCCAAGAGTTTGTTTGACATTCATTCCACTATTGGACAAAAGATACTTAACCCAAGCTCCCAGTTCCCTTCAGGCCTACCTTCCCCCACAACATACTTACCAGCTGTATACAACTGTATCAGAAATAGGAACAGTATCAGCCACCAAAATCTCTATCAGTGCACACCTATATTTTGAATGTATTTTTTCATTTCTTATTTGTCATTCATTTGTTGTAATTAAAGGAGTTGATCATTCTGGACATTTTTTTATGTTTCATTATTGGGCATTGAGGCAACTTCAATGCCAAGTACCCATACTAAATGCTGCTGGCATGCTTGTGCATGTGTGTGTTTCACAGGGAACCCAGAGGGGTGTGCACTTAATACTGCAGAATCCTTACACTGGCATGGATTGTATACTACACTCAGTGAAGAATCTGAAGATTTTATTTTTTCAATTCAGTCTTACTATGAAAATCAAAATGCTTTTAGGTAGATGTTTCACCACTATAAACTTTGCATAAAACCTACTTTTCATTTCTAGAGGTAAAAGCAATTCATATATGTCACTGCTACTCTCAGAAAAGCTATTAATGAGGGAGGATGGGTATCTACCACCCACTGAAAAAGTATGGCTCAAGCAAGTGTAGAATACATTTGCAATAAATTTTAACACATCATTGACCATCACCTACCCCTTAGCAGCAGTCAGAAAGCTGAGATCTTAATCCACTTTATTTAAGAACCTCCTAATACTTACCATATCTTCTCGTATACCACACTTGCCAAATAAGACATGCACCTTGGAAGGCAGAATGTAGAAAAAGAGATTTTTTTCCAGAGTCATAGCCTAAAGAGCAGGCTTATTTATGAAGACCCAATGCTACAAGATGTCTGCCAACTTCTCTCTCCCTGCCAGCAAGCAGGAGGGTGAACAATCCAGTTAACCCTTCCACAGCTGCACTCAAACTGTCACCAGTTATTGGCAAGTTTCAATCTATAACAAGGAAATGAGGGCTATGAAGTACTGAAGTAGCATCTGCCACAGGACTTGTCAACCAATTCGATGACTCTACATTCTCAAAGAATCTTCACTATTAAAGTTTAACTACTTCAAAGATGGGAAGTAACCACTATCTCAGACCCAAAGTCAGCAACTAAATAACTTGTTCATTTGAGTAGCTCCTTTGGCCTAATAGAGAAGAGCAGTTAGGCCTATACAGAATAGCAAGCATAACTAAAAATGAAAGAGACAGTTTGATTACCCCACTGATATTTGATCAAAACATCTCAGCAATTACTTCCTATAGTTTTTACATCCGTCTTAGTTTGTAGATCTGTCAAGACTGATGTCAAGATAAAACTGCAATGCAAGTAATACATTATCAAGCAGCCTATTCATTCTCTTTTGCCTTCACTGGCATCCATCCTTTAAAGCAGAGCTGGGCAAAATGGGGCCCGCGGGCTGGATGCGGCCCACCGGGACATTCTAGCCAGAATGCGGGGCCCCCAGAAAATTTAGAAAATTAATATTTATCTGTTCCTGGCTGCCTGTCATGTGGCCTTTGACGGCTTGCCAAAACTCAGCAAGTGGCCCTCCACCCAAAATAATTGCCTGCCCCTGCTTTAAAACACATTTTAATCCTGAAAAGTGACTAGGAAACAATGACATTGTGAGATTCCAGTATAGTCTCAGTGGGTGCATCTACATGTGTGCCCCACTGCACAGTGAGTACTGCACCATCATTTAATACTTGCTTTAGCAAGTCATTTCTATGCTTTAGCAAGTACTAAATGACTGTGCAGTACCCACCAGTACGGCACAGTCATTTCCAACCTTACTGCGCAGTAGCAGTGGCATCACAGTTACTGCCTGCCAATACTACACTGCCGTAGCTCATTGCTATGGTGATGTAGTGTCTCATGTAAATGTACCCACAGAGGCTTCAGAGCAGAGCAAATATGCTTAATTAAAAAAAAGGAAAATTAGACAGTACTGTAAGAAAGATGTACTTTCTAAATGTTAGTGCTAAAACTCACCATAGGATACAGAAGCCACACAGAGTCAATTCCTTCTCACACATTACCAGCAATAGGGATCCTGCAGGCCAAATAATCCCCTTAGTTATACCTGTACAGCCCCACTGAAGACTAGTGGGATTACAGAAATAAGAGGAATAGCATTATCTGAAGACAGGAAAGTTACACAAACATAACTGAGGCCAGTTGCAGAACATATCAAGTGTCACCTGCCAGATTCTTTCTTTTAGGGTTTATTTTATATACAACAGATAGTACAAATCTCAGTTTGCACATATAAGTAATTCTATAAATCACTGAACTATTTCAGATTATAAGTGATAAGCCAAAAAAATTTATAAACATTAGAAATGCATTGATACATCGGTCCAATATTGGATCAGTACTGATATTAAAAAAATTGGCTGAATCAGAAATCGGCCCGATAATTTGGCCACTAAATGCCCCATGCATGCGCACAGATGCAGCGCAGCACTCAGTCAGTGAGGAGCACAGCTCGGTAGTGTGGAGAGCACAGCATGGCACACACCCCCTGGCTTGACAGCGCCTGCCCCATCCCCCCCCTCACCATGGGGGGGGTTGATCTGCACTCCTCCTCCACTCCCCATCCCTTTCCCCTTCCACCACAATGGACTTACCAGCTGAAGGCAGCTCTCCACGCTGTATCAGAAATCCGATCAGTATCGGCTGATATGCCTCCTTAAAAATCGGATAATTGGTATCAGGCCCAAAAAATCTCTATTGGTGCACCCCTAATAAACATTAGTACAAAAGTAAACTTTTTATACCATGGGTGTATGTGTATGTGTGCGCATCAGTCCTGGTAAAGCACTCACAGCTAACTGCTCATCAGGCTGCTGTGTTCAAGTCCCACCATGTCAGATCCATACGTTCTTAAGCTTTCATTGGTCCAAATCAGTTACAGCACTGTCCCTTTCACTGGGCTCTCTGCCTCACCTTCTACTCATCCAAGGAAGTCAGACCTCGAAGCTGACCTGCAAAAAAATCAATGCTGCTCCCTCAACTTCTCTACTGGGTGACACATACCCTTTCCTAACTTAACAGGACCTCTTTGTTCACAACTGACCTCTACCTAGAAAGTGGGATAATTAAAGCACAGAGAAACAAAGTTTGTAAGGATCCCAAATAACCTACCAATCACTCTTTACTTTATCTAGCACAAGAAATATGCTGACGTACACAAAAAAAATAAATCCCTACACACATTCCACTGCCTCATTTTCTTCTCCACTCTTGTACCAGTCTTTGGACTTGCATCAAAATCATCTAAGAAACCGGGATCTCCACTCATGCCTATAGTTTCTCTTACAAATCAGGGCTTATGCAGTTTCCTTTTTCCTCAGCTGGTCCCACAGATAAATCACTCTGCTAGAAAGGCAAGCCTATCTGTTCCTCTCCCCTTGCCCAAATTTGCTGCATCTCTGACAGTGCCTCTGAAGTTTCTCAGGCTCTGTGGCTTTTGAGACCCAGTAATAAGAGCCTGGTCTCTTTGCTCTGCTATTCAGGCAATTCCACTGCTCCAAACCCCCTTATTAAAGAAAAAAATGAGCAAATTGATTCTCTAGGAATTGTGTAGTATAATTTGGGGGTGGCGTGGGCACTAGGGCACCAGCCCCAGGTTTTGATTCAGCAGGGACATGCCAGAATGGCATCCTCCAGGGAGCCTATGCTGCTGCCACAGCCCATGTTGGAGGAGATTGCACCAAGGCAACAGCTGCACAAAAAGATAAGCATTGCTTCTCTCTTCCATCATTGCTCCAAGTACCAAAATTTAAAGTTACCCCTCTGCCTAAGATTCATACATCATAAATATGGTGCTCCCATTTGAACAGGAGCCATGGAAACTCCTTTGGTTTGGGAGATGCATGACAACTCTGATAGTATATGGCTTACTCCACACTCACAGAGGCACTTAATGACACAGCAGTGTCATAACCTTAGCCAGAATTCACAAGATGTAGATTATTAGCAGGTACCAAAATTGTCATGTGTTCTGGAACAAAGTGCTATTACTTTACGTAGAAATGACTCTGAAAGTCAGTAGCCTCAATTCATGTCAAGTAAAAATGAGCTTCCCCTGTGCCTGCCCATGTGCGCCAATAAAAATGCTATTTCAGCTTTTAGAACATGTATTCACATGTTTATAACTTATCAGTGGCACTCAAACATCTTTAAACCCAAGATAAATTATCATTACAAAGATAGGAATATAAGTATAAATTTGTTATTTAGATAGAAATGACTTACTGAAGTCTCAGCATTACACAATCTACAATTAGTCACACCTTTGTGAACATGATATTCAGCTGATATGGGACAGTATAGCTTCACAAAGTTTTAGTGAGGTAATTCACTGGCTAAAAACTTGCCCTGTAAAAAGTGTGCGTCTGTCTGAAAGTGGAAGTAAAATGTACTTTTGGTGGATTGTTATTTGGCTATTCCTCTATTAAATGTACCATTTAATGTTAAGACAGACACGTTTCTGATGATCAAAAAAAAGACGAATAGCATAATACATTTAGGTCCTATTTATAAATCATGTAAAAATTAAGAAAGGCAGGCACTTTGAAATATTTCTTAATTTTCAAGTTTATTCTTCTCAGAATAGGGAGCTCTTCCTCAATGTCAAGTTTAGAAGATGAAAGTCACTTTCGGTTTGAATGAATTCATTAAGCTGGCATTTTTATACCTGCTTTGTCAAACTTTCCGTAGTTCTGCTGCTAAGAATCGTAATGAAAAATTGTCTGATATGAATACTGTGGCTATCCACACAGGTTTGACAAAGAAGAATGTAAGGTGAATATATGAGGTTTCTAACTGGAACAGAAAATTAAACATATATCTTAAAGTGTTTTAAGGTGCATTTGGGATGTGTTTCATCTCAGTGTATACGAGTTTAAATTTGGAGCACAAAAAACTTAGTGTAATCATAAAACAAAGCAGCAGCCACTGAAAGCATTTCAACCTGCAAATTAATCCAGCTATATAAGAAATTCTGGAAGTCATATCAGTTCCTACTATTGCTACTGATTCACTTACATGTATCAGCAGTATTTTTTTACATTAGCTTAGGATCTACAATCCTATTCATACAGGAAGAGAGGTACATATCCAAAGCATATTAACCTCTTAGCTAAGTAATCGTTTTACAACCTTAATATATATAAACCAGGGTGTATTTCGGCATGTTAGCTAGCCATGTTGGAGATTAAGCTCCCTTCTATGTTTCACTGAGGTTAACAAGTATGTATGTTAAAATTCAGTTTACCTTCTATACATCCAGCTTTAAAATATTAATTAAATGTAGTTCCTAACACTTAGAAAAACACAACAAAACACCTCCTAGTTGGGCTTTTGCAAGTCAAAAGGGCCAGATTCTATTTGTTTACAGAAGCATAAGGACCTGTCTACCTTAGAAAAAAATTGGCACCTCTGTAGCTGTACTAGTTGTTACTACACTAATATAACACCACCCCCCCGCTCAAAGCAAACACACTGAACTAGTGGAAAACAGGACTTAAACTGCTGTGACTTACTTTGGTATAGTTGCACAGGACTGTATTTCCCCACACAGGCTGTGCTTATGCATCTAGGAAGAATCCAATTATACCTGGGCTCCTACTGCAGTCCCTGGAATACCTATGGATTTGCAGCATCTTATCCAAGAATGGAATTTGGCTCCAAACCTCACCTCACAGGAATGGCTTTCAAAAAGAGAAGGTAGCCAAGCAGACTTGAGTGACACAAGTTTGGAACCTAAATCTGTAACAAGAGATTTACATAACAGTTTTTATTTCTCCCCAAAGGGATCTTAAAATGCTTACAGGCTAGACCAAGGGTGTCAAATTCATCTGGTCCCACAGTCTGGATGAGAGGTGCTAACCCGGTCCTCAGGCCAGAGGGGTCTCAGACCAAACAGGCACTGCAACATGCACCAAGTCAGCCCCACACACCGCCCCACACGCTGGATCCAGTGCATGGGGCAGTTCAGCCCAGCACTATGGGTAGCATGTGCCCCAGACCAGCCTGGAGCACAGTGGCAGTGCCAGCAGTGCGCTCCGCAGACAGGCACTGCAACATGCACCAGACCAGCCCAACATTCCCCATGCAGAGCATAAGGCCAGTACAGTGCAGGCCACATGCAGTGTTCAGATTCAGTCTGAGACTCACGGGTAGCATTAGGGGCCGAATGATAGGGCTCTGTGGGCCTGATACAGTCTACGGTCATATCTTTGATGCCCATGGGGCTACAGGCTTGATTCTCAAAAGAAGCTGGTCATCTCAGCACACACTGACTTCAGCTAGAGTTGCTGTGTTTCTGCCAACTAGCTTCTGCACAGATAAAGGTCACTTCACCACCAATGAAGTGCAAACATGTGAGATGGGAATAGGAAATTATTTTGGGCCTGTTTAATTCCCAGTGTGGATTTTTTCCTTTTCAGAAGAGATAGTAGTAAAGCGAGTCACTTGTCTTACTTGATACCACAAAGGGAGTTTACTTAGGCAGAAAGTAGTTATCCAGACTCTAATTTAAGAAAGATGCATAGGCTAATAATTCTGCTCATGCATGATATGGAATAATTTTATGACAGCAGATGGGTGCTACACTGACACAAAGGGTGCTAAAATTAAGCAACACAAGTACTTGGCTGGAGCAGAGGTTTAGAAATGACTCAAAGTGACAGCTACTGAGTCACCTGGACTTGTATCTTTTCCCCATCAAAATACCATGTAATTCTGGGAAGAGAGTTTTGGCAGCTGCTAGAAGAGCTGCATGATTTAATACTATATAAGGCCAAATTCCCTGCTGGTCTAATTCTATTGATTTCAAGGAAGCTGCAGCACTGACAGCATGGTCCATCATTTACACAGTGTTCTTACAGAGTCTAATATTTTTATAAATATTAATTTGAAAAATACTCAAACCTGTAAGCTTGGTAGCTTATAAGTATTGATGAACTCACATCCTGAGCTAGTACCAGTACCAATAGCTGTAGGCCACGATAGGCTTTAATATAGGGGCAGGCAATTATTTTGGGCAGAGGGCTGCTTACTGAGTTTTGGCAAGTCATCCAGGGCCGCATAACAGGCAGTCAGGGGCAGATAAGTATTAATTTTCTAAATTTTTTAGGGGCCTCGCAGGCCAGATAGAAGGGCCTGGCAGGCCACATTTTGCCCACCCCTGCTTTAATCACAGAATTGGTCACCATTGCAGGCTTGTTTCTGGCAGCAACAACACTGTAGTATAAAGACTGGAGTTCACAGAGGGGAATTAGGATACTACTTGAAGCAAAGAAAACTAGTGCCATTGTCTTAGTTTTAAATGTGAGATGTAGCTTTAGTTTCTTCTTGAGAGCAAATGGCAGCTCTTATTGACAGTTTTGCTTGTACTATTCACCAGGGGCCTAATATAACAAAATGAACTTAGCTATGATACTCATGACAGTCTCAGTCATACCCATTCTTTTCATCATTTAACAAATTTTCAGCTTCCTGGGAAGCTTTACACTTGCATACACTGGATACATTGTCTTTCTCTCATATTAGTAACCCACCTGGAGGAACAGAAGGCCTTTAAAATACTTTATACTTGGAATAAAGTATTGGGATACTAATTTAAGGGTAAATTTTCCTTGAGGCACCCTACTGTACAGGACGAAGTACTGCTATACAATGGCTGTGTCAACAAAGGGACAGAGAAGATTTCCAAGCCAGATGCTCTATTGTAGGGGTTCCCAAACTTTTTCTTATTGAATACCCCCTTCCAGATTTATCAGCTGCCCATGTACCCCTATCAGCATACTTTTTATATTTTAACCCCTTAAATGCCAATTACAGTACTATCATAATAAAAATTAAATCCACCATTACAGAATTTCTCCTGCATACCACCAAGATGTCTTGCGTGCCCCTGAGGGTATGCATACCACAGTTTGGGAACCCCTGCTCTATTGCTCTGCACTTCATGGTATCATTCGTACCAATGTAAAGTCAGTACAGAATTCAACTATATCCTAATGGTAGCATTTTACCATTTGTACAGGCACAAAAACAAAAAGACACAGAGCACCAGCAAATCACACTGGCTCTTTTAAGAAATCTGGGGCCTTTTTGCTCCTCCTTAGAAGAATGATTAAAAGCCAGTCTTTAGGAAATCCACTGGAGGACTAATTTAATCAAGGAAGGGTGTCATTGTGTAGAGTGAAGCACCTACACAAAAAATAATGAACCATCAAGCAGTTTAGTTTCATGGAGTTGCAGCCCTTCTTGCAGACAAAGGAAGAGGCTTGTGACTGCCATTCTGAATATCTCTTTCCGAATCTTCCAATTCAAAATGTCATTTTTGAGGAGCAACCAGTAGAAGATGATGACTTCCAACCTCTTCCATCAGAGGAGGCTCTATTCTTTATTACAGTTTTGAGTTGCAATAGCACCTCAGCCTTGTAGCCAACAATGCAGCTTCACTGTTCAGTCAGCTTGTGTCTCATGCTATAAAGGAAGTTACCCAGGGTATCAGAACTGGAGTGGCAGCATTTCTACAACTGATTCGTAATCAGCAGCTTTTGACTGGTCAGTGCTGTTGGTTATGAGACCAGGGAAGGAGTGCATGACAATATATTTTGTTCAGGGCAGCAAAATAGCTAGGACTAACCCCAAATTCAATACAAATAGAAAAAGGAACCTTGTCTCAAAGAGTTTACAATCTAACTGCACAAGTTAAAATGGAGACACAGACTGAGAAAGTGACTTGCTCGAAGTCAAGAAGGTCAGTGGCAAAGGCCCTGTCCCACACCACTGCCAAATTTACCAGACAACAAAGCCTTTCCTTCTTTGCGAGATATCTATTATGTTCCATTGGAAGCATTTCAACAGCAAGCCTGATTGTAAGCAGTACTGATACTCACACTACCTGCGAGGTGCTGACCAGTTTCAGCTGCCAAAGAAATTCCAGATACCCACATGTTGCAGGAATAACTCAGCATGCCTCAAATCACAGTTTCAAAGACCATCTAACATTTCAGAGCTCCAAACAATAAACAATGATATTTAACTTTTTAACACATAGCAGTTCCAACAATGGATACTTTGTGGTGAGGGTATGAATGAGACTAACAGATGAGGAGGCATGAAGTATTGTTAATAGCATAACTGACTGGATTTTTTTTCCTGCAAGGAAAATTGACACTTAAAGAAAAGCCCCAAAAATATGTAAGCTTTTGGTCATTATTTTTGAATAAATGCCAAACTTTTCTAAAGAAAGCAGAGATGCTCTACAAAAAAAAAAAATTTTAATTGAATCAAGAACCCAAGTTTCAACCAAAAAACAATCTTCATAATTAATGATAAATACTAATGTGATGGCCTCATGAAAACCAGAGAAGAGCTGAATTTTGGGTATGGATAGACTGTGAAGGAAGGAGATGGAAATAGCTAGAGATGAATGCAGCAGTCAGTGCCTAAGATAAGCAAGGACAGTGTAGAAATCAGTTATAACAAGGCAGGATGTCCAAATGGAGTAAGAGAAAGATTGCAAACAAAGGCGCCAACACTGTTTTTTGCTGGTGGGTGCTTGCAGACATTTAAAAAAAAAATACCCCAAAAACGGTGCTTTGCTTTTAACTCAGGACATTTCCATGCCAAGCCCCATACATGCCCAAAAGAAGCAGTGCATGACTTGAACCTTGCTCTGCAGCATTTGCAAAGATCAGGTGCTTTATTGAAATGTTCCTATATAATGATTCTAAGTAACAAATTAAAAACAAACAAACAAACATTTCTGTAAGATAAAATTTTCCTTCGGTCTATTTTCATTCTCACATTTCATTAAGCCTTTTTAGGGTTATAATAGCTTAACAAGACCATGTTTCTTCTACTGAACTAGACCTCCACAGATCTGGGTTCAAATCTTGAGTCCACTGCAGATTTCCCAGGAGAAAGTCCTGTGTCTCAGTTTGCCCCTCTGTAACATTATGGATAGCACAGTTGCCCTTGCCTCTCTTGTCCATCTAGGCTACAAGGTCTTTGGGGCAGAGACTGTCTCTCATTGGGTTGTTTTTCCTTGTGCCAGGCACTTCATAATCCACATTAGGGCCTACAGATACTATCAGAATACACACAGATAAAAAATAATTACATTCTGAAAACTGTCCTACCTTGTCAGTAGCCCTGCAGGGGAAATGGAAATTCATGAACTCTACCATATTTTGGCTTCCCAAGGTTTTGTTTCTCGAGACACTGCAGCCTGAAGCATGAAAATATTATAGCTGCTTCAAGTTTTTACAAATTGTGGACTTCTATATTATGCTGACAGTTCCTCAGCATCACTATATTCCCCTTGCCCAGTTCACCAGTCAGACATATGCCATCCTTTTCATCAGTGGTTACTCCAGTGTATGTTATAACACTGCAGGCCCTTCCTGCTAAAGATCCCTACCAGTGTCAGCCATTGTTCAGGTTGCCTACATTATCCATCATTCTGGCAGCAACCAAGGTCATGCTGACTCACTCCCTCTGGCTTTTCTTCTGTATCTACTTCTGCTCCTCCTGTAAGTGCTTGGCTTTTCAGAATCTTGCTGTCACTTGCAAAGCTGCAATTCCATTCTTTACTGATGACACAAAGAATTGAATTGCAGTCTCTTAAAGATTCTTCATATCAGATTGCTGACTATTTTCCAAATAGTTACTGATTAAGAGTTGATTACTTTCTACTAAAGCTGGCCAGTAAAACACCTGAATCTGAGGTCTCTTACATGGAATAAGACAATATTCAAAGGAAATACCCAAAGTAAAGAGCATAAAATGAGAAAAATCTCCAAAAGGTTCTCTTCAGACTTCCAATAACTCAAATAGAGAAAATGCACCCACTTCTCTGTGAATGGACAGTTATTTGGTCACCCAAATCAAGGAAAACCCAGGAAAACAGCCAGGAAGCATATGTCATTCGTAGGTTGTCCTCGTGCCCAGGGCTAGTTCTGTGGCCCCTATTACCTTGGCAATGCAGTTCAGTAGAGCAGTGGTTCAAGCTTTTTAGACTAAAGGCACCCCTTGATAAGACTAAAGGCACCCCGCTGAAAATGTCTGCTCTTAGTTTTCACTCATTTTTTTTACTGGAGAAAAACAAAGCAATTCTTCTATTGCAAAGAGCTCAAAAAGACCATAAAAGGTGAGAATGGTTTTAAGAGTATGGATTCCTATTTGAAATTATCTTGTGAATCATGTTTGCACAAATAACAGTGCTAACACTGCATGACTCCATGCAGCACCCCTGAAACTCCAAGGCTGGACATCCAGGACTAAATGGGCATGTCTACACAAGACACTACTGCACAGTAGCAACAAGCTACTGAGCAGTAGCTTTGCCGGGCACTAACCATGCTGTGCCATAGTACTGCACAGTAGTAATGAACTACTGCACAATAGCTTGTTACTGCACAGTGATGTCTGGAAAAAACCGTGCATGGATAGTACTGCGCAGTAATTTAGTACTTGGTTACACAAGTACTAAATGACAGCACACTAACAATTGCACAGTCCACCGCTCGTGTAGATATAGCCACAGTAGCTCAGTGTTAAGTAGCAACCTGGTTGAGAATCGTGACAATGAAACTTCACAACTAAGGCCTACACAGCCTAAAGCAGTGCCCAGTAACTTCTTCAAGATGGAAGACTGCCAGGAAGGGAATCCAAATAATGAACAGATCAGACCATAAGAACCTTCACTATTAAATTTTCCCTGTTAAGAAATAGGAAATGTACCTACTCAGACAAAAACTATTTTATCTGCTGAGAGGTTTGGGACTTTTTTCCACCAGATGTTACTCTACTACAAATAAATCCCAAAGCAGTAAAATATGAAAATGACTGGGCCAAAAGAAATCTTATGAGGTTCAACAAAAACAAGTGCAAAGTCCTGCACTTAGGACAGAAGAATCTCATGCACCAGTACAGGCTTGGGACCAACTGCCTAAGCCACAACTGCAGAAAAGGACCTTGGGGTTACCATGGACAATAAGCTGGATATGGGTCAACAATATACTCTTATTGCCAAGAAGGCTAACAGCATACTAGACTGCACTATTAGGAGCATTTCCAGAAGATCAAGGGAAGTAATTATTCCCCTCTATTCAGCACTGGTGAGGCCGCATCTGGAGTAGTGTCCAGTTTTGGGCCCCTTACTACAGAAAGGATGTGGACAAACTGAAGAGAGTCCAGCAGTGGGCAATGAAAATGGTTAGGGGGCTGGGGCACATAACTTCTGAGGAGATGCTGAGGGAACTGGGCTTAGACTGGAGAAGAGAAGACTGAGGGGGGATTTGATAGCAGGTTTCAACAACCTAAAGGGAGGGGTCCAGAGAAGATGGAGCTGGACTGATCTCAGTGGTGACAGATGACAGAACAAGGAGCAGTGGTCTCAAGTTGCAGCAAGGGAAGTATAGATTAGATATCAGAAAAATCTCTGCCACTAGGATGGTGGTGAAGTACTGGAACAGGTTAGCTGGAAAGGTGGTAGAATCTCCATCCTCGAGGTTTTTAAGGCCCAGCTTGACAAAGCCCTGGCTGGGATGACCTAGTTGCGGGTGGGCTTCATTTTAGCAGGGGGTTGGACTAGATGACCTCCTGAGGTCCCTTCCAACCCTCATTTTCTATAATTCTATGACTGAAAATGCATCCAATACTACCACAGAGTGTGAAATAAAATACTTTTCAAACACTGTCTCAATCTGTTCAGATTTGCATTTCATTTCCTGTACTCCAGGATACTGTATAGCTCTAACTTTATTCTTGCCTGCAATATAATGCCTGGAACACGTGAAATTTTAGGCCTAAACTTTAACAATGTCAGTTTAGGATCTGAAGATGTAACGCTGATCCTTTGTCTTAAAATCTCAAAATTTCAGCTGCACAGGTATTAATCTGGAGTGACATTTCTATCTTCATCCATGTTACTGAGGATGTGAAATAAAAGAAAATATGGAAAAGGATATTTTTCCCATGTAACAAGCACCAGCCTCTACCTCACAGAGAAAATAAGATATTATTTAACTCCTTTTAAGAGTAGATATCCAAAGTTCTGATCTCCTCCTAAGGGTGCTTCTATATGGCCATACATCTTGTGTAAAGATATACCTGACCTAGTTCTGAATCAACTAGTTCAAGTACTGACAACAGTAAAGCCATGTTAGTGTGGCACACTGCCTTGCTTCTTAGCTGTGCTGTTTAGCCAAGACAACTAACAAATACATCTGTACTGCTTCCAGGACTTAATCTAGTTCATTCAGAGTCAGATCAGACTCTATTTGGTCAGATCAGATCTCTCTACATGGCATGGCATTGTGTCACACAGACACACTATAAGAATTGTAAATGCTTTCAACTCCCAATGAAGTCATCGAGAATACCAGGGGCTCATCACCTTTCTGAGTCAGTCCCAAAAGCAGTCAGTGGTTTTTGAAGACAAATCTATCAAACCAAACTGTGGTTCTCCTGTTCTGTGGTTCCCTTGTGCCACTGCTACTTGTTCCCAGGGAATGCCCATGCCACACGCACTCTGGCGCACTGCGCATTGCCCTGAGTGGGGTAGGCGAGACTGTGGCTCCAGCCAGCCAGGCTCTGGTTTTGGGTGATGCACACTGCTGCCATGTGCACTGCCCCACTTTTTTTTAAGTGTTGGGTTTTCTGACTCTGGGATCTCCTGGGGTCAAACCCCCTTCCTCCACATGCTGCAAATTAGCTATGCAAGGAATGCCTGTACGTGCAGCCTGTGCAGTGTGTGGAGCAGCAAACAAGACTGTGGTTCTGCATACCCCATGTCCATGTCTGTATACGCTCACTGAAGACTAAAGGATATTTTTCCCCCATGAGTTTGGTGGGTCTTCAGTCCATGTTTATTACTACTGACCATGCTGCGCAGTATTCAAGAGGTGATACTCTCTTAGAGATGCCATTCTTCAAGTAAGATTGGCAAGGCTAAAACTGAACAATTAAGTGTAGGTACCCCAGGTTAAGCATGAGACTGCAATTTGAAAGCATCCTGATTTCTGTTCTCAGTACAGCCACTGAATTACTCTAAAGCCTTGACTAAATCACTTAATCTCTCCATGGCTTTTTTCTGCATTTGTAAAACAGGAAATAATAAAATTTAGCATCTTCATAGAGCATTTTAAGGATTAAAGCTCCTATAAAATATATTTTCCTCTGCTCTCTCTCATCAACCCAATTTTAAACTTCCTGACATGACTGTACCTCAAAAGGAGAACCTACAGAAGGAAGCTGGCAAAACCCCACCTAGTTTCACATTAAGCCCCTGCAAGAACAGGGCACGTATCTAGGCACCTGTAGGCTCCCATCAAACACTGCAGTACCCTGCACAGCATGGAAGGCCTAAGTTGTTTTAAATGTCCAGATTCTCAATTACACTAAGATAACAGTGTAAAGGAGTCTTGTGTAAACAAAATCTAGTCCTAAGTTTCTTCTAGTAAATACTTCCTCCTCAATAAAGTTTTTCTCTTGTCTCCCAGGCCTGTGGGAATAGATAAGAAATGTCCCCACAGTTAGCAAAAAATAAAGTACTGGGTCATGGTCTGGCTTGGGTTTTAAGAGCTTGCATCAGCTTCAGATATCTTACCCTTGGTGTGATGCATTTTTTGCACCTGTTAAACAGTTTTAACTACTTTCATAGGTTCCTAGTTCATAGGATCTGATTGGTTTTACAGAACAGTGTAGGAGTAACGATATGCTCCTGTTTATCTGCCACTATTGGGAAAGGGGACACTTTATATTCTGTCTAGTATTAATTCCTCCTAAATCAAGAAAAAACCCTGCCCTCCCAACCCATCTATTTAAAAAGTTAGCTATACACAGACAGAAGAAATGTGGAAGGAATGGGGGAAAGGAAAGGTATTTTAAAAATAAAAAAATAATTCATCCAGAAGTAGACCAGACCTTCCCTCTATCTACAAGCATCTTGTCAAGGCTGAATGTCATTTTTCTGTTTAAAAGTCAACTAACATAAGGGCTTTCGCATCTGTGTGGATAGTCTTATTGTCTTGAAAATGTCCATGTCATGAGGGTGCTAAGTAGTTAGGGGTCCAAACTAGGGAAACAGACCCCTAAAGGTCAATTCACCTGATTCTTCTGAATGTTATGCTTATACATGGGGCTGAAATTATGGCTCTAGTTTTCCCCAGGCTGACCTCAGTCACTCATGATTTCTGTCAGCTATACAGTGTCCATTTCCCCCTAGGGAAAATACTAATGAAAGATATTCACAGTTAGGTTAGTGACTCCAGGTTGGGGTAAACCTAATGATGCACCAAAAAAGACCAAAATGCATGTGTGCAACAAAACACAGCATCATTAGCTGCCATAGGATTTCTGGACAGTCTGTTGTCACAGTAACAGGATGGCGCAAGGTGACATGCTGTGGTCATTAAACCCCAAGCGACAATCATGAATTGTGGGAGATTTCAGAGGATATGTATTTTGAACGCTCCTCACTTTCTGCTTCCTTTTCAAAAGGCCTACATTAAGACCAAAACTATGGTTTAAAAGTGATAGTGAAAATGCTCTAAAACTTGCATTCAAATTCTAGTTCTACTTTAGAAATATTTTCAAGGAAATCAGCATGTCCAAAATTAAACAGAAGGAAGAAAAAAGACTCTAGAAAACATTTAAGACAACATGATCATGACTGAAGTTGTTACCCCATACTGAAATATGGGACCAAGTGTGATCAAATGAAAGTAAGTCACTGGATCATTTGGTCAAGGAGTTCCCAGTAAATATAGTCCTCATCACGAGCTACTTGTAGCATTTTCATCTTCTGTCACTTCTTTGTGGCATAGGCCATTAGACCAGAGGAATGTGGAAAGGTGCTGAAGCCATTCAGGGAGTGTTATCTCTGTGAAGGTACAAGATAAATGCTTGATCCCTTTGACAATCTTTGCCCTTAGGAGGTTTACTCTAGGGCACATGCTAAAAAGTGAGAATGCCCCAAGACAATAACATTTTCTGCCTGTCTCATACAGAGCATGCTTCTCTAGAGGAATGAAATGGCTTAATTGCATAGAATGGGTATGGGACACCTTTCCCTGTTTCTCTCATTCTAAGTTCTTATTTTATTAGGGAACATTGGTAACCGAGTACCAGTGAGGTATGTATGGGTTAATACTGTAATACAATGTTAGGATGCTCATAATGGGAATCTTATAGCACCCCCCTTTCAATCTTACTGAATTGTTTCCATTGTGTACATACTGGCTTGTCAACATTAGAGAGCTAGCTACCACACTGCTTATCATCTGCAAACTAGTAAATGATTACCTCATAAACATTTTCAGGCCAATCTACATTAAATAATCAATATTAGTGGATGTTTATGTTTTATTAAAAGACACGTGCAGAGGAGGTTGAAAAAGTAATGGCATGAACTATTCTTACTGAAAGTATTATGGGAACATATAGAGAACACAGAGAACCAGTTTCCCATTAGAAATACTTGAATGCTGGCAACTGAGCTCCCAGGTCAGCAAAGTGCTTAAGGTCATAGGTATTTTTAAGAATTCAGATAATCCCACTGAATACCCACTCACATAACTAAAATGCACCAGCCCTCCATAGCAGATACAGTGGCAAAGCTGTTAAGGCATCTTACTATGGTTCCAGAGGCAAAAATAAGCCCTGGTCTAGACCAGTGGTTTTCAACCTTTGGTTTGTGGACCCCTCAGGGTTTGATGACTGTGATCAATCCAAAGTATGTGACTACCCACACTTACAATTCAAAGGGGTCCACACCTCTATTCAAAATTTCCAAAGGGGTCCACAAATGAAAAAAAAGGTTGACAACTTCTCTAGGCTCATGCTGAAGGCCACCACTGGCTGACCAACTGTAAACAGATAGCCAGTCATTAGGGCTAGGGAGTCAGAGGAGGGTGATTGTGATGCTAATCACATCACTTTCTTATGTTTTCTAACCACACCAGTCCAGTGGCCTGTAAGACTCTGAGGGACTCAGAAATGATTTTTTATACTTGAAAGGTAAAGCATGAGAAAAAGAATCATCACTTTGAAACTGGAAAAAAATAATCAACAAATCTAAATACAGATTTTAACATTCATGAAAATCTGTCACCCAGTTAAAACGTTTTCTACAGTCCTGCCTGAAAGCTAAAACTATTACTATTGTGTGTTACAAGACCATGAAAGCTGTAAATCAAGATACATTTCACTTTTTACCATCCTATTAATTGGTTCACTTTTTTGTAAACATAAGGATAACAGCTGAAGGACTCTTCAGTTCTTCCCAGTGAATGCTCTTTACATCTGGAAAACAGACATAATATAATAATACCTTAAATACCGGAAGAGCAGCTCTGTATTAGATCACTGATTACAGCCTCAATGTTTTTTGTATTATGCATCACCCTAATGTCTCAAAACACCAAAGTCTTTGTTTAAAAGTATACCTATCAAAATACAGGACCAGGAATTTCAAATGGTTATCACAGCTATTTGCATTTCAATGCTGGCATGGCATGAATCATACGTATCAAAATTAATATTTAATGTAATGCATTACAATTGCTTGTGTTGCTTCTTCCTATCATAAATTTACTTTCCCATCTCACTCTACAATGCTGAACAATATTATATTAAATATCTGAGGCTCCATATTTCGGTCCTTAAGGAAAAGTCTCTTTTAAAGTCAATGACAGTTTTGAATGAATAAAAATTGTATGCACATAGGTCCAGAAGGACACAATTACTCAGGAGTTAAAGGTGTGTCAATTCACTGATAAAGGACAACTGGTTGTTAACAGCAGCTTGCAGAAGCTTAATTATTGAACTGAATACTATCTTGAATACAAATCTAAGCCATAATGTTATATCACTATCTATATGACTTCAGAAAATGTGCAAATATGGTGATAAATATTCAAAAAGATCCCACCCCAACTACATAGATTTTCTCCCCCTCCCTGAAAAGAATGTGCATGCACACACACCCTTGTAGAAATGCAAATATTGACAACTGCTACAAGTTTGGATGTCTGCCATTACCTACTGTTTAGATGCCTATATACAAGTAGACCACATCTTAGGCCCACAACATCTTCTGCAGTGCCTGTTAGAAAGAACATAGAGAGGCCAGCATGCACATATTTCGAAGGAAGCTGCGAGCTGGGAGAGCTGACTTCCGGCCCATAATACCATTCTCAGTTTCAGTCATGCCTCCTTACAACCAAAACTGCTTGAATCCATTTTGTCTGTACCACCTCAGCTTAAATCCTAATTGTAAAATGTCAGCACAGAAACATTGCCTCCTTTGCACAATTATCAGGGATCCAAATGGAGGCAATTGGTGATAATTGGTAGCTCAAAAGCTTACATTACAAAACCAGATTACGATGACAGGCAGATCCAGGAGCAAGCCCTACCCTTGGAGGTGACATCTAGATCTTCCCTTGATCCACAACCAACTTGCCCCCACTCACACTTGCAAGAGCCAGATGTCCAGGTTTAAAATCAGCCAAATATCCAGACTGTACAACAGAATCAATGTGGTCTTCCACAGAGAGTGGAAGGGAGCAAAGAGTTCTTGGAGCCTATTCAGGGGTGACCCTGCCCTGTGTGGCAGCAGGTGCAGCACTGGCAGAGGCCTACTCTACCTGTGTGGGTTGGAGAGAAGCAGGAGCCTGGGTCCAAATTATCATACGTTGAGTGCCTCTATTGTTATCTGCCTTCTAGTGAACCAAAGGAATTTTCTCCTTCCTCCTTCAATAGATAGGCTCTATGCATACCCCAGGACAGGGGTGGGAAGAAAACAGCCCACGGGCTGGATCTGGATGGCCAAGTGATTCTATCCAGCCTGTGGTGGGTCCCTTGTCGTGCCTGGCCAAGGTGCAGGAGGGCAGCCCTGGCTGTGGTGCATACATCAGGTCCTACTGCCCCCAGGCATAGAGGTGCTGCCTGGTGCAGAGCACAACCCAACCTATCCTTATGCATGGCTCTCAGGCACACCTGGAGCTGTAGCCCACAGGACTGGGCAGTGCAGCAGCAGGGCACAGCAGTTGAACTCAGCTTCCTGGTAACCCCACAGCAGCAACTCACTCTGCCCTCACACTTCTGGTTGGCACTGCCAATGTCTCCACCACTGCTGCCAGACCCATCCCCCCTACCCAGACACCACAACCCATTCACCCTGCACCCACTGCCAGGGATGCCAGATGGAGCAGGTTGGTAGAGTCTCCGTGGACCAGCATAGGAGCCACACAGGCAGGGCGCACTTGGCCATGCAGATAGGATGAGGCTGCAGGTGGGCGGGGAGTGGTGTCCAGAAGTGGGATAGGCAGGCTGAGGTGAGATAGCAAGGTAGTGACAGCACAGGGCCAGGGCCTGGGGCAGAGCTGCAATCCACACCCCGCACATCCCTGAAATGGGCACTGGTTCCCTGGGCAGGGGCACAGACACTGGTGCCTGCCTGACTGCAGCCCCATCCTATCCCCCTGGCCGAGTATGCCCTTCCTGCAGGGGTCCCAGGCTGGGTCAGCACTCCTTCCACCTCCTCCTCTACAACTCCCTGGCCCTCGACAGCTCACCAAAACACCTTAAGTGGCCCTACAGCCCAAATAATTGCCCACCCCTGGCCTAGGTCTTAGAACAACAACAAGAACTTAGTTGCAGGGGCTCTGTTCTGTGCTGATATGTACCCCATGGGCTTCAAATGAGTGCCAATCAGAACAGAATTTCTGCCTGCATATTTTCCAATTTCAGTCAGTACTGTCAACACAGGCTTCATTGACTGAATAACTACTCGAGTCAAATGTTTCCTATTCAACAATTGTCCTTATGGCAGCACTTAACCATGTGTCCTACCTAGGTTCTGATCAGTGCTGTAGCACTATTTTGAGATAATCACAAGGTACAGATGCAATTTTTAAGAAGAAGCAGGACAGAAATGTTTTCCAGTGGTATCTTAGGTCTATGTCCCTTTTTCTGCTAGGCCATTTGATCAAATACAGCTCTCGTGCCTGTACAAGTTTCCTATGGCAATCCTTGAAGCTTAGATGACTGGATTTAAACACTGAGCCCTCTGCATTGGCTAAGCAAGTTTTGGGGGACAGTTTCATAAGAGCATGAATCTGAACACCACAGAACACCAGACAGTTTTCAAAAATCATATTTCCCCCCCCATACACACAAACATTTTTCAGAAAAACCAGTTCTGGTCACTAGGGCAAAGCCTTAAGCTCATCACATTTATCTGCAGATAAAACTAAATCTTTATGTTTATTAACAAATACTTATAGAGCTACATAAACTCAAGTGTTCAAAAGCATAAGTACATATAATGCTGTTTGTAATATTAGTCAATAAGTGACCATTTCAATGCAAAAATATTTAATTCATGATTTTTCACTGAATAGGTCAGTGGTTATCAACCTTGACAGACTAGAAAACACCAGCTCTTCACTTTCACCCATTTATTAACTACGAAAAAATAAGAGCATTTTTTCCTGTTACAAAGAACTCAGAAAAACTACAGCTAGTTAGAATTACGGGTTCCCATTTAAAATCTCTGGGTTTATTTTGTGAACCCTATGTAGGTGTTTGCTAATATTATGTGGCACCCCCGGTACCCTTAAAAGGACCTCATGGCACCATGGTTGGGAAAAAAAAAAAAAAAAAAAAAAAATCACTGAAATAGGTCTTCTCAACATTATACATGCTGATTATTTTTTTCAGAACAGAAAATATTACCTGAAGTTTTCCAAACAGCCTTTTTTAAAAAGAGATGACAAAAAGAAGAATATTTACTCCAATTGTCCTTACAGACAGATGTGACAATATTTTAAATGCAAAGATTATTTCATACAAGACAAACAGGATGATGCTGCACAGGTACAGGCAAACACAACCATTCTGTAGTTGCAGTATATGTTCTGTGTACGAATCTGTTACTACATTAATAAAAAAATATGGATAATAATGAGCTCCAAAGTTCACCCAGAAATACAAAAGTGTACATTACAAAAGGTTTTGAATGAAGCTCAGGATTATATTTTGCATGTAACTCAAACTCCATCGAAAGATACTCCAGCTTCATCCTTTGAGGATGATACAGAAGTTTAATTTTCACTTATTACGGGTGACCTCACGACTATCTTGTAGCTGCTTTGCCCCTCCTGTATGATGGTGGCTCCCTTAACTAGTAAAAATAAAACACGGCTATAAATAACTCCAGGAGGTTTTGTCTCTTTCCCTCCATATATTGCAACATCCTGTTTCTGCAGCCCCCCACTATTTATGTACCAGAACTATGCAGCTTTCATCCAGCCATTACATCCCTTCCTGAATAAGGACCCGAAACAATTCAGGTAGGACCGAAGTATTCTTTCCAAGGTGCTGCAAACATCTGCTCGTACCAGTTGAGAGTCATAACCGGTCTTTCACTACCTGGGTTATGTCAACCCCTGGGTATCACTCCATCCAGAAAGAGCACACACCAAATGCAGAGCCTTCCTCAGCCTGACGAACGGTTTTTAAACCCAAAAGCTTGCTAAGAAAAAAAATGTCCAACTATTGTTAAGTTGGTCAAATAAACGAGATCAGCTTCACCCAAAGAACCGTGTCTGGGTATCCCTGGAATTCGAAACAGCAAGAGGCTGAAGATGTGGCGTAAGCCCCTCTTAAGCCCCAAGCCCATGGCTGATCCTGGAGTTGGGAAAGAAATCACTCCTCCCCACCTCCTGAGTTCATGCCTCCACACACCCATGCTATCCCCAGGCCCCCTGGGGCCTGATCAAGAGGCTCAGGTACACTGATGCAGAGCCAAGCAAGTCAGCTGAGGTCCTGAGGCCTCTCTCCCGCCTGCATTTTGCTTCATGCAAGCTGGTGCAAGGGGGGGGGGGGTGCACTGGATCAGCAAACTCACCTCTTTCAGCTGCTCCAGCTCCTGCTTGAGGCCATCATATTCCGCCTCCAGCTCGTCATACTGCTGCTTCAGGGTGAGTTTCTCTTCCAGCACCACCAACCCGTATTCGGCGGCCTGGATCTTCTCGTGGGTGGTTTCCGTGAGCTCCTTGGTCAGCCTCTCGATCTCGCTCTTATAGTGATCCACGCTGTGCAGCACCCCTTCTGCGGCCATAGCCCTGGCGGGGGGCCGGGGAGCAGGGCTGGCTGGATGCGGGGCTCCGGGCGGCAGCAGCAGCTACACGCCCCGGGGGACGGGAGGGAGATGCGACATGGAGGAGAAGGGGCAGGAATCAGAGCCCAGGCGGCTGCAGCATTTGTCCTCTGCCCGCTCCTCGCCTTCTCCTTGGCGCTCACCAGCCGCCCAGCATCGCAGGGAGGGAGGGAGGCGCGCGGGGGG
>NW_017729022.1:81024969-81036411 GCF_001723915.1 Gavialis gangeticus
GGCTGGGGTAGGCGGGGGACAAACCGCCGGGACCACAGCCCGCCCCGGCAAGGAAGACGGGCAGGAGAAGGTGCAGATGACGGCAGAGGGCGGAGCGGGGCCTACCACCGCCTCCCGCGCTCTGCCGCCCGGGGGGGGAGGGGGGGCTGCCTGCCCAGGAGTGTGTGGAGATGCCAGGTGCCCCCACCACACACAGGGGATGGACACGCACACAGCAGACAGACACACACTCGCATGCACAGGATGGACATGAACACACAAGATGGACACACACAGCATGGACACACACACACACACGATGGACATGCACACACACAGGATGGGCACACAAGACGGACATGCACACAGCATGGCCACGCGCACACAGGATGAATACATGCAGAGGATGGACACGCACACACCACACAGGTGTTAGACTGACAGAGGAGAAAGGCAGGACACCGCCCCGTACCACTTTGTCAGTGCCCCCTCATTCTGATAAACAGAAGATTTTAGGGGAGGAGGAGGTGGAGGGAATGGGATTGAGAAGGAAAAAGAACCCATCCTTCATCTTTCTATTTCTTTCCAGCCAACACAGACGCATCCCTAGGACTGAGGAGGAGGGCAGGCCGCCCCAATATCTACCTCCTACAGAGCCCCTCGTTCCTTCCTCTGAAGGAGCTGGTACCGGCCCCCGGCCCCAGACAGAGAACTTTGGGTCTGATACAGCAGGTCAATTCCTGTGTTTCTGTGGGAGGCTTCTCCAGTGCTGCATCTATGCACCACTATCCTCCCCACATTGAAGAGAATGGGATGCATTCATGTGCAAGGGAACAACCACCACTTCAAATTCAGTCATTCAGAAGAATACATCTCTCCTCTCTTTCTCACAGGAAATGAGCATTGCCTGCCAAATTGCCTCCATGGTCCCTACCCTGAGACAGCATCGCCCCAAGGTTCAGGACTCTTCACTTGCATGCAAAAAACAGAACAAAACAGGGAGAGCATTATAATACACACAGAGGGATAGCCTGTTATGAACACAGGCTGACCTCTCTGTGCATGGTGCCTGCAGCAGTGCATTCTTAGAAGTTTATGCCTTGTGTTTGGATTTAAGATGCTGTATATGTTTAGTAATGCCACCAGACTGTCTAATTTCTAAGTCTTTCCTGTACATGTTCATTAAGTTCCTGAGGGCAAAGCAGGACTGGAAAACTGAGCTGCAGTTCTAGTGCTTTTTTGCTTTCTTGAGCATGTTTCAGTGAGGTTTACAAATATGATTGTGCTGTTAAAAATAGAAGGTGAGATTCACTTGCGTCCATGGCATAGATTAGAGCACAGCTTATAAAAGCTGCTTGCTATTGTCTAGCAAGGCTGTGGAATAACTGACTGGTCCATCTACTAGGGAAATGTGCAAATGAAAAGACATGGGACCGTGGCTTCATTTTGCATAATAAATCAGTGTTACAAAACTAAGCCAAATCCAATTCTTATCAAAATCAACGGCATCAGATTTTCACTCCTTAAACACTTCATTTTTAAAGTATTTAGAGGGAAAATACAGTAGATTCAGATGCTCAAATATGATTTACACCAATTGGGATATAAATCTCCAAGAAAAATGAGATTAATTCTTTAAAAATATATATAAGAAGAGGGTTGATATCTGCCATTAGACAGGTCACTAACCCAAAGAAAGACCCCTCCTTTGCCACCTACCTACCATGTGATTTTAGGCAAGTTACTCAACATTTCTGCCTCAGTTTTCCCAATAATACTTGAATCTCAGGGTATTTTACAGAGAAACCTGTCATTAGAAATATCCAATGTAAATATAGCATGCCAACATAACCTGTCAACATAAAGGACTCCAGGGACCTTGGAGTCATTGTAGATAGTTTTCCAAAAACATCAGCTCAATGTGTAACAGTGACCAGAAAAGCCAATAAAAAGTTGGGCATCCTTAAGAGAGGAACTGAAAACAAACAATGGAAAATATCATCATGCCATTACATAACTCCATAATGCATGTACATCTTGAGTACTGTGTGTAGGTCTGTCTGTCTCCACGTCTCAAAAAGGATGTAGTAGAAAGAGAAAAGGTATGGAGAAGGCCAACTAACGACTGGAAGTATGGAGCAATTCCTGTATCTTGAGAAACTTAAAAGGCTCTTCAGGACTTCAGTTTAGAAAGAAGAAGACTGTGGGTGGGAGGATATGAAGAGGTCTATAAATCATGACAGATGTAGGTAAAGTAAACTGTTATTCACCAAATCCCAGAGTACTAAATCTTGAGGACATCTACTGAAATTAGCAGGACAGGCTGCAAACAAACAAAATTAACTACTTGTTTGTGCAGTACATATTTAATTTGTGAAACTCATTACCCCAAGATGTTGAAGAGGCACATAGCATAGCCAGGTTCAAAAAGGATTAGACAGATTCAGGTAGGACAGATCCATTAATAGGTATTCAACAAAACAATCAAGGATCCTCTGGCATCCCTAAACCAATGATGATGGATACCCAGAGAGGATGTAACAGGGGACTGATCCCTCTAGATATGCTCTGTTCATATGCTCTCCCTCTAAAGAATCTACTATTGCCACAGTCTAGTGGGCTACACAGACTATTGGTCTGACCCAGTAGTGTGGCACTGCTTATGTTCTTTAAAATGGCAAAAGTGTAAATAACATTATGAGACAGAAATAGGATAAACATACAAACAATAGTCATTTCATCAATTTTGTAACTAGAGTGTAATATTGAGCAAATATTGTAGCATTTAAATTCTGGTGGAGAAATAAGAGTGACTATTCACTGCAGAGAACCATACAAGGTAATGAATGTCAAAGCAAAACCAAAAAGTCAGTTATTCCAAGCATGCTCCTATCATCAATATATTCTTAAGACATGATGAAAGATGCAGCAGATCAACAAAGTAAGAAGAGAGACGGAAAATATTGTTCCCTTGCCTTGACATCATTCAAACATTCTGTGTTGACTCTTCTTGAACTTTCTATTGATACAACTTTAGAAATGAGGCTTACATTAGTAATTGTTCAGGAGTGGAATGGAGAAAAAATGCTTTCAGATTACAGCTAAAAAGTGAATGACTGTTCATGAAGAAGGTCCGTGTTGAAACTGACTGAGTCAACTGGAGCTGTAAGGCCAAACCCGTCCTTGATGTAACTCCACTTAAATAAGTTTGGTTTGTCTCAGGTACAAACAGAAACCTCACTGCAGACATGCATAAATATTTGCTCAGCCATACAATTTGATGCCTACACTGGCCACAGATGGAAAAGGCAAACTTGACTGATGAAGTGCTGCCTTCTCGCTGCAATGCTTTCATACCGAAGGCCAGAGATTTTTTTTTTTTAATGGGGACACAGTATAGGAGTGACATGTTGGTGGGGAGAAATAGGAGCACAAGAGAATTAGACTCCAACTATTCTGGACTGTGAAGCAGTTCACAAACTGTGGGAGGGTTGCCATAAATTAGAATATGTTCTGAAACTGCTCTAGATTAAATTAGGAACCATGCATAGGCAGATCCAAGATTTTTAAGAAGGGAGTGTGGGATCAGTGACTGGCACTGTGGGTATGACTGCACCCCCACCTGCTCCTCCCTCCACCGCAGCAGGCAGATTTTTACCTTACCGTGCACCTTGAAAAAAGACCCTGGCTGCTGCTTCTGTGGTACAATCTCCCCTTACCCCACTCCCTTCCCTTCCATGCTTAGCAACATATTCCCTACTCTCCGCTCCCCTGCAACTATCCCCACTGTCCCAGCTGACCAGAGCCTCTCCTAACTTGCTCCAGCCAGATTGCACATGGAGCCAGGCTTGGCTAGAGACAGCAGGAGCAAGCAAGTTCCCTTCCCCTGTGCCTTCTCCCACAGTGGCAGGAAACACAGGGAGGGGAGCAGGCAGGGAGAAGGAACCCTCCCAAGCTGATCTCTCTCTGGCTGAACCTGGCTTCCCATGAAGCCCAGCTTGAATGAGTAGGAACAGTTCTAGAGCCTCTCCTGCCCCAGCTTGGGACAGCAGCAGCCAGAGGGGAGGGGAGGTGCCCCTGAGCATGGAGCTGAAGACGGGGGAATTTCTTGCCCAATTCAAGAACTTAAAAAAAAAATAAAAGCCTCAGTTGCTGCTTCTGCCATGGCATCAACTGAAAGGGAAGGTGCACTCGCACCACTGCATCCTTCTGGATCTGCCCCTGGAATCATGCTAACTCTCACATTCCCCCAACTTCACCACCATTGTCTTCTCTTCTCCTTATGTTATGCCTCCTAAGCTGTATCTAAGAGCTGCAGTATGGAATTTGGCTCAGTGTGTTCTACTTTATCTTAAGATCTTGTACAAGGGCTCACCAATGTAGAACACAAGTGCCTCATTTTTGTTAGTGGCACAGCGGTCCGTTCTCCCCTTTCCCAGCCATCAAGAACTCTCCTAAATGTAGTTTCTGCTTTGAGGAGTAGAGGAAAGACAATTGCTGCTATAAACCTTATTACTGAAAGACTATCAAAGGAAAAGGTCTTGCAGCATGATGATAAAGTGGTCACACTTGACTTGTCCAATCTCTTCTAGAAATCCATCCAACAGCAGGCTACCCCTCCACCGAGTCCTCCCCTTGCTAGCTCCACTTCCCATTTAAAAAACTAAAAAGGAAGCTGGTGCATGGAGATGCAAATATAACCCTGATTCTAGGTGACATTTTTATTGCCTTCAGGTATCTATTTGAAAGTCAGCATGCACAGTTTTAAGCACTTATGGTAGTATCGTAAATATTTTGGCCCCATAAACATGAGGCAACATTTTAGTCCCTGCCCGGTGTTGAAGTAAAGTTTTGATTGAATGCTGCCAATGCAGAGAGAACTGGAACTGACATGCGCAAGACAGGCTCATGGAATTTTCCATTGGACTCACCCAGCATGTGTCCCCTGGGCGACCCCAAGAGCTGTCAGTCAGGCTGACCTACTTTTCAGCCCTGCGCATGCTTGGTAACAGCGGAGAGGTCAGGCTCACCACATGCTCAGTCAGCTAAGAGCATGAAGTCATTCAGCTAGAAAGTTCTTTGAGGGACACATTCTAATTGGCCACCAAATTGTTATAAAAGGTTAAGGAGCCCCTCCCTCGGGGGGAGATCCGCTTACTGAGGACAGAGGCTACTTTGTAGGGACTGTCCCTCAGTTAGGTCTCCTCCAGCGTGGGCTCTGGCTGCTTTTCCTACCTCGGTCTGTCTGCATTGATTGATTCTCTGGTTACTGGACGGTTCTGGCTTGGACTCTGTCTTCGTTTTTGGATCACCCTCAACACACTGACGACGACTTACCTGGCCTTCGACCTCGGAAATCACCTCAGCTATCCGATCGTCCTTCGGGACTGGCGTCACACCTGGCCATCCTCGACGAGTTACAGTTTGTTGTACTGTGTGTTAGTTCACTCCTTTTATGAGCCGTTGACCAGTCCTAGGACTATTGAGCCGGGCAGCCGCCCCTAGCCTCCGAGTTAGATAGCAAGGGCTTGGCTCAAGAACCCTGTGGACCAACGGACCCCTGTGTTGTTGTTTGTTCGTACCATCGCACCACTGTAACTGAAGAATTACGTTGCCTACGCCTAAAAAGCGTAAGTCAAATAAACCACCTTGTTTAAGAAACCATTACGCTTCCGAGCCGCTCAGTACTCCATCGCCAAGAATCCCGCCTATTTCGTGTTCAATTGCCACCCTGGCCCATCGTGACACTGGGGCTTGGTTCATCCCCCCGGGACACCCGGATCATCATCATGCTTTTTGCTCAGAAATCAGAATTGCCTTATTATTTTCCTTATTATTTCACATTTACCTTGTAGTTTCTTATGCATGAGGATTTCAAAGTACTTCAGACATTGTTGCACAACACTTGAGGCAAAAAGTCTTTTCATGTCTATTGTACAGCTAGAAGAACTGTCCTGGATCTCTATTCATGTTTCTGAGACAGCAAACTTTCACATGTTATAGCTCTAAACTAACATGGGTTGGTAGTATCAAGTCATTCACTTCTAATGAGAAAGTATGTTTCAGTAACATGAAAGGAGCAATAGGGTTTTGTCTGCATCCTAGCAGTTACACAAGTCAAAAAGTCCCCATCCTTCAGGATGCTCCATAGGGGTGAATCCCAGCACCTGCAAAATATTTAGGAACTATTATGAGATCAGGAGTTTGTAGCATCTTCTAGGACTGTGTTCAAAATCCCAAAAAATGGTTTGGCATCCTTACTGGTTGCCTCACCAGGGTGGACAAAGAGTAATTAAATATGGGAACTGAAGTCTTCTCACCTAGGGGTGAGCCTGCAGGTCAAAGTTTAAGGATACTGCAAGTCAGAGGGTTTTCTCTACTATCAGTGGCTATGCCTTACCACTTTTTGGATAAAGTAGCGATTTTGAACTCCATAGCGGTCAAGCCTCCATCTTTCTTCAACACTAAATGTAGGCAACATGTTTCCAAAGTACATCCAAAAAGTTTCCAGCATCAATAAAAGCAAGCACTAAAAATATAGTTCAAGACCACAGTTGTAAAGGGTAGTGCAGCAGTAGTAGTAATAGAATTGTAAGTAAACATTTGGAGAGAATATTAAGAGACATTTCAGATAAAAGATAAATTATATTATACTGATGAACATAGGATTCCATGTAAAATATACAATGGCTAAAAGAAAAGAGTGAAATGAAACTTAATGGATTAGCAGGAAACCTAGAAAAGGATTACCCACATGAAGTTCCTTGGCTTCCAGGTAATAAGGAAACGTGGGGCAGGAATTAAGGAAAAATCTGCAACAAAAACAAAACAAAATGACAGTTAAAGCTGAAAAATAGCAAGAACAGAACAGTCAGGAGATTCTAGTCGTAGAAGAGATATAGAATAAAGAGAGAAGGATTTGACCACTACCATGGGCAACTGGTGCCACCTTAGTCACGGAGGGCACATGCCCCCCCCCCAGCAACCAGTCGGTCCCCCCTATGGCCAATCTCACTGACCGGGTCGGGGGGGAAGGTTGCCACAGCGCTTCCCACTCCCTAGCCAGTGCTCACAGGGTGGGCACCAGTGCTCCCGCCTGCCCATCACCTAAGTGGGGAGCACAGCCCATCAGAGGGTGCACCAGCAAGCTTTGGCATAGGACCTAATGCAGATCCACTGAAATCAGCTGAATTCTCTCCATTAATTTAATGGCACAGAGAATCATGCACATATTAGGAACAGCTTCCACTTTCCACACAGAACCCTATAATGCAGAGGATCAGAAAGGATTATTTGAAAATTCTGAGAACTTTGAGGGATAAATAGAATATCTGTCTAGACTAGAGACTTTCTATCTAGTTTTTAAAACCATCTAATCTAAAAGTTAAAACTATTGTGTATTCATTTTTATCGAACTGGTTTTCTACCTGGAAAACTATTGTGTAGTCCCACTTTTATTGAACTGGTTTTCTACCTGGATGCAATTTGCATCCTCTGAAATACACTATCATGTACTTTTTTAGGGTGACATCTTTTATTGGGCCAACTATGTAGATGGGCTAAAGCTAGGATGTCTTGCATTCAAAAGCTTTTGGTTCTGATGACAAGAAGCCAGGCACAGCATAGTAAAAAAAAGAGCAGTGGAAAGGGTTCTGAAGTTTTCCAGCATATTTATGTTGTTATATATGGAATTGTGCGTTAGCTAGAGGGTTGCAGATGAGTCCCCTTGGTATCATATTTATTGCACAAAACATCTTTTTTTTTTTTAAAGAACCGTGCTGTGCCTGGCTCCTTGTTATCAGACCTGGGAAAGAATGTCTTGTATTCAAAAGCTTGTCTAACTTTATCTCAATACTTAGTCCAATAAAAAGATACCACCCTAAGAAATTATGAGACAGTCCAGGATTTCTAGATCATCACAGCTACAACATCACTTTTACACTATTGTAATCATAGACATGTAGAGCTAGAAGGAACCATGTAGTCCAGCCCTGCAATGAGACAGGATAAAAAATGCCTAGACCATTCTCAGTAAGATGGTGGTCACACCTGTTCTTAAAAACCTACAATGAAGGAGATTCAGCAACATCCATGCGCAAGCTCTTGGGAAAGATTTCTGGTCCTCAGGCTGGCTATACATTTTACCTAAACTGTGTTTACTGAATTTAAGCTGATTTTTCTTGTCTTTCCCCCAGCAGCCAAGAGCAATTGATCACCATCTCTTTTATAAGCAACTTTTTGAAAAATGATAATTATTTAGCCATGTTAGTCGGATGTTAGGCAGAAGGTAGGGCAGGGTAGCACCTTATTGACTGACTTGATCAGAGAGGCATGAATTTGAAGCAGGCTATGGCCTGTGAATATTGGAAGACATGTTCCCACCCATATTCTCTTGTCTTGAAGAAAGAAATCTAGTTCCTTCACCTTCCCTTGGAGGTCAGATGCTAGTGTGGAATAACCACCTCTGAAACTACTGTTACTAAAGGCCAGAATAAGATGCACCCTTTCAGCAACAGCAGACTCTTGATCTATTAAACCTTGCTCTATGGTTGGTGATCCATTAAGCCTCAGATCTTTTTTCTGCCACACTTTTCCCAGCCACTTATTCTCTATTTCAAATTTGATGTCTCCTTCCTTAGTAAAGCACTTTGCTCTTGTGAATGTCATCTTTATTGTCAAGATCCTGTCCCGCAACGTGTTTACAATCTCTCACAGTTGTGTCATCTGCAAGTTTTATAAGTGTACTGTATTCCATCATCCAAGTCATTAATGAAAATATTGACTAGAACCAGATTCAATTTGTAATTTCCTAGCAGTTTGTCAGTGAACTATTGATAAATACTCTCTGAGAGTGATTTTTTTTAACCAGTTATTCACCTATTTTATGGCGAATGCATCCTCAGTTGACTTTTTAGATTGTCATGCCTTCACAGGTTCCTCTTATCTAAGAGACCAGTTACCCTTCCAGAAAAAAGTAAACAATCCCACATTGGGTATTTCTTGTTATCACACTCATCTTTTAAGCTCTTACAAGCTGGTTGTTTAATCATTTGCTTCAATATCTTTTTAGTTATTAAAATTAAATCCTGACTAGGTCCTCCTTTTGGACTCAGAACTGATACTCTTTCAGAACATTTTCTTTCTATGCCTTCTCTCTACTTGACCACTGTCAATGGGCTGGTGTGTCTACTCCCATGTAGGCAGCCTTTGTCCCCTTAGAAGCCCCTCCACCCATCCAAACAAAAGTCCATAAGCAGGTTGTGAGTACCTACAACCTTACCAGTTGACTTTGCTCCCCTGGGAGTCCTGCAGTCAGCCCTCATAATACAAATAAGCAAGCCAGATCTTTAGTCTTTCTCCAGGCAGCAGGAGAGGGCCCTTATTTCTCTCACCCTTCCTAGAAGTGAGCTCCTTTGTGCTTCATTCTGCCTCCTAACTACAAACTGCTCCTTCTCCAGCTGGAGCTTATTGCTTTCTCCCACCTCAGGCCTAATTGCTAATTTACTACCCCAGAGCTGGGCTTAATCCTAGGGCTATCTGACTCACTTAAAGGGCCATCCTACCCTGCTACAACCATGGAATGGATAGATGATCAGTGTATTTTTACTCCTGATAATGCTGAACAAACTGATGATCAGAATAATTTAATTTGGGTACTATATAAGGCAGCAAGTTTTAATTTATTTTTAGACAGAAATAAGCTAATATACAAAAACACGCATGGAAAAATGTGGTGTTTATTTAAAGATTTTAAAAATTAAAATGAAGGCTCATGAACCAGGCATTTTGATCAATGGGCATATATTTTCCTCAAGTGAGTGGAGCTGTCCTCCACAGTTGGCCAATTTAAGGTCACAATCACAGAAAGACCCTGGAATGGTTTTAACTTTACACGTGTGAATACTCCTGTGGAAGCTAAGCTTCAATTAAAATCATGCCTAACTGGAACTTGAAGGACTAGAAGTGCAAGGCTGGAGTCTAATATCACAAATTTGACATTTAAAAAAATTTGAGTAGTTCATACTTTAATAATGAATGCATCATTCACTGCAAAGGAAAGTCTCAGAAAGCATGGAACCATTATTATAGAAAACTATTTCAAGTGGCTCCAGCATTGCTGACCATTCAAAGACAGATGACTCAGGCTCCATTAAGTCATGATATTTAAAAAGAAACATGCACACACACACACACACACACACACATACTTTTTAGACAAATGGACCGTCATTTGGACTGTTTCCTTGCACTCTGGTTTTTAAGCCTCCAGGCTGCACTCAGGTCACATTTTCCTGAGACTTTCATGTTACCCTTTATCTCTAGGGACTGTACCTTTGACAAATGCTGGGCTCACAGGCCAAAACTGGGCCAAATGCTTATACTATCACTGAAAAGAAACACTGTATGGGTGTGGGGAGACGCTTATTTCATTCTTTGGAGAGACTGAATACTCAAAGAGCAAACAGAAAGAAAATGTGAGTGCAGACAGAAGTGACATTTTTTGCATGATCTGGCCCCTGAAAGCACTCTACAGCCATGTCATAACACACATGCATGGCTACAGAGCATTTTTTAAGTAGCCGATTGTGTAAAAAAGTAACCCGTGAAATCAGGTAATGAATGAAGGCTCTAAATTATGGCACCTTAGGAAACTTGTATAAAGTTCCCTATGAGGGTTACATGTCATGCCGCCGGTCTGCCACAGGGAAGAGGCAGAGAATCTCCTCCCTGTGCAGCCATCTGGGTTGGGGGCCCTGGCTGGCACCCATACCCCAGGAAGAGGCTCCCTGGAGCTTGATGGCACTGCTCAGGGAGTCTACCCTACAAGAGAGCCCCCACCACACGGATGAATCCCTGGCAGCCTGGTTGGCTGCTGATGTCTTTAGGTGGGTGGGGGAGCAAGTCTGGAGACACCCGCTGGCCTGGCTGCTGGACTTCCAGAGCAGGCTACTCCTGACTTCAGCCAGTGCATGGAGGCTCTGAGCCCCCACTGTCGAACGCTGAACATCTGTTTACTTTCAGTGATGCTGTAACTAAGTGCTTTGTGTAAGGCGCTTAAAGTCACAACATGATCAATAACTTCTGTAAGTGCCCTGTGACTAAGTACAGACATCAAAAAGTCCCTGGTGGAAGCACTCCTGCTTACAGTTTGAGCAGGAGCCAACTGAACGCATGTTTCCTGGGGTGCTGGGGCTTGCAGCTTGCACTCACTGGCTGCTGCTTGCACCCCACTCACCAAGGTGTTCTGCACATCTCCCAGGAGGCTACCAGAGTCCCTTTTCCCCAGCCCTCTATGACCAGCAGGAGGCTCATGATTTATATGTGGGTAGGGAGGCAGAATGGCCATCCCCCTGCAGTTAATTGTGCTTCCCAACCTCCCTTGCCACACCTGGAGAAATAACTAGTCCAAGTTCACCCTCTGATGAAATAGGGATTTTACTACCCCATGCTATAGAACTATGG
>NW_017729022.1:81041411-81045951 GCF_001723915.1 Gavialis gangeticus
TTCCTGGGGTGCTGGGGCTTGCAGCTTGCACTCACTGGCTGCTGCTTGCACCCCACTCACCAAGGTGTTCTGCACATCTCCCAGGAGGCTACCAGAGTCCCTTTTCCCCAGCCCTCCCCCACATCCCGCCCTCCCACCAGCTGGTGACTGCCAGCAGCAGCTAGGGGGAAGAGGGAGTGAGCAAGGGAGCCCTCTCACTGTGAGGAGTGCCCCCACAGCTTCCTGGCTCATGTCTTGGGATGGAGAGCAGGTCCATTTGTGGGGGGCTCCCTTCCTCCCCCCCCTCCCCCTACCCAGCCTCGTGATAGCTGCAGCTAGCAGCTGCAGTGCAGCACAGCATGGCACAGGGCTTCTGCAGGGGAAGGGCTCCAGGGTCTGTGCAACCTACCTCTTGTGACATCTAAGTTTTTACCATTGTCATTGGATCTGATAATTTCCCTCTTTTCTTGCATGCTTTCACCAACAGTAAAATAGTATGTCTTAGGCACCTCTATATGTGCAATTAATGTAAAGCAATAAACTCTGGAGTTTATTGAACCAGAGTTTATTGCTTCTGGGTGCGCCATTTGCATGTGTGCCTGGGACTGCAGCACGTTGAGCTGGGTCTAGCAGTCCTAGCTGGCAGGGGGCCCTGGAGGTCAGCCTGCTAACCCTGGGGCTGCTCCTGTTCTGCTCAATTTGTTGAGGAGGGGCTGGCTGAAGCATGAGCCAGCAGGCATCTCTCACGCTGAAGCAGATCAGCAGCTATATATGGGGTGCTGCAGAGTAAAAAACTCTGCTGTGGAGTTTATTAGTTTACTCAGCCTATTTGCCCTGCATGTGTAGACACTGAGATGTTTACTGTGGAGCTAATTAGTCAACTTGCAGTAAACTTCTTGTGTAGATGCACTCCTTGTAACTTAATTATGAAACCTAATAACCAAAATTGAATGTTCCTTCAAGATTAATAGGGAAAGTTCCTACAGCTTTCTCAAAGCTTCTTTTTGAGGTCATCTTCAGACTTAAGCAGATATCTCTATTTACTTCATAATATTAATTAACAGTAATATCTTTAACACAAAGAGTTGAGACACATTTTTTTTCAAAGGATCCTGGAATTCTGAAGTGAGACATAATCACAATATAATAATTGTATGTCAGAAACACTTTGGTTTCCTCTCCATACCTGTCTCTGCAAATTTTCAACAGCTTTGCCAGTAAGATGTGTCTGATATCAGACATATGAGGATCATTTGGCCTACGTTCAGAGGTAACTGAAGAGGTTGAAAACATGCCTCAAGGACAAGATAGGCTCTGATGGTACAGTCCATAAATACCCATATGGATCAAAGAGAACTACAGTCTTTAAAGAACTATTTTTGAATTCTCTTTCCTTAGTCCAGAAAGAAAGGAAAATCATGACTCCTACGTTTTCAGATATTGGGAAATTCACTGTTATATTACACTCAGATGCCTAAAGGAGGGTTGATTTGCAAACTTGTCACATTCTCTCTGCAATGCCATGTCAAAGTAAAACATGTTTTGAAAAATAAATGAGCAAGTTGAGGGACTTGTTTTGAATCAGAGATTTCTAGTGGGAATGATCAGAGGAGACATGCTGCTTGGCTGACTGACCAGGCCAGTTAGCTGCCATTCTCTGACTTCAGTCCACGAAATGCTGGAACACACATACATCCTTCAAGGTTACATAGGGAGAAAGGGACAGACACACACACACACACACACACACAAGAAGTAGCTGGAGAGAGAGAGAGAGAGAGAGAGAGACTGCCATACATGCACACCCCACACCCCCTCACACACTGCAGCCACTCTTCTCCTTTACACATGCCACAATGGTCCCCACCCACACCACACATATCCACCCCCCCCACATGCTCCCCTACCCTACATACACACACCTACACCCCCCAACCCCATACATACCCACACCCCCACACCTATCCACCCCTCCACAAATCCCCCACACTCTCCCCCACACCCCACATACCCACAGACTCCAACAAACTTATACCTGCCCTTGCATACCTCCCACACTCTCCCCCACTGTATACAAAAGTAAGATTTCATTTTAAGCTATTATACAGAAGAGAGGCAGACAGTCGCTGCATACAGGGGAGCTGGCAGGGGACAGTTTTGGGCCAGATGGTGGTTTGTGTGGCAGGCCAGCAAGACCCCCCCACATGCCTGGTGGGCAGCAGCTGAGGCAGCCACAGCACAAGGAGGCAGAGCCTGCAGTGAGAGAGCTGCTGTGTGCTGCCCCTGTGCTGTACACACTGTTCTTGGCCAGAAATTCAGATGGTCAGGGAGCAGGGAACGTGGCTGGCTTTTAAAAGTGGTCTCTGACTGCAGCTGGAGCCTCCAGCTCCCCCTGGTGGTGGTGAGAGCCCATTGTAGGGTCCCAGGAAGTGGAAGCAGTTTGCTGCCATTAGCAACAAATCTGCTCCCGCATCCTTGCATACATAGATGCCTGCCCGGAAGCATTTACTTGCTAGTAGTTTACTCACAAGTAAACTGCTCCCACATCAAATGCATATGTAGACACACCCACCCTATAGTAAGCAAAGCTAAATATCATATCTGCTAGCCTTTTTACCCAGCTGTCTACTTGAGGACAAAATAATAAAATAATAAAATGTTTTATATAAATGGCAGCTGAGGAACATTTTTTTTTCCTATCCTGTACAGGTCAAGAAGCGTCAAAGTCAAAATGTATTAGCATATTTAACAATAAATACCTTTGTACATATTCAACCAAGGCAGAGATGCTAAATTTCTCAATAGAACCCTGCATAAAGCTGCCCTGGTCATAAAGATTTAATCTACTTATGGCATTCTCTGTATTTATGGTCAGCATTTCCTGTTCCTGAATTAAGAATTAAATTGTAGATAAATACATAAGCAATGCTTTTATAAACAAGACAAACAAATTAAATAACAAATTTTGAAGATACTGATGTGCAATTCCACTTGATATATTAAGAAGGTTACATTTATTTTCCCTAGAAGTCAACACATTTCAGAGTTTAAGCTGCTATAATAGTATCCATGCATCAGGGTTAAGAGTAACCAGAAGCCTAGTATACTGTTTAATACTGTAGTTGGAGAGTAGTTTGAGTTGCTCATTGTTTAAATGAAGTTATATATTTGTATAAATGCCTTACTTCAGCATTATAGACCTTGTGGGGAAACCAGAATTTTCAGTCAAATCTTTTAAAACTTTTCCTCCAAAGAATTAGAAATAAAATATTATTTTATTTTAAGGCAAAACTGAATTATTTTATTACAGCTTCAAAGGCAAGTTAATTTAGAGTTTTGAAAAACTAAAAAAAATCCATTTATTTCAGTCTTCAATCACCCTGACATCTGCTGGGAGGACAATAACACAGTGCACAGGCAATCTAGGAAATTTTTGGAGAGTGTTGGAGAGAACTTCCTGGTGCAAGTGTTGGAGAGATCAGCTAGGGGCTGTGCTCTTCTTGACCTGCTTCTCACAAAGAAGAAAAAATTGTGGGGAATATAGTATGGATGGCAACTTGGACAGCTGTGACCATGAGATGACTGAGTTCAGGATCCAGCTGGGTGCTAGCGGGGGTGGAAAAGCTGGGGACTGTGGGGTGGGAGTAGTATTTTTGTTGCCAAAAATTATATTTTCAAAGGATATATTTTTTTTAAATGTCAAACAATTTACATAAACACAGATCAATACATATTTCTTATTAATCAATTTTAAGACCTTAAATATAACCTAATAATGAAAGTTACAAGAAAAATATAGGCTTGTGTGGCAACATGGGAACTCCCCAGCCAGTCACAGTGCTTGTCTCCTACTGCCCACCTATCTCGGCTGCCCATGTTGCTGTTAAGTAATTAATTAGGTGGGAGGCTTCCCATTCTGGGCCCCGGTGTCTAGGGCCTTTAGTAAACGCTTCTACCTCCCCTTACATGTCCCATGCCTCACAGATGTTTCTAATAACTGTGTAAAGCTCCAGCCTGAGGCCAGACCCAACTCACTGCAGTATTAATCCTCTCACAACCTGCCCTGTTACGGGCCACACTCACATTGCCTCCCTCTCACTGAGGCCCTCACACTCCACTGCCTCTCACCCAGTCTCTTGCATACTGCCCTTGCTGGGCCTGACTCATACCGCCCCTCCTTTTCCCCGGGGTGACACTTACCCAGAGGGTCCTTGCCCACATTCATGCCCATGCCCATGCCCTCCTCCTAGGGCCTCAACTAGTCCATGGAGGAGACTGGTGACCTCAAGGTGCTGTGGAGTGAGGCAAAGGTGCAGCACCAGTTTACATGGGGCAGGTGCTTCAACACCTATATCTATGGGGGGCTGTCAGGCTAGATGCATCAGCATGGGCACAACCGGCCTGCACAGCAGTGCTGGATAAAGGTCAAGGCCTTGCAGGCACAGTGGGTCACTGTGACTGACTACAATTGTTGGCCAGGGGGTGCCTGCAAGTCCATGCCTTTTATGTGACAGCCATTCTTGCACCCTGGAACCCAGGCCATAGCTGTGCTGTGTACAGC
>NW_017729022.1:81050951-81061791 GCF_001723915.1 Gavialis gangeticus
GTGCTGTATAAAGGTCAAGGCCTTGCAGGCACAGTGGGTCACTGTGACTGACTACAATTGTTGGCCAGGGGGTGCCTGCAAGTCCATGCCTTTTATGTGACAGCCATTCTTGCACCCTGGAACCCAGGCCATAGCTGTGCTGTGTACAGCAGCACAGGTGGCCTGCCTGAGCCCCTGCTGCACCTGGCACCCATGGTGACATGTCACCAGGGGAGGGCTTCTTGGGCCTGCAGCAGCCCACCGCACCGAGCTCCCTGCCCACAGCTTCCAGCAGCAGCTCAGGGAGCCCAGGCCAGCACCTGGCTGAACAGCTGTGGATCCCAGCTGGTGGTGAAGGCCTGCAGCTCCAGACGGTGTCCTCAGATGGCAGGGTGCAGCACATGGCCATCTGGTTGAGGGCACCCCCCAGGGAGAAGCTGGCGTTGTTGGCAGCTGACAGTGACATGGCCAGCTGTGCCTCGTGGGTGGGGATGAGGCTGTAGTGGAGCCACCAGCCACATAGTAAGTCCTTCACTGGGGGGACAGACCTCCATGCCCTGGCCTCTGCTCCCTGCCCCCAGCTCCTGTCCCTGCTCGTGCCTCCCCTCCCCACCCACCCACCCACCCATGGTCCTCTGGCCCTGGGTTCCCCTACACACAGCAGGGAAGCAGGAGACAATGTAAAACTTTATTGAGTATCCCGTGCTCCTGCAGCTAGGCAGCCATGGGCCTTTTGCACACTGAGGAATGCTTTGATGCCAGCGGCGATGTCCTCCTCAGCTGCAGGGGGCAGGAACATGCAGCGCAACCACAGGTAGCCCTCCAGATGGCAGCAGAAGTTGTGGGGCAGCCTGGGCTTGCCCCTTGCACCATCGAAGCTCAGGGTTCCGTGCAAGGTGCACAGGTGTGCCCAGAGCATCATGACAATCAACAGCAGCAGGGTGTAGTGGGTTGGACACCCCTCAATCTATACAAATAACTTCTTGTGCACCTCCCATATCATGCACAGCAGGGGCATGCTTGGGGCACAGCACTGGTGCCGGAGAGGCTGGCCCCAGGGTGTCTCCCCAGAGAGGCCCCCTGTTGGGTGGTTGGAGGCATGGGCAGCTCCCTGTCCCAGTCATCCAGGAGCTCCATGCCTCCTGAGCCTGGGCGGCACCATAGGCTTGGCAGCAGCACAGGAGGGGGGGGAAGGGAAAGGGGTCTGAAGCCATGGCATCAGGTACTGCCAGGAGCCTGGCCTGTCCCAGCCTGGGAAGGGGACAGGGGAGTCAGGCTGCCTGCAGCTAGCACTCACTGCCTGCCCCAGGGAGTGAGTGGGGATGGTGGGGCTCAGCCAGAAGCTGACTGGTTCTGGGCCTGCCCAGATGACTTACAATGGTCCCTGGGCACGCCCAACCCCAATCTGAGGCCAGGCAATGCATGGCCCCTGGTCTGGTAAAGAGCATCTTATCTAACAAATGTTGTAGAATCTCGGAAACAGCTTCTTTCTCATGGCTGTGCTGATTGTACAGATGTACGTGGGGGTGAGGCCAAACATGGCACCCAGAATGCGGCCTCAGGGTTGCCACAGCCCAGAGTCAGAGCCTTAAATAAGTGCTGGCTCCACCAGAGGAGGACCCAGGACCACGCTGTCCTCCAGGACCAGCTTGTGATGGCATTGGAGGACCAGCTGGTGAATGCACAGTCCTGGCGGCCAGAGGACATCACCCATGAGGATGCATGGGATCAGTGCAAGGAGGCACCAGATGGGGCGGACCAGGAGTTCAGGGCACAGCTCCTGGCCCTGGAGCATGAGTGGGTGGAAGCATTGCAGAAGCAGAACACAAACCTGGGTAGGGTAGTATAGGTCATGGACAATGACCACTGGGTGCTGGACACCATCCTGGCCCTTGCCCTGGCCTTTGTGCTGCTCACTGCTCAACCCCTGACCCTAGCCCCACCTGCCCCCTGGCAGCAGCCCCCCCCACAAGGTCCTGTGAGGAGGTCCCGTGCCACCTCCAGCAACTAAGAGTCCCTGACTTGGCCCCTGCCCCAGGTCCCTCACCACCCAGGCCCCCCGCCTGGGCCCAGGCCCACTTTTCACCTCAGCTCCACACAGGCGTGGAGCCAGAGCTGCCTGCAGCAGGGCCAGGACCGCACACTGGCCCTGCTGGCCCTGGGCACTGGCTGCCAGAGGGGAGCCATCCACACCAGGGGACCACTGGCTGCCATTGCCCCTGGATGAGCTGCCTGCCCGCCAAGGTCATTGCAGCTTATGCACCTGTAAGGGAACATCCAGAGGCTGGGGCACTGGCTGCTTGTCCACAGGCTCTGCACCCTAGGCACCCCCATCCCACTGCCTCCCATGCTGGAACAGCACAAGACACATTGTTGCATATAGTTTGCACAGGAAGAGGGTTTTTTATTGTTGGTGGGTGGGGTGCATGGTGAAGGGGCTCTGTTGTTGTGGGTGGAAAGAAGGGACGCTCTGTTTGTTGGGGAGGGAGGGGGGATTGTGGCTCTGTTTGATGTTCTTCTGAGATATGTCTGCAGTGAGTGTGGTGTTGGAGGTGGGCAATGGGGTGGGTCAGTGGGTGGCAGTCCAGTGTGGCTACAGCAGGGAGTGCAGGAGGAGGTAGTCGGCTAGTGCCTCTCATACCTGGGGTACTGCCTGCCCAGCCAGCACTCACATCTGTGAAGGTGCCACGGTGGTCCAGGACAGTCTGGAGCACCATGGAGTGAAAGCCTTTCTCGCTGTAGTAGGGCTAGTCACCGTGGGGTAGGCAGGTGATGGGGATGTGGGACCCATCCAGGGAATCCCAGGGCACGGAACCCAGCTATCACCACTAGCGGGTCATGTATACGGAGCACTGTGTGCCCCACCCTGTCTTAGAGGGTGCCACACACCCCCAGGATGGCATCCCCAGAAGTGGCCTTGCCCATGCCAAAGAGATGACTTACATAATGGAGGCTGGCAGGTGTGGCCAGCTTGAGCATGGTGAGGGCCAGCTGTGTGTTCATGGGGAGGGGCAACCACATGGTAGTGTCCTGCCACTCAAGGTGTGGCCAGAGCTGCCCCAAGAGGTCCAGGAAAGTGGCCTAGGTCATCCTGAACACCTCCAGCCACTGCTCGTCATCCCAAGTGTGCTGGACAATGTGCAGCCACCAGTCCTGGCTGGCCTGGTGGGCCCAGAGGCAATGAGGCTGGAGGTCAAGGAGGGGTGGCATCCAGCAGCCCGTTGTCAGCATCCCTGTTGGGGTCCAACCAGCCAGAGAAGATCTAGGTGGCAGCTGCACGGTGGCAGTGGCCCTGGCATGGTGCAGTGGGGCCAGGCAGCTGGTTGCTGCATCTGTGGGAGTTGGGAGAGCCCACGTGGCCATGGACCAGCTGGCAGCCAGCACGGTGGGCCAGCACGGTGGTCAGCAGGAGCCCAGGGTGCTGGTCATCGCTGCCAGGGGCAGGGACTGGAGCAGCCATGACATGGGAAGGCAGAGCCAGTGAGGAGAGAGCTGCTGCATACTACCCCTTTGCTGTGTGCATGCTGCTCCTGGCCAGGGAAGTGGCTGGCCAGAGAGCAGGGCTGCCTTTTTAAGAGGGCTGGCAGCTGCTGGCAGCTGCAACCAGAGCCTGGAGCTCTCCCTAGTGGCAGCAGGAGCACATTGGAGGGCTGCAGGAAGTGGCACCAGTTTGGTGCAAAGAGGAGCAAATCTGCTGCCAAGACCCTGCATGCATAGATGTCTGCCCGGGAGCATTTACTTGCAAGTAAACTGATCTCAGATCAAATGCATGTGTAGGTGCACCCACCTAAAACCAAATGGGATATCTGAGCTGTTATTTTGAATAGACTGGGTTTCATTCTCTCAGAGAGTTTTCAGAGGAAGATTTATTTAATTTAGTAGACTCTGCTGGCCTGGAAGCAACTTGCTTATTTCCAAGCATCACAGTTTTTCAGCAGCAGTTCTCAGCTGCCCTCCTTGGAAACAATGGGAGAAATATTCAAAAGGGCAAAGGGGAGTTAGGTACCCAGTTCTTATTGGAAGTCAATTTCTATTCGTGCCTTTGAAAATCTCCTTTAAGATACCACCTCTAATGTTTCTGCTCCTTTTGTATCTTAAAGACATTTCAAAAAAGGAAAACTCCTTAACTTTTCAAAGATCCAAATACAATTCACAAAGGGCCTAATTTAATAATAACTCTCATGCACCTGGTACCTTATCCAAAGGCCACTGTAGACCTACTGAGCAGGAACTACTCTAGTGGGTACTGAGAAAGACCACTTACAATGCTCTTTCTCCTACTTGGTATGAGAAAAAATTGCAGAATCTGGCCACAAATGCTTGACAATTTTAAAAATAATGAGGCTGCTCTGATTTCCATCCCAATTTTTCATTGCCTACTGCATAGCTGGCAGGCAATTTCATGAAGATACGGTCTGATAGACTAACTTTGAACACTGAATCAATTGTATGATTTAAAGTACGAGACCAAGCTCAGTGAGGGATTCATAAAGCCAAAAACTCATTAAAACAGAGCAGTAGCAAGCCAGTCAAATAAAGGACATCCTAATAGTTTCATATTCCTAGAAGATTTTGAACAACAATGAATAATGCCATGTGAAATGTGAAGAAACTAAATTTATATTTCATGAGACTTCAATCTGTAGTTAATTTCTAAAAGAAAAAACCTTAATTGGACTAAATTAAGAAGATTAAACTATGTTCTTCCAGAGGATAAAGAACAAGAAACTCTGTAAATTTCCACTTGCAGAATTTTCTCCTTATCTGAGATTTTAAGCTATATCAGAGCAGAGATGGGGAGGGAAGAGTTAGCACCTGGAAGAGATTCTACAGCAGGGGCAGGCAAAATATGGCCTGTGGCCTGGGTTCAGCCTGCCAGGTGATTTCATTGGCTCACGGGTGCCCACCAATTAATTGTATGCCTCCCAGCCCGTGCACTTCACTCCCACTCTCATGTGTGAGAGGGCCCTGGCCCTGGCCCTGGCCCTGGCCAGTATGCATAGCTTCTGGGAAGAGCCACTGATGCAGTTGCTGGCGGGGGGGACCTACTCAGCTTCCCTGGCCTTCAGCAGCTTCTCCCCATGTTCCTACTGCAGTGCTTGGTAGGCAGGTAAGGAATCTACAGCTGGTCAGGAGTGCAGAGTGTGGGGCTGGGGCAGACAATGGGGCCAGGCAGCCAGCTCTATTGTGCAGGGCTTCCCTCTGGTGGTGTGTGAGTCCCGGGAGCTGCACATCAGCCCTGCATGATAGAAGCAAACAGGCCTGGCTCTGCTCCTTGCCACAACGTGGACCTCCCAGAACTGGCTGGAACGGCGTGCCACCAGGTGGCTATGCCTGCACAGGCCACGAGCACCTCAAGGGCCCACCACCTGCTCCTGCTCCTGCTGCTGCTCCTGCTGCTGCTGCTGCTGCTGGTGGTGGGGGCTGTGTGCCATGCGGGGGGAGGGGGTGGATGCAACTTCAAGCCATTGGTCTACGACCTTGTTCTCTGCAACAATAGAGAAAAGGTTCTTTCCCTCTTCTTTATGGCAGCCCTTCAAATATTTGAAGACTGCTATCATGTCCCCTCTTAAGTGCTTTTTCCAGAAGCTGAACATGCCTAGCTCCTTCAGCCTCTACTTTTATGACTTGCTTTCAAAGTCCTTGATCATGTTTCTTGTCCACCTCAGGACCCTCTCTAACTTCTCCACATGCTTTCTAAAATGTGGAGCCCAGAACTGTACATGGTACTCCATATGAGGCCTAACCAGTGCCACATAGAGAGGCACTATCACCTCCCATGTCCTGCACCTAATGCTCCTATTGATGTAGCCCAAAATAGCATTCACCTTTTGTGCAGCTGCATCACATGGGAGAATCATATTGAGCCAGGGATCTACCAAGACTTTCAAGTCCTTTTCCATAGAGCTGCCATCCAGCCAGGTGTCCCCCATTTTGAATTTTTGATTATTCTTTCTGTGGTATAGAACATTGCATTTGTCAGCATTGAACTTTATCCTGTTAGTTCTAGACCAACTTTCCAATCTGTCAAGATCTTTCTGAATTGTGCTCCCATCTTCTAATATGTTCACAATCCTTCCTAGTTTCATGTCTTCCAGAAATTTGCTCAGGAAGCTTTCTATGCCACAATCCAAATAGTTAATAAACACGTTGAACTGCACCAAACTGACTCCACTGAAAACTCTTGCCATTTTGACATGGACCCATTAATAGTTACCCTTCCTTGTGGCTATTGAGCTAGTTGTCTATTCACCTTGTAGCAGTTTTATATAGCCCACATATCTCATATTTATCAAGAAGGTTGTGTGGGACCTTGTCAAAAGACTTGCTGAAATCCAGATACATTATATCCACTTCATTCCCTTCATCCACCCAAGTACTTACTTTGTCAAAGGAGAAGATAAGATTTGTTTGACATGATTTGTTTTTCATATATCCATGCTGGCTACTTGCAATTGGCCTTCCTCCACCAAATGCTTGCAAATGGCCTTCCTTAGGATATGCTCCAGTAACTTCCCAGGTATTAAGGTGAGACTAACCAGTTTCTAGTTCTTCAGGTCCTCCTTCTTGCCTTCTTTGAAGAGGGGCACTATATTGGCACTTTTCCAGTCTTCTGGTACCTTACCCATGAAGATCATTTCCAAGGGCTCCAAGATCTCATCTGACAGTTCCTTCAGGAGCCTGGATGAAGCTCATCCAGCCCTGCTGACTTGAATTTATTCAGACCGGACAAAAGCTCTCTGACTATCTCTTTTGTATCACTTCCCTCAGCTTGCCCCCTTCCTTATCCAGATAATCCCTATTAGGTGCCTGACTGCAACTTAATTATTTTGGGAAGACTGAGGTAAAACAGCTGTTGATTAGATCTGCCTTCTTTGCATCTTCTGTTAGGAGTTCTCCCTGGCTTGTTAACAGAGGATCCACCACTTCCTGGTCCCTCTTTTCTGGCCAACATAGTTATGGAACCTCTTCTTGCTGATCTTAACCTCCTTTGCCAGGTGCAGCTTGTTCTTTATCTTTGGCTCTCTGATCTTGTCCCTGAAGGTTCTTGCTGTTTCCTGGTATGCATCCTTGCTGACTTGGCTATCCTTCCATTGCCTGTATGGTTTCCTTTTGCATTTGATGCGTTTAGAAGGTGCAGCCACATTGGTCTCTTTCCATTCCTTTGGTGCTTCAGTCATGTTGGAACAGTTTCTTGGTGGGCTTCCAATACTGTGCCACTTCAAAGCTCCCAGCCCTCCTGGGTGCCTTTATCCTTCAATCTACCCTCCTATGGCACCATGCCAATTAGCACCTTGAGTCAGATGAAATCTACCTTTTTTTAATCTAGTCTCCTTATATTGCTGATCTCATTCTTTTCCTGTCTCAGGATCTGGAATTCTATGATATCATCATATACTATCTTCAGAAACTTCCTGGATTGCCTGTGTACTGCTCTATTGCCCTCCCAGCAGATGTCAGGATGACTGAAGTCCCTCATGAGAACCAGGGCCTGTGATTTGGAATCTTGCACTACCTGTTTGAAGAAAGCCTCATCCACCTCATCCTCCTGGTCTAGTGGTTTGTAGCAGATCCCCATGACATTACCCTTGTTGCTCTCCTCTCTGACTCTAACTCGGAGACTTTCAACATGACTATCTCCAGTTTCAACCTGGAGCTCTGAGCAATCATACAATTCTTTTACAGTGCAACTCCTCCTACTCTTCTCCCATCCATGACAGTCCTCCAGTCATGCGAGCTATCCCACCAAGTCTCTGTTACTTCAATCACATCATAGTTCCTTGACTGTGCATGGACTTCCAGTTCTTCCTGCTTGTTTCCCAGGCTCCACGCATTCATGTACAGGCACCTGAGGTAACTAGCCAATTGCCTTACCTTCTCAGGGGAGGAGGCCTCCTCTGTTTCCCCCTTCTCCTTGTGCTTCCTCCAGATCTCCTGCTTCCCCACTTACCTCAGGGCTTAGGTCTCCATTCCCTTGTAAACCTAGTTTAAAGCCCTCCTCACTAAATTAGTGAGCCTATCTGCAAGATAGTTTCATAGTTTCATAGATTTAGGGTCGGAAGGGACCTAGTAGATCTTCTAGCCCGACCCCCCGCCAGGGCGGGAGAACAAAAAAACCCCAGAACAAAAACGGGACTCAAATGAGTCCAGCCAGGTAGGCATCCAGCCTCTTCTTAAAGACCCCCAGGGTAGGGGCCAGCACCACTTCCCTTGGAAGTTGGTTCCAGCTCCTAGCCGCCCTAACTGTGAAGTAGTTTTTGCGGATGTCCAATCTATACCTCCTCTCCATCAACTTGTGCCCATTACTCCTTGTTATGCCAGCGGGCGCTAGGGGAAACAGCGTCTCCCCCAAACCCTTCTGGTCCCCCCTAGTGAGTCTATAGACGGTCACCAGGTCCCCCCTCAGCCTTCTCTTGTGGAGGCTGAATAGGTTCAGGTCCTGCAGTCTCTCACTGTAGGGTCTGCCCTGTTGTCCCCGGATCATGCGGGTGGCCCTCCTCTGGACCCTCTCCATGTTGTCCACATCCCTCTTGAAATGGGGCGCACAGAACTGGACACAATACTCCAGCTGTGGCCTGACCAGCGTCGCGTAGAGGGGGAGGATCACCTCCTTGGCTCTACTCGAGATGCACCTGTGGATGCACGACAAGGTCCGGTTAGCCCTGCCAACCATGACCTCGCATTGTCGGCCCATGTTCATCTTGGAGTCAATAATGACTCCAAGATCTCTTTCTGCCTCCGTGCTCTCAAGTAGGGAGTTCCCCATTGTGTAAGTGTGCTGCTGGTTCCTACTGCCCAAGTGCAGCACCCTGCACTTGTCCGTGTTAAAACGCATCCTGTTCCTGTTAGCCCACCCCTGTAACCTATCCAGATCCCTCTGCAATCTCTCACTCCCTGCTAGCGTGCTCACCTCCCCCCAGATTTTGGTGTCATCAGCGAATTTAAACAGGTTACTTTCCACCCCATCATCCAGATCGCTGATGAAGAAATTGAACAGCGCAGGCCCCAGGACCGAGCCCTGGGGGACTCCGCTACCCACCTCCCCCCAGGTCGAATATGACCCATCCACCACCACCCTCTGAGTGCGACCCCTCAGCCAATCTGCAATCCATCTGACTGTGTAGGCATCGATGCCACAGTCGCCTAGTTTTTTAACTAGGATGGGGTGAGAGACGGTGTCAAAGGCCTTGCTGAAGTCCAGAAAGACTACATCCACCGCGACACCTGCATCCATGGCCTTTGTGACCTGATCGTAGAAGGCAATCAGGTTGGTCTGACATGATCTCCCCCTAATAAATCCATGCTGATTGCCCCTGAGCATCATTTCTGATGCCGGCCCATCACAAATGTGCTCCTTGATGATCTTCTCAAAGAGTTTCCCCAGGATTGAGGTAAGACTGACGGGCCTATAGTTGCCCGGGTCCTCCCTCTTCCCTTTCTTGAAGATGGGGACCACATTTGCTACCTTCCAATCATCTGGCACCTGGCCCAAGCACCACGATCGCTCATAGAGCTGTGCCAGGGGCCCTGCAATAACCCCAGCTAGCTCCCTCAACACCCTGGGGTGGAGAGCATCCGGACCCGCTGACTTGAACGCGGGTTCAAGATGTTCTTCCCTCTCTTGTCAGATGGATCCTGTCTCTTTTTAGCAATCTTGGAACAACACCCCACCGTCAAAGAAAGCAAAGCCCTACATACAAGCAACACCATCTGTGCAGCCATGCATTGATCTGCAGGATGCATCCACTCCTGCCCACGCCCTTCCCCTTGACCAGAAGAATTGAGGAGAACACCACCTTATAGCCTATATGCCCTTCACCCTTGCACTCAGAGCCTTGTAGTCACTTGTCATCTGCTGAGAGTCTCCACTGGAAATATAACTGATGCCCACATAGATGAGCAGCATGGGGTAGTAGTAAGGGGTTTGGACAAGTCTTGGTAATCCTCCCATGACATCTCGGATCTGGGCTCCAGGCAAGCAGCAGACCTCCTGGGAAAACAGGTCAGGCCGGCAGATCTATGCCTCCATTCCCCTCAAAAGGGAGTCTCTAACCACCACCACCCATCACTTCTTCTTGGTGGTAGTGGTCTCAGTCCTTCCAACCTTGGGGAAGCCTGGCCTGTCCCCCTCCACCAATGGAACATGCTCCTTCTCCTCTGCTATGGTTCCTTAAGCTTTTTGTAGGTAAACTGCTGCAGATGGAAATGAAGATTTCTGCTTGCTGCCAGAGGTCACAAGCTTCCACCTTTCTGGGAATGCATGTCCTCTCCCTTCTCTAGTGCTGCCTCTGGCAGTCCTTCCTCCTTTCTAGAAGAGAAGGGTGTCCTCCACACAAGTTAGGAACTGGCTTGACATCTTATGTTTGGCTGCAGATGTTGTTCCAGCAGATGTCTGGAAAGCTGAAGTCTTTCATTTGTACCATCCCATAGCTTTAGGTTAGATTTGTTACCTCCTCTTCTTGATTAGGTGGCCTATAGTAAATTCTCACCATTATATATTGGTACCATATCTTTCACCTACCATCTTCACCCCAATGTATTCTGTTTTGCCATCTTCTTCCTCCTGAACCAGAGAACAAACATTATGTGTTTTGACCAGGGATCCTGGTTTTCCCGGATAAAAAATCACAAATTCTTTGATAAAAAAACTGCAAATTCTCTGATAAAAAATCCAAAATCCATGATAAAAATTAAAAGCCGTCCACTGCCCCCCAACCCGGCCCTGCTAGTGCCCCTCACTCCCCCCACAGCCTCCCCAGTCCTGCTTGTGCCTCTTACTCCCCCCACAATAGTCCCCCAGTCTCACACACACACATACACACCCATCCCAGCAGGTAGTGTGTGGGGGTGGGGGTGGGGG
>NW_017729022.1:81062041-81063118 GCF_001723915.1 Gavialis gangeticus
GGGTGAAAATTGAGAATGGGGAAGGAGTGCATCTCTGTGCCTGCTCCAAGGAGCAGGGGTGGGGGGCGAGGGCAGCAGTGCCCCTCTGCGGGCCACACACACACCACCCGGCTGGGTGGGGGGAAGCTTACACATGGTGGCCACCATCACAGCACCGCTGCTGTGGGGGGCTGAGGGAGTGAGGATGTGTTGGGGGAAGACACAGAATGCCTACCAACTGGCAGGCACTCTTGGTGGGGCTTTCCCCAACACTTTCCCCTCCCTCAGCCCAGGCAGGTGGGCGGGCAGGTAGGGAGAGGGGGGAACAGAGTGCACCCTGTGGCACAGTGGTGGCGGGGTGAGGGGCCAGCAGTGCCCTTCTCCCCTCCACCAACACGCCTTGGGACTTGCTCTGTTCCCCACCTGCCTACCCAGGGGAAAGTGTTGGGGAAAGCCCCACCAGACCGGACCTCCTCTGGCAGGCTTTAAACTAGGCTTGTCAGGGGAAGGGGTAGATGAGGGCGGAGGAAACATCAGACTGCCGGACCAAACAACACCCACAACTACAGCCCAGCCCAGACCAATGAGCGTAGCGAATAAACAGGTAAGAGATAGGGGCCAGGGTAACGCTGGGACTAGGGGGTCAGTACACACATCTACAGGAGGCCTCAAATGCCTCTACACAAACGCTCATAGTATGGGTGACAAGCAGGAGGAACTCACCCTCCTGCTGGCTGACACCAGCCCGGACATAGTGGGGATTACGGAAACGTGGTGGGACTCAACACATGATTGGGTGGTGAATGTCAAGGGCTATAGGCTCTACAGGAGGGACAGGATAGGAAAGAGAGGTGGGGGCATGGCACTCTATATTAAGGAGGAATACACATCCTCGTCAATTAGTAAGGAGTCAGGGGACGGGCACTCTGAAGTGCTTTGGGTTAGAGTACAAGGCAGTCGAGGGGAAAGGGACTTAACGGTGGGAGTCTACTACAGACCTCCCAGCCAGGGAGAGGAGCTTGACCAGGAATTCTTGGGTCAGCTCACAGAGGTAGTGACGGCTAAGGATGTGGTAGTCATGGGGGACCTGAACTTCCC
>NW_017729022.1:81063128-81067045 GCF_001723915.1 Gavialis gangeticus
CGGGACCTGAACCTGTTCAGCCTCCAAAAGAGAAGGCTGAGGGGGGATCTTGTGGCCTGTTATAAACTAGTCAGGGGGGATCAGCAGGCATTGGGGGAGTCACTGTTCCCCCGAGCACCACCAGGAGTGACCAGGAATAACGGTCACAAGCTGGCAGAGGGTAGGTTTAGGTTAGACATCAGGAGGCGCTATTTCACGGTCAGGGCGGCTAGGGTCTGGAACCAACTTCTAAGAAAGGTGGTGCAGGCTCCTACCCTGGGGGTTTTTAAGAGGAGGTTAGATGAACACCTTGCTGGGGTCGTTTGACCCCAGTACTCTTTCCTGCCATGGCAGGGGGTCGGACTAGATGATCTGCTCAGGTCCCTTCTGACCCTAGAAACTATGAAACTGTGAAACCAGGAGTGCCTGCTGGCTGGCAGGCACTCCATGTCTTCCTCCAACACATCCTCGCTCCCTCAGCCCCCAGCCAGCTTCTCCTCTAGCCCTGCCCTGCAACCCTCAAACCCTGCTCCTCCTGCGACAGCCTCCAGTAAGCGATTGCATTGGGTCCTGCCCTTTCCCCCTCTCCCTCCTCTTCTGGGCAGGGTTGGGGCTTTCCTGCCCCTTTTGGAAACAGCACTTGCAGGCTGGAACTCAGTCAACCTGCAGAGCTCTTTGCAAAAGGGGGAAATCTGCAGGTTTCCCTGCTAAAGGGAAAATCTGTACTTTCTCCAATTAAAATGGGAAATCCGTGGTTCTCTCCATTTTTCTGTAGGAAACAGAAAACCTGGATCCCTGGTTTTGACATACAAGGTTCTCTCAACCTTGTCCATTCAAACTTAGTGGTATATACCAGTTACTATTTCATGTGTGCCATGCAAAGTGAACATTCACTAGGGAGGTGACAATTGGAAGGGGAAGGACAAAATGTTATTTAGGCCCCAATTAGCAGGGCTGGTTGTTGGAAAGCAGGAGTCCTGAGCAATAGTTCAGGCAGAAGTACCTCAGGAATTCACAAGAGTGCTTCTGCGCTGCAGTACAAGAAGTGCGACTGCAGCTTATGTAGGCATCCTTGAACTAGCTTCAAACTTGCTAGTTTAGGTACTAACAGCACAGTGGCGGAGCTGGCATGGGTTTCAGTAAGCGAGTCTAAGGTCCCAGAAGGGTTTTGCCACCTACAGTGAAGCCCATGATGTTGTAGGTGGATGGTACTGATGTTCCCCCTAGTTTGTTTAAAGCTAGTTTGCGTATTCAAACCACAATCATGCCTTCAAACTATAGTACAGACATATGCTCAGAGCCTGCCATGTGGTAGTTTCAGCTGTACCGTCTTCACCATTTTGCCCTTCCCATCAGCTGCCTACAGTCAGCCAGCTGTATCTTGCTTCTTTGGGGGGTTTTCCTGTCTACAGTCTCCTTGCCATTTTCACTGAGTGACAGCAGCAATGAAGCTTCCTGAAGTGCTCCAGGCTGTGAGCAATTTCACTGTGGCCACATATATATTTTTTCTTTGTAGCTAGTAATTTTCTTTCCATTTTTTATCCCTGTATTTGAGGTCTTTTCACAGCAACTTATGAGAGCTGCCCAAAATTCAGAATTTCCATTGTGTGATCAAACTTAATATTTTTAAATATGTTTTACTTCTATTTTGGAATAAAAAATAAGCACACTTGTATTATTTTATTATATACACTGTCACATGATATAGTGATAAAAATAAAGCAACCCGAAAAGGTTGGCACCATTGGCCACTGTTCTAGCATAACATATAAGCCTGCTATCTCTCTCTCTCTCTCTCTCTTTGTCTCAGCCTTTCCTGTTTTCTGCTTTTACTGCTGTAGTGATAGAAGGTGTAATTTAGAGATGTGTTCTCACTGAGGAGGCTGAGGAAGGTGGTAACTGAGAGATCATCCCTCTGTTAGGCAGTGGCTAGTTAGTTAGAGAGAGAGAGAGAGAGACAAAGTATCTTCAGAGGCTTACCTACTGCTCCACAATGAAGTTGTTATTGTTTACAGAGGCATTGCAAAGCAGGTCTGTGCCTGGAACAGCCACCAACACATGGGGCAGTGGTGGCTCTGACTGTGCCAATCACAGCAGTGCTATCAGCCACCACTGCGGTGGCAGCTGCTCTTGCATCCCCTGTAAAAGTGGCACCCAGGGATGCTGTCCCAGTTGCCCTACACTCATACATGGTACTGGTTGTTTAGTTCATCTCATTCATAGAATCATAGATTCATAGTTAAGTAGAGCTGGAAGGGACATCTAGAGGTCATCCAGACTAACCCCCTGCCTAAGGCAGAATCACCTGTATCCAAACTATCCTATACAAATCCACTGTTTAACCTCTCAGAAGAATTACATAGTCAACCCAGACAACACATGATATAACATCCTAACCTGTTACAGGTAAAGCAGAGGGACCATGGCAGCCAGCATCCTGCTGCTGCAAAAGTTGTTAAAATACACTCAGGTGAACCCAGGTAGAGGGTTACACCTCCCTGCTAGGAAGGCAAAAACTCCCACTTTCCATATCAACCTGACCTCAAATTAAAATTCCTTCCTGACCTCAAATCCGGCAATCAGTCTGACCCTAAAGGGAGGGGCAAGACCCCCTAGCCAGGAACCTCTGGGTTTAAGTCTCAGCAGGAGAATTGGCACATCTCAGTCACAATCTCCAGGCTTGGCTGCAGGTAACCCCCAATGCTTCTGAGGAAGGCTTGAAAAATCCTGACACCTGTAGCAGCTGTGGTACAGAGGATGGGTAGGTGGGGAGAAATTCCATCCTGACCCTGTGTGGCAACCAGCAAAGCCCAGAAACATGAGAAATACCCATACTAGAACATAGGCATAGCTATGCCCAGATCATTCCTGTCAAGCCTCTTCTTGGACACCTCCAGGGATGAAGAGACCACAACTTTCCTAGGCAGTCTATCATTGCCTCACTGTTCTAACAGCGAAGACATTTTTCCTGATATTCAGTCTAAACTTACTGTGCTGCAACTTCAAGCCATTTTTCTGTCCAACTGTGTAGCAAGAGGTAAAATTTTTTTTTCCCTCCTTTTTATGGCAACCCTTCAAGCATTTGAAAACTTCTATCATGGCCCCTCTTAAGCGCCTTCTCTGCAAGCTGAACTTGTCTAGCTCCTTCAGCCTCTCTGTGTATGACTTGCCTTCCAAGCCCTTGATCATCTTTGTTGCCTGCTTCTGGACCCTCTCTTCATCTCCTTTTTAAAATGTGGAGCTCAACAGTGCAAAGTAGAGAGGTCCTATCACCTCCCACATGTTAAATCTAATGCTTCTAGTGATGCATCCCAAAACCACATTTGCCTTTTTTGGCACTTGCTACATACTCATATTAAGTGTGTGACCTGCCAAGACTCCTCCATAATGCCGCCATCCAGCCTGGTGTCCCGCATTTTGTAGTTGTATTTAGGATTATTCTTCTGGAGATATAGCACCTTGTATGTATCAGTATTGATCTTCATTATGTTAGGTCTAGCCCAACTTTCCAACCTGTTGAGATGTTTCTAAATTGCAGTCCTATCTTCCAAAGTGTTTGCAATCCTTCCATTTTGTAGTGTCAGCAGACTTGCTCAAGAAGCTTTCTATGGCAGCATCTAAATCGCTAATAAACACATTGAACAGCACCAGGCCCAGGACGGACCCCCTTTGAGACTCCACTAGAAAACTCCTACCATTCTGACAATTACCCTTTGCTTGTGACTATTGAGCCAGTTATCTGTCCACCTATAGTAATTTCCAGCCCACATTTCTCCAATTTGTAGAAAAATTTCTCAAGTTTCATTCAGCTCACTCACGCCTGACTGTCTTTATTGAATCCAGTGATCACTGCAAACTTTTCATAATCTGTTTTCTTCTCCTCCTGCTTCCCCATAGTCTTCCTTCCTCCAGAGTTATAAAAGTATAGTCTTAGGATA
>NW_017729022.1:81072045-81081647 GCF_001723915.1 Gavialis gangeticus
ATAGTCTTCCTTTCCCCAGAGTTATAAAAGTATAGTCTTAGGATAAAATATTAATAAACATACCTCTCAACAAGCTGAGGCCCAAATTTTAGATACGTTCTGTGATGCTAAAACAGAGGACATCGTGGCCTAAGACTGGAAATGTTTTCCTATCATAAGCAATCACATTATACAATCCCTTTAAAAATGTATCAAGCTGCATCTTAAAATTAGAGAGTTTTGTCCCCACGACTCTAACTGTAAGTCTGTTACAGGAACATTACTGCTCTGTTGATTAGAAATCTTCTACTGATTTTCAGTCAGAATATATTAAGGGTGACGTTTTGCAAATTTATCCTTGTATCAACATTATTTTTATTATTATTATTATTTAGATTTATGCCCCACTGTTCAGATTAAATGGTATTTTTCTCCCATTGGTGTTTATCCCCAGTGTATTTATAGAGCAATTGCAACCCCTTAAGGGACCTAAAATATTATTTATGCAGGAAGCTTTCTTTCTTGCAAATATATATGTATATTTTCTGTAGCCTCCTGTGTTTCTTTTTTTCTGATTTTCTCAATCTTTTTAGGCACAATGTAATCCCTCAGCTCTTAGCTTTTATTTATTTTTATGACTGTGGAACAATAATATTGCAATTCTGCTGTTGCAAAGACTCAGAAAGCCCACAACAGGTAAGAATATTTTTGACACTATTGATTCTTATTTAAAACCTTTAGGTTTATCTTTTGAATCATAGGTAGGTATTGGTACACCTAACAGCACTAATATTGCACAGCACACCATAAACATGTCTAGCTGAGTGTGGTCGTGTGGTATGTGGCATTGCAAACGTATTTGCAGCGTCAGATACCACACAGTCCAGTGAATTTGCATGTGCCAAAGTGAATGTGGCATGGGCATTCCCAGTGGACAAGTAGCTGCAGCGCAAAACGTGCCACTGCTAGTTGTCCCCGGGGAACCAAATGTCCATGCATGTCTGGATGCACCCCATGACAGTCTTAAAAGATTTTGTGGCAACTGAGTTGAGAATAGCTGATCTAAAGAATGGCAAATCCATGATAGGTAATGTGTTTAGAAAAAGGGTCTTCCATAACTGACTTCTGTGACCCCCAGAACAGTGCCACAATTCAAGGTAGTCTCAATTTAAGGCTAAAATCAATTTCTCCCACACTATACCTGAGTAACTGGCTGCTCTGCTAGGTGGAGTAAGCAGATGAAATCCATCCCCTCTCTGACCTAGGGCTAAGGCATAGGGCATTTCTTTGATGCACTATGGACCCTACCACAGCTGTTTGGGCCAGAGTAATTGGAACCAGCATGGGAACCACTTCCAAAGAGAGCAGGCTGTATGCAAACATCCCTTTGTGGCCACCAGACCCCAGCTTTTGTTCACAGACTAGGGTACTGGTTTGATGGAGATGCCCGTGAAAGGGTCACTCTAGCCTCAAAATAATAAAATTCCCCATCAGCAGTGGCAAAATCCAGTGCGAATAGACAGCGGTTGTAGAATTCTCGACAGCCCACCAAATACAGGCCTTGGTTAACAAAAAAAGGAGATGAGGACCCATTTCCTAGAAAGCCCCATGGCACTCATTGTCTGCTTGTTCAAGGGCGGAGCTCCTATGGAAATGACTATGTGATTGTAACAGGGAGTTGATTCCCGTTACAGAGAAAGACCGAGCGGAGAAACTTATTGGACACTGTGGGACCAGCTGGGACGATGACGTGATTTCCGCCGAGACTGGGAGTGTCCATAGTACCAGGGAGTGGCATTTTTTTAAATTACCAATTGACTGAGCTCCTATAAGAGGAGCTGTACTTGGTTAGTGTGTTCCCCCAGAAAGGGAGAGGAGCTGGAGTTGGAGCCAACAAGAACTCCGTGACAGAGCCATTTTCCATGTGGAGGCATGGGAGCAAAGTGGACAGAGTGCCGGAAGGAGACAGAAGTCAGGTAACCTGTGCACTGAGAGTGAAGCTTGCTGGAAACTCTGTGGAGCAGGTACCTATGATTGATTAGAGACTTTGCTGATACTTACCGTGAAAATGGACTTTTTTCTTTGGACTGAGTACGTTGTTTTGCCAGGCTGAAGGTCAGGTCTCTCTGGACAGAGAGAAAGAGTGAATTAAAAGTCAGCAGCTGGCCAATTAACAGTTTGGCTCACAATTCTATTTTCCTGTGAAGGAAAGAGTGAGTAGAGGGGGAGGATAAGGTCTGTGGGGTGAGAGCCTCAGCTTTCCCAAGATGTTTTGCCCTAATGCACAAGGGGTTGTCCTAGTGGGGTGAAGTCCGCAGCTCTCCCACCTGCAGTGCTCCTGAGTAATGAGAGAGTGTCACTTTGGTGTTAGTTAAGATCAGAAGCCACCCTCCTGCAAGTATTAACTTTAACTCCCATCAAGGTCATGGCAGGCAAGAATAAATGCTAGGCGGGAAACACTTTGCCAAGTGCACTATTTCTTTTGATTGATTTAGGACACCCACTCACAGTGATTACATGGTCAACCTTCAGCTTTAGAGCCTGTTGGGTATCCGTGAATGCTAGAAGCCATTCACAGATCTCCAATCCTGGACTGATTTAGGGCCCATGACTACCCAATGTCTATCAGGAAGGGTAGATATAGAAAGATAATATGGTCTAACAGTGCTTTACCCCTCCACCCTGAGTTATGCAGGGGTTATGATGGATCTGGGGGAATGGAGAGAAATCTTGCCTTCTGAAACACCCTTCTGAATGGATGGGAAAGCTGCACACAGAGTAGGCCTCCTCTATCCATAGACTTAGGAGGTACCTATTTAATCACAACAGCCATCTTGTGGGGTTATCTGATAAGTGAGCCCACCTACACCTAGCACCATGTGTCACATCCATTGTCATTATTACGGGTCTTGTACCAGGTATGGAGACTAAGACAAGGTTACTTTTAATCTTAAGAAAGTGTTTTAAACCCTAACAGTTACAATTCTAAGTCAAAAGCAAAACAACCTGAGCAGTTATAATTCTACTACTGTAGGTAGTCAAAACAATACAACATGCTCAGCACCCCAAGGTATTATGAATGCAACATCACTCAGTGATCAGGCCAACAGTCTTGTCCGGGGCTCCCAGCTCCTACATCTGAGTTCTGTGCAGGGTACAATCTTGGATTGGTGAATGGCTCTTTAGACCTTTGGGTATTGGTGACATGTAAGGGGTGCATGCAGGAGCACATGCACTCCCTAAGTTTGACGGTGCACCCCCTGCAAAAAGCACCACCAACACTGCTGGCAGCGCCTGCAGGCAATTGTTGCTTGCCACCCACCCCCCTCCGCCACCGCTGGCAGCGTCTGCAGGCAGTCCCTGATCACTGCTGGCTGACGCTGCTGGTGGCATCTGCAGGTGGTCACCGACTGCTGGTAGGTGCTTACCAATCCCCCACCCCGCTGCCAACACCACCATGGCTGCCTGTGGGAGCTCGCCACTGCTGCCACCTGCAGGAGCTCACCATGCGCCCCCAGCCTCTGGGGGCACATGGCGTTCATGCCTTTGGAAGCATGTTCTGAGGTGGGGCTCCGTTCTTCTTCTTGTATACCATATAGCTACTGCATTTCTTATAATAAGATTAGCTTAACTCATTCCCTATAATGTATATTAATAAGCTTGCTTCTACTTGCCATATATGGTTAAACTTAACTGAAATTTTCCATCCTTGAGTAACCTTTTCATTCTTAGGTAGGGGTAGGTTTTGCAACTGATTGTTCATCTTTTTCCAAGTTAAATTTCTTTATCTTAGTTAGCCAACTTCTTGTTTTGATTAAAGGCACCTGGACAGGGTATTTTCAAACTTCTTCTTTTCACCAAGAACAGGTCACAGTCATATACACAGCATATGCCAGGACTTATTACCAGGGATCTGGGTTTTCTGCTTGCTGTGAAAAAAACATGGATTTTCCCCTTCAAAGGAGAAAAACACGGAAAACAGTTTTTACAGCCTGTAAGGGGCTGCTTAGGCTGGGGGGAGTGGGATGCAGGGAGCACCACATGGCAACCAGACAGCATGGAGAGCAGCTCCCACAGCTCTCTTCAGGTAAGCCTATGGAGGTGGTGGTAGGGTAGCACAGGCAACACATTGGAGAGGCAGGGTGTGGGGTACAGGCAATGCAGCAGTGAGGGACCATGCCCCCACCTCCCTCTCCTGAGATTTCTGTGCCCACAGTGGGGTACAAGGCTGTAGCTGGGCCAGACTAGCTCCAGGCAGGAGCTGCCTCCATGGACCAGCTGGTGGGAACCAGCTTGGGAGGGAGCACCATGCCACCATGGCCAAGGTGAGGTATGGCAGCGATGCTGTTGTGGAGTTGTGTCCCCACTGCTGCCAGGTAGGCTGGGGGTATCTTACCTTGACCATAGCAATGTGGCGCTCCCTCCCATGCTGGGTTCTATCTGCTAGGCCATGTAGGTGGCTCCTGCCCAGATCTTGTCTGACCCAGCTGTAGCCCCACGCCCCACACTCCATGCTTTGCTGTACGTGCAAAAATCCGGGGGGACATGTGCCCTTCCTACCCCCCCATGCATTGCCTGTGCTTTCCTATGTGTGGCTGGTGCCACCCAATGTCACCTGTGTGCCCACCCCCACCCTTTTCTCAGGCACTTACTCCCTTCCTCACACACTGGGGATTGGGGGTAGGCAGTTTGGGAGTGAGGGACACTAGCAGGGCCGAAGGGACTATGGCCAGGAGTGATGGGCACCAGCAGGGCCAAGGGGCTGCAGATCGGGAGTGAGAGGCACCAGCAGGGCCAGGGGGCTGTGGGTCAGGAGTGATGGCCACCAGCAGGCCCAGGGGGCTGTGCATCAGAAGGGGAAATGGTATGGGCAGGGGCAGGGCATCAGCATATCAGAGCTGCTCAGTACCACAAAGCAGCGGGTGGACCCACATCCTGGTGAGCAAAGGAGGCAGGGGGAGCTCTGATTTTCCATGATAAAAAACCAAAAATCAGATTTCCAAATATATAGTTATTTTGAATTTATTTTACTATAATGATTGAGGCACTGGTAGGCTTCCAAATAGCTATAAATTGTAAATATATCAGGGTTCAGGAGAGAAGGTAGCAGCTCTCCTCTCCCCTCCATGGAATTAGCTCTCCTTTTAATTTCCATGCCAGTATAATGTGTCCCTGCTAGTATATGCTTAGTCCCTTTTCCCTTCATAGCTATCTATAAATGTAGATCTATTCCAAGCCCATATTGTAAAGTGAAAAAGTGCTAACAGACTTCTGTGGCTGTAGCACAGAACCCAGTCTCTATACTGTCATCTAGTGGATTTAATGGTTATATTCAGCATTCTGTTCAGCAGTGAACTGAATTTTTAGTGCCCACAGTACAGCTAAACCAGATTTTTCCCACTGTTCTTAGCTCTCTGTCACCTCTCACCTTTTCCCAGTTCTCTTTGGATTGCTTTCTCCCTACTCTTTCTCTCTTTCGTTAATTTGAGCCTTCCAATGTGAACTCCTAAGCCCCTTCTGGTTCTGCTTGTTCCCTACTCCCAAGTAGCAAACTTCTCTTTGTGGGTAGCTATTTTTTTTCTTTTAAATCAGGTAGATGTAAGTTTCTAGTCTTTAAGAGGGGACTAAATAAATGTCCCTGTGCACTTGCTTACCACATGTGGACCAGGTTGTTCTACGACTTGTTTCCAGTTTCCTCTAGAGATTGCAGCATCTACTGCCTGCCCCACGATATATCATTTCCCCTTCCCAGATGGCATTTCTCTCTCTCTCTGTACACACACACACACACACACACACACACACACCCCCCCCCCCCTTTCTTCTGCCTCTTAGCTCTGACTGTTTAGAATCTCATAGAGAAAAACTGCCTGACTATCCCACCCTTGTGAAACAGCTGCAGGGGAACACATGAGAGGTAAAAGGATAAATAATAAGCCTTTTCACAGAACACCATGGACATGAATCCAGCACTCTCTCTAGCCAGAAAATATGATCCCCATTTATAGTTTAAACAATGGGGAAAAAGATTAGATGATCTGCAATAGAGGGGAGTATAAGCTCATCAGCACTAGAGATGCAGCTGTGATTTTTTAACAGGTTAGAAGGATCTACAGCTTAGCATGCCTACAAGTAGCAAGCTTCAATTTGTAGATTTATGCTAGCTTTTCTCTCATCACAAGCAGGCTTTTGCATTCATACTGGGAGTTGTCAGTCTTTTTTTAGTACGTTTTGAACCACAGCATCTCAGCAGCAACTGTTGGCATAAGAATCATAGGAAAGTAGGACTGGAAGAGACTTCATGATGTTATCCTGTCTAGCCCCTTGCTCAAGGCAGGATCATTCCCAACTAGAGATATAAAATTTCCAGAAATTTTGAAGCCGTGGAAAAAAATTTTTTTTTTCCATTTTGGGGGGAAAAAAACAGAAATTTTGGGAAACCTGAAATATATGCAATACTTACCTTCTTAGCACCCTTTACAGATCTAAACTCACTTTGCTACTTTAAGAACATAAAACGTATTATGTATAACTTGGTTTGCTCAACAAAATCTTATGTTTGGTATATTTATTAAATGTGAAAGTATAGTTTATTCAGACAATTATTTCACATTTACTAACTGAATTTACTTTTAAATGTTTTTAATTTTTGTTACAAATGGTTTTTGCTATGTTATGAGAAGCAGGCAAAAATTAAAGTTGAAAATAGAAGAAACCATCAACATTATAGTAAAACAAAGAAAGGTATTATGTATTCTGGGCTTAATTTTTAGAAAAAATGCTGAGAAAAAAGGGAAAAAAACCCCCAAGATTCATTGAATACAAATTCTGTCAGATGAAACTTTGTCTAATCAGTCTCATTTTCTAAGTTATCACTATCAGCAGTTTCTCCTTCTTCTGATCCTTCATTTTTATCATCTTCATGGACTTCTGAAAACTGAAGCTTTGCCCAAATTGAGACAAGCTTCTCTACTCTTTCACATATTAATTTATTTTTGATTTGATGCGAGTATTGCCAAACATAGACCAGTTTCTTTCACATGCTGCAGAAGATGGAGGAATCTGAAGCAGGGGAGAAGCAAGAGGAGTCAGAGGCTGTGTTGTGCAAGGGCCTTGCCGCCATGTTGCAGGAGAGATATGTACCTTTCCAGCATCATGTCCTAAATGTGTTTGTTTCTTGTTTTGTAATCCAGTCAAATACAGTAGTAGTGCTATCATCACTAACATTTCTGCCTTTGAATCTTGGATCCAAGAGACTTCCAGCAGCATGAATTGATTGACAACAAAATTCTTCCCATCTGTTAATAAAGTCTTTCAGTTTTCTTTCTTCTGTACTTGTAAGTGGAGATACACGTAGATTCTCAAAAACAGTTGATTTTATGTGGGCCATTTGGTAAGGAATGTCTGACAAAAGTGCACTGTCTGATTCAGGTGCAGTGATTGCTGAAGAAATTGGCTTTAGAATCTTCAGGGAGTTCTGCAGCTGAACCCCGAAGACATCCTGATCAAATACAGTGTTCCTTATACCTCTACGTACTTTTAGATCCTCAATTATTAGTGTTTCTTGAAGAATTTCTTTTTTTTTTAGTAAACTTTCAAACGACATCACCACTCCACCCCATCAAGTTTTACTACAGAGTTTGTGTGTCACTATTTAATTCTTTGCATTCTTTTCTTCCTGCTTCTTCTGAAAGACTGCAGCATGTTTTATAATGTCTTTTGCTCTTTTATAGATCTTTTGCAGCGTCCAACTTCATGATGTCATTAAGAAGCAAGTTTAGCCCATGGGATGCACATCCTATTGCAGTAATATGTGGATATTTATCCATTATGATATCCCATGCTGCTTTCATGTTACTTGCAAAGTCAGTCAACAAAGCAAATACTTTACCACTCCCTATCTTCTGTAGGGCTTCACATATTTTACTACTGATATATTCTGCAGTATGCCTGTTCTCTCCTGTTTCAATGTTTCTGTAAAAAAACTGGTTGAGGTGTTATCTCAGTTTATTATTCCTTCTCCCGGGACATTTGTCCATCCACCTATAATTTCTTCTGAACTACAAAAATGGGGAGCAGGAGAGCACTACCTGGAGCGAGCAGAGATTCCTTTGCTGTGTCTGGAAGGTCTGGTATAAAGGCAGTGGAGATGAGGCTTGCTAGGGTAGGGAGCGATCCCAGAGCAATCTTGGTCTGTTTCTTGGGGCAAATTGCAGCACGGTGGAGAGAAACTGAGCTTGTGTTAGAACATGAAAGCCAATGGGAAAACAGGAATGAGACAATGAGTAGAGAGAAAAGGGAACAGTGGAAAGTATGACCTAAGGAAGAAGCCAAGAGACAGAACTTCTTTGAAGCACAACCCTTAAGGCATAAGCAGACTTAGATTTCTGGTGCAGAAATCCTGCCCCACAGAAATTCCTGATCAGTCTAATCAATGTTATGGCCTGTGGCCCAAAGAACCTTTCAGCCAGTTCCTTCAGTATCATAGGATGAGTTTTATCAGACCTTGGGAACAAGAACTCATTCAAATTAATCAAAAACTCTGACACACTTTTTAGTCATCTTTTCACCTTCTTTGTCTATTATTTTATTAGATGTCTAGTTGCAGCTTATTTTTTATGAAGACTAAGGCATATTAGCTGTTGAGCAGCCCTACTACCTCTTTTGTGTTTCCTGTTAATAGCTTACCCTGCTTGGTTCTTATAAAATGGTGAACTTTAAAGTGATTGCCTTAGACCCATTCAGAACACAAAGTGGACAATTCCAATATAAATAAACTCGTGTTCTTTTCAGGCTGTTGTAGAAAGAATCCAAACCCTGACACTTATTGCTTTATACCTTATGTCATCAGAGTCACCAGTATTGTTGTTGCTGTTATCCTCCTGTTGGGTGTTAGATTATATATATATTGCCAGTGTTGAAGTTTCTAGAACTGCAGTACCAGCAGAAGTGGCCAGGAAATTCCAGCACTAGTCTTAGATTCCTGTCTTAAAGAATGACCACAGGCTTGGTTTGGTGGCAAAGATTCAGCCAGGTCTATTATCTACACAGCTGTAATATTTTTTGGCCTAACAAGTACATCAGACGAGGTGTTAATACATTTATGTCTGTAACAAGGTAGTTAGCACAACACCCCACAGGCTTCCCTAGGGCATACTTTTTAATCTTTTATACAATGATGAAAACAAATTACATATTACATTCCATCTGTATCTTTGATATTTGCTGGTGATACTTAAGGTTGTATCATTTTAAATCGGTAGTGCACAATCTGTCAGTTTGGGAACTGCTGCTATAGAGGAACTACACTGGGTGTTACTGCACTTGTCTGGAATACCACAGAAGTTGAAGCGTGTCTAGTGAATGATGGTTCTGTTAAAGCCCCAAACTCTGGAATGGACTGTAAGTGAATTTTACCTCTTCAGTCTCCCCATATACCACTCATCTAGAAACCAAATATGTGGGCAGAGTGAACTTCCTGATCAAATTAATTAAAGTTCTAAGAGTTCTCAGTATCAAAGGAGAAGTTTCAAGTGTTCAAGTATAAAGAAAAAGAAAATATTAAGACCCTGTTATGCTCTTTTAAAATTTTTTTCTTAAATGTTTCTCTCAAAACCAACTGT
>NW_017729022.1:81086647-81087026 GCF_001723915.1 Gavialis gangeticus
CCTGATCAAATTAATTAAAGTTCTAAGAGTTCTCAGTATCAAAGGAGAAGTTTCAAGTGTTCAAGTATAAAGAAAAAGAAAATATTAAGACCCTGTTATGCTCTTTTAAAATTTTTTTCTTAAATGTTTCTCTCAAAACCAACTGTCAAATAAAAAGGGTCTAATTAAGTCTCAGATTAAGCAAAAACACTACTAATGTATTTGCTAATTTAAAGATTATTTTTCAAGTGTTTGATCTTTGCTCATTATTGATTTTCTAAAGCACAAAATTGAAGTAATTATTTTATTCTGCATTCACAACCTGCTTACCTGCATTCACAATGCCTGCTTACCAAAAAGCTGGCGTACACCCAGTGGAAGGGGGGTGCTATCTCCAAAG
>NW_017729022.1:81090009-81090318 GCF_001723915.1 Gavialis gangeticus
GGCTGGACTCATTTGAGTCCAGTTTTTCTCCTACCCAGGCGTGGTGTTGGACTTGAACATCTGCAAGATCCCTTCCGACCCTACTTCTATGATACTATGAACCACCTATAAATTGTCTTAAGGCTCTTCAGAACTGAGAATGCAGTTATAGACTAACAGGGGACAACATATTATGCAGAATAAACTGGGAAGAAAAAGCGTTTGTTAAGTGAGGTTTAAAAACAGCAGATAACTGTTAATAGTCCAGTAGATAGAAGGATCCTTTAGAAGCCAGCTCAATATACATATTAATACACCTGTATTGGAACC
>NW_017729022.1:81090335-81091496 GCF_001723915.1 Gavialis gangeticus
TTTTTTTTTTTTTTTTACATTCAGCAGATGGTTCCCTACCTATGCATTCAAATGAATTTGATATATTTTTAGCACCATTGGCAAACCAGAACACAACACAAACAAATACTGGTTTCTAAAATAATCAAAGAAACCTTTATTAATAATTTAGAACTGAATATTTAAAAATAACCATCATGTATTAGAAGATTTAATTTTTGGCTTTATGTATGTTATTCCTATATGAATGACTGCCTTTTTGTTGAAGGTCTTACAGTTAGACCCTGACTCCACGCGGCGCCCAATGACTAGGGAGACAATGATCCAATTGCCCATGGATCCTGTTACTCATTAGCCAGAGCAAGCAGGGAGCAAATACCAGCACACAATTGCTTGCACGAGCTTTATTAAAAATGGAGACAGCTTTGGACTAGCTCCCAAAACACAGCAAACTGGGAAGCCACCCCGAACAATAGTTCTTTCCACAATTATACACCTTGGTTCATACTCATTAACATTTACCCCACCTATGTCCCTCCTTTGGTTCCACCCATTTTCTTCTCCCACTTCAAGCTCTGCCTCCATTTACTGTTTGCTTCCTGTTTGTATGGTATTGCCTATGCATTTCATTTATTTACATACCTCTTTGCTAAGAGCGCGTGCCTAAGACTTTGACCCTGTCTTCTCCCAGTCAATTGTGGTTTCTTGCTGACTTCAGCACCATCTCCAAGGCCGTACTTCTGCTTTATCCCCTAACGATAGCCGTTGGCCTGTATCCTGTTCTTACACATCATGCACTTTGCACCCTATCCTTTTGTTCAGAATCCACTTGCTTAAGCATTTGCAAAGTTAGTTACTTTTAATATATCATCCTGGCTTGTGACCAGCAGCTTTTGCTGAGACACAGGAAAAAGCCTCTATTCAGCTACACACCCAGTGCTCCTGAAGATCCAAATATTGTCACCCTAACACTTACATTTAAGATAAATGGAAAACTGGGTCTGTTAAAGGATGTGTTTCTTAACACATCATGGTGATGAGGCTTAATTTTGGACTATGGATTCATTGGGACAGTTTGGAAGGGGCAGAATGAGGCTATATATGGGAAGAATGCAAGATAAATTTTGAGAAAATATCATAAGTTTCATCGTTTCATAGTTTGTAGGGTCGGAAGGGACCTAA
>NW_017729022.1:81096496-81098338 GCF_001723915.1 Gavialis gangeticus
TTCATTGGGACAGTTTGGAAGGGGCAGAATGAGGCTATATATGGGAAGAATGCAAGATAAATTTTGAGAAAATATCATAAGTTTCATCGTTTCATAGTTTGTAGGGTCGGAAGGGACCTAAAGAGTCCGACCCCCCGGAGTCATAAGTCATACATCTCAGCCCCCTCACCATTTTTGTTGCAGTCCACTGGACTCTCCCCACTATGTCCACATCCTTTTGTAGTGGGGGGCCCAGAACTGAACACAGTACTCCAGAAGTGATCTCCCCAGGGCTGAAGAGAAGAGAATAATCACTTAGCTTGATCTGCTGGCAAGACTCTTACCAATGCATCCCAGTATGCCGTTAGCCCTGTTGGCAACAAGGGCACACCCTTTATTCATATTCAGCTTGTCCACTGTAACCCCCATGTCCTTTTCTGTACAGCTGCTGTCCAGGCAGTCATCCCCCAGCCTGTATCAGTGCCTGGGATTGTTCAGCCCTAAGTGCAGGACTTTGCACTTGTCCTTAAGGAACTTCATGAGATTTCTTTTGATTCAATCCTTGCTTTATGTGGTAAATTTAATTTACAATTGTTTCTAATAGTCTAATTTTTATACACATTTAAACAAACAGAAGGGCTAAGCCACTACTGTTTAAAACAGAAACATTTCCAGCATTTCTATTTGCTGAGGGGGTGCCCAGCTGCTGGGGGTACAGGATATGGAGGCTACATCCTACTTGCTTCCTACTCCATGGGTGCCAACTGCAGCTGGCCAGCAGTGCCTGAACCTACGGGTGGCATGGCCAGAGCAGGGCCAAGTGGAGCAGGGTTGGGGTGGCAGATGTAGGCTGTGCACTGGTGGGCTTCACACCCTGCTGCTCTCCCCACAGAGGCTTTCATGGTCCATCAGGGAAGATAAGGTACAGGAGGATGGAGCAGGATGGGGAAGCTCAGTGCTGCTACCACCACCAGGAGTCAGCTGAGCCACCAAAGTGAGGCACCCTCTGCCCACCTGGCAGCAGAAGGGGGGCACAACTGGGGGAGAAGGCGGTGGTGTCGGTGCCAGGGATGGACGAAGATGTGGGCTGTCCACTGCAGGGCTCGGGGATCCCTGCCTCTGTGGCCCTACAGGTGGGACCTGGTACAAGATGGAGTGGGGCACAGAGACTTAAGGCAATTGCCACTGAGTGCCCTGCACCAGCCACACTATGATGAGGCGCCCCCTGCCAGGAGCAGGGACAGCTGTGCAGAGTTGTACCTCCCCACTGCTGCAGGGTGGACAGGGGGTGCCTCATGATGGTGCAAATTCCTAGCAGCATCGGTACCCACCAAGCCTCCCTGCCTCACTCTGACCTCCTGTGCCAGATCCCACCCACTAGGCTGCAGAGGAAGCTATGCTGCAGCTTTGCATGCCACTGTGGGTGCACAAATCTGGGGCAGCACTTGTCCCCCCCATGCTCCCCTGATGAGTCACTGCTGCACCCAACCCCTCCCCTCAGGATGGCACACAGCAGGGGGGAGCCAACCCCCACCTCCCCAAATGAGCTATCCATGGCCCTGTCCTGCTCCATGGCTAAATGTTCCCACCTCAGCTGGGCAGTGCCCAAAGCCCCACTCCCTCCCTCACTGTGGCCGCTGCCTCAATTTGCACCCCTCCCCCCCAATCTACCTGTGGGAGCTGCTCTCCAACTCTGCCTGACTCTATTCCCAGCCACATACATGTGTCCTGCTCCTCCCAGCCCTAAGCAGACCCTTGCAGGCTGGAATTTAAAGCCCTCTGGCAGGGTTTAAACTAAGTTTGTCGGAGGATGGGGATCCACGGGAGCAAGAGACAACTCAACCAGGTGTAGGACCTGCCCAG
>NW_017729022.1:81098349-81099052 GCF_001723915.1 Gavialis gangeticus
TAGGCACCTGGCTGGGGTCTTATGACCCCTGCCACTCCCCGTGCTCCTTCCTGCCCATGACAGGGGGTTGGACTAGATGATCCGTCTAGATCCCTTCTGACTCATTGATTCTATGATTCTAATTCTACAAGCCTGCAAGAGGAAACCTGTATTTTTCTCCTTGAAAGGAGAAAATCTGCTTTTTTTCTGTGGCAAACAAAACCCAGATCCTTGCTAATAAGCAAAGCTATCCCAATCTTCCCTGTTTATATGCAAACTTTCTTAATATTTTGGATGGTTCTGTTTGTCCATTGCACCTGCCCTGAGGAACTCATGCTTTATATCTAATACTAACATCCACTTTTGTAGTAGGAGTAGCAGCAGCAGCAGCAACCTTTATTTTACAGAATCATTCAGGAAGGGCAAGAATTCATCTAGAAGCAAGATTCCTAGGCCTCTCTCATCCTGAAGGTTTTAAAACTTATGTCTCCATCTGTTAGGACAGTATCTTAGCCGCTAGGTTTGGGGGCTGGGGGAAGATGTTTTCAAATCTCCTCTGTTGAAGTTGTCTTGTCACCACCACCACCATCCTACTCTGTTCAGAAAGACCACAGAAGCTTTATCCACTTAAATATTTGTTAAACCAGAAAGCAATATAGATTTTCTAGCTTACTAGTTAGGATGCCTAGGTCCCAGTTCTTACTTCAGTAAATTATTTATATAA
>NW_017729022.1:81104052-81105060 GCF_001723915.1 Gavialis gangeticus
TCTCCTCTGTTGAAGTTGTCTTGTCACCACCACCACCATCCTACTCTGTTCAGAAAGACCACAGAAGCTTTATCCACTTAAATATTTGTTAAACCAGAAAGCAATATAGATTTTCTAGCTTACTAGTTAGGATGCCTAGGTCCCAGTTCTTACTTCAGTAAATTATTTATATAATGTGGAACTGTTTCAACAGGGTATGAAGGTGCCTCACCCCAGAAATCCTTATAGGCCAATGGGTAGAACTGTCGGGGAAGAAGCTGATATGCTGTCCTCCTCAAGCAAAGAAGGAATTAGATTAGGGACTGGCATATCCTGACAGAGTACTCTGACCACTGAGCTATTCAATAACTTCAACAGTGGTTGAAAACAGTGATTTTTCAGCAAATTCACTATTTGCTAAGAAAATAACTTCCATCTGTAATGGCAAAGCAGGATTAAGAAACATCTGAGGTAGAATGGATATCATAAAGTTGTTTTTGAAACAGTACAGTTTAATTTAATCAGATCAGACAAATTTAAGGCCATTTTTTAAATTAGCTTTGTTATTGTTCATTATTTAGACAGTCACAACCATGTCCTGAATTCTCTTAACTTTGCATTGTTAAATTTATATTTCTTGTTCTTAACTGCAATTTCACAGCTTTGCCATACCCTCCTTTGCAGACTTCATTGCTCCTTATGTCCCAGATCTTCCCCAACCTTGTTCTATAAACAATGTTGTCAATGATCAAGACTACTCCCAGCCTACTCCCAGCTCAAAAAAAAAATCTTTGTCCAATCATGCACTCCGAAAGGATGGATTCCCACTTCTGCAGTATAGGCAAGCTTAGTCAATAGCTCTGGACTCAGTTAACATTGACACCAAGTGCATAAAAAGATCATTAAAAGGATTATAAAAAATAATAACAACCCACCAAAAGGTATCAAAATGATTAAGTTACTCTTAAATCTAAGAATGCAGCCTCCAGCCAGCTCACAAGCTCCAGTTTCCTTATGCCAGGAAAAACT
>NW_017729022.1:81110060-81112830 GCF_001723915.1 Gavialis gangeticus
GACACCAAGTGCATAAAAAGATCATTAAAAGGATTATAAAAAATAATAACAACCCACCAAAAGGTATCAAAATGATTAAGTTACTCTTAAATCTAAGAATGCAGCCTCCAGCCAGCTCACAAGCTCCAGTTTCCTTACGCCAGGAAAAACTGAAAAACTCAAAACCAGGCATAAGTTCATTTTTCTAGTTAGTTATTCACATATATCACTTCTTTCATTCTTGGGGGCCTACCTTATGCATACAACTTCCTGCCTATCCTGCCTCCACCACACCCCTCCTTTGTGCCCCTTTCTGCTTATCAAGTAGTTAATAGCAAGCTATATATTCAACTTGCATAAGCTTATGAGAAAGGCAAATGTTCAGCTGTTAGTTATAAGAGGATCTTCATTTTTGAAAAAGTGTGTTCACAAGCATAAGTAAAACCTAGCTGGGTATGATCATGGAAACTTTACATTTGGATGTGTACTTACACAGCTGAGGTTATGAGGCACTGCTCTTATTCCCTGATCTGCATACACACGCAATATACATGGTTTCAAAACCTTCTGGCTGGTTTGGAAAACACATTCACTTTATTTAATCTGCCATATTTTCTCCCACCTTTGATTTGGTTAGCACAGAATTTGTTTGGTTTTACCGAATGTTTAACTTAGACTCTGATGTTTCCTGAGGTTTGCTTCACCCTCACCTCATTTTGACAGGCATATATTTCCAAGAATAGTAGAAAGTATTCCCGCTAATATTTTACATACGTGTGTGTTGTTGTCCTTCACAGGCAAATATAACCACATCCAGTGGTTGGGAGGGAGAGAGAAAGAAAAAATGTGGGAAAGGAAAAAAGGGAGAAAAGAGAAAGGAAAAAAAGACAAAAGGAGAAAAAAGAAAAAGGGAAATAGAAGGAGGGGTGGGTTAGAGGCTAGGTCGCCTGGGTGCGTAGGTGACTGCAGCAGGGGCAGGAGAGCAACGAGTACTGGATACAGGAAGTTTTCGTTTTCCTGGCCATGCGCTTCTTCATTGCTTCTGCCGTGCATTGCTGTTCGAAGGCAAGCGCTCTGTTCTGGATTGAAGACTTCCGGAATGGACTATCATGAGCAATTTGCTCCCATGACTGGGTTGATGCCAAAACTCTTTAGGGACACCTTTAGGGTGTCCTTGTACAGCTTCTTTGGTGTGCCATGAAAGTATGCTCCATTTGACAGTCTGCTGTAGAAGATTTTCTTCACCAGGTGGGTGTCAGGCATTCAAGAAAGGTGGCTGGTCCATCTTAGCTGTGCAAGTTTCAGTAGAGCGTGAATACTGGGGAGAGCTGCTCTTCCGAGCACGTTGGTGTCTGGGATCTTGTCCTGCCACTTGATCTTTAGTATCTTTTGCAGGCAGCACGTGTATGCATGTATGTAAAAATTCCCATTTTACATACATAACTAGCACGAATACTTTCCACTTTAGCACAACCATAATATAAATCAAATTTTATGTAGTCCCATGCAAAAGTTTATGTAAGCAACAATAATTGTATACTGTATTTTTTCATACATAATGCACCTCCAAATAAGAGACCTCATTTTTGAAAGGCAGAATGAAGAAGCATCTTTCCTTCAGAGCTTCTGCTCAGGTGGGCGAGAGAGAAACTGTCCCCAGCCAGAAGCTAGGGAGCCTGCTGTGGAGCTTAAGTTTCACTCCCCACTCTCACCTCCTGCAGGGGAAGAAACTTCCATTACCATAATTCCTTGCTTATCATGTACATCCGAAATTTCCAGAAGCTAGATTTTGGAAAAAGGTACATGATGTATGCAAGAGAATACAGTATTTATATATGATACCATATCAGATCCAGCTTATTGTTATAACATACCTTGCCCAAAAAAGTGTCCTTTTTTATTTGAATGTTTGTTTTGTCTAAAGGAAGATGGAAGAGTACACCACGTGAAAATACACAATCATGACATATATACACCATGAAAGTTTAAGTGATAAGGAGCTGCTGGGTGCTAACAGCTGATGAACTGATTGAAGCCACCCAGTATGGGGACTGTTTTCTCCCAGGACTAACTCAATTGTAAGCATCTAAATCAATGCTTATTACTGAACAGAGGTAGCTGTATATTAACATTTAATGTACTACTGATGTACATTAAATGCAACCAAAAAACCCAAGTGATCTTATGACATGAAAGAAGAATCTTTGGCTGAATTATGGTCATTATGTACTTGAATCCCAATGAAGAGCAGCAATAGGGCACAATACTCTGAGTTCAATCTGACAGCAGCCTATTACTGATGACCGTGCAAAAGAACACATACAAAAGGGTCATTACAGATATTTAGGACACAACAGTCATCAACTAATTGTTAAAACATTTGCTGAAAGGAATTTAACCATTCAAGTTAACCATTCAAACAGCAAATGGAATTCATACTAGTTCTCAACAGGAGCTAGTTACCAGTAACACAGGTAGACAGACAAGACAAGAAAAAGGAATACAATTCATGTGGATGGTAAGCTTCACGATAAGAGAAAATACGTCCTTTTAAAGTTGCCAGCAATATTTGAAATATTTTCCTGGCATTCAGTTATCTCACTGCCCAACTCCCTTTCTATTTTCAAATAAAGGCACCTTAGTTTAAAAACTTTTAAAGACAGGGAACAAAGAAAAGGACGACATTACTATGGGAAAAAATAATGGGATCACTCTTTTGAATAACTACTAGTTTCTTCTTCCCACAGAATAGCTCGCCCTCAGAATAGCTAGTTCAAACCCAGATGTCATA
>NW_017729022.1:81112841-81125955 GCF_001723915.1 Gavialis gangeticus
CCCTTCCGACCCTTAATCTATGAATCTATGAATCTATAGGTGCAGCCTAAACCTGTTCCCTCAGTACTCTAGTGCAGTGGTTTTCAAACTTTTTTGTACAAGGACCCACTTGTAAACATCAGTGGTCAGTCCCAACCCAGTGCCCCTCACTCTCAACCTGCTGCCCCCTGCCCCCCAGTGTGGGGGGCAGGGAGTGGGTGGAAGGGGCAGGGGGGCAAGAAGCCCCTCATAGGCTGGACCTCTGCCAGCCTGCAAGGAAAAAGACATGGCTTCCCACGTTTTTGTCCTTTAAAGGAGAATCCATTTTTAAAGTTTGTTCACAACCCTTTCATACATTCTTGTGACCTACTTTTGGGTTGCAACCCAGGGGTTGAGAAACACTGCTCCGGTGGAAGGAAGCTGCTGCTAATTCAGCAACTTTTATTCATCTTTGGACTTCCAATCTCCCCTTTTCTCCCCCAGCCCACATGATGACAGGAAAAAGATGCTGAACAAGGAAGATGATCCCGAGTGCTCAGATCCAAGAGGCTACATCTATAGGATTCAGTTGTGCAATCTGAAACAAATTCTGCCCAGTTAGCTCCCTGCCACCTTAACCAAGGCCAGAGTGACATATAAACTAAAGGCAACACCAGGCACCTACTTTTACATTTAAATAAGTCCAAGTCATTTTAAGAAAATTCTGCTTTTCGTACAGAATTTGTCATTGCCTTCAATACCCATTCAACAAGCTACTCTTAAGTGCAGTTAATGAAGTAAGTTATTTTTCTAACTGAAAAATACCAACGTTAATTATTCAGAATAAATGTATTTAATGCAAGAAAAAAATGGTTCAGGGTAATATGCAGTAGCTTTATTTTCAGTATAAAGGCTTAAACGTATAAAGAAATCAAATGCAAAAAGATTCTGAAAAAATATGACAATTCAAAATTCTGAACATATTTCTCAAAAGGCACTTAAAGTGACATCCAATAATGAAAATAATTTATCTGCCACAGTGAATGTGTAGGTTTTAAACATTAGCTAATGTAGCTTAAAGATACAGGAATTTGTTTATAGTCACTAGATAAAGTGAGCAAAACTGTCCAGAAAAAATTGAATTCAAATTTCCTAGACTTCAAAGCATTGCTCCTTTTCTTTCAAGTATGAGGAAAGTATGAGAAACTAACCCTAAAAATTAGGGAAGAAAAGCATTAACTATTTGCAGCATTATGTCAAGAAAGTACTAGTTTACTTTGTGACAAGTTTTATGAAGTTAATTTTAACAAAACCGGATAGCAGCGTGAATACTTCATGGTATCTCCTGATCAACATACTCAGCTATAAATGTTTTGTTGCATATTTCTATTGTGGTTAAAGTGAAGGAAAAAAAAAAAAAAAGAACTTTTCCACAAAAAGAAAATGAAGACAGGAATACTTAGAATATCATAAACAGAAAATGTAGGTGCAAATCTTGTGAATCTACCCTTGATCCCTTTTGCAACTAGTAATATTATTTCCACTGACCAGCAATGGAAAATACAACAATTGAAAGGGATTTTATAGAACCAGAAATTAGTTGACATATTTTTGGATGGTTTAAATGCTCTTGGGACTGATAGCTTCAGATAAAGCCACAAACCTTTTTAAAAAGATGTCCTAGAAAAGGAATTAACTTGACGGATTTTCAGTAGAAAATCCTATTTGTTTAACAAACACAAACTGTGTAAGTGAAGCAACCCAGAAATTTCTTGTGCAAAAAAATACTTTGGTGGTGGTACTCATCTATTATTACTGCGGAAGAACTGTTCTGAAGGGCTGCTATCTAGGCTTTTGCTTCTTTTTGCCAGATACATTTTCCTGTAGGTCGCAAACATTGCTTTTGAGTCTTTGGTTGACAGAGGAAGAGCCTCATTTCCTAGAGCCTCATTTCCTTCCAACATTTGTATGGCTGTATCAAGTGGAATGCTGTTGTCATCTGCAAGACAGACGTGGAATCAGTTACAATGAACAGAGCTTTAAACATCTGCAGCCTACTTGCAATATCAGTAAGCTATGTAATTCACTATTTTGAAAGGAAAAATATAAAAGCCAACATTCAAAGTGCAGGAAGAAAGAGATTAAACATGCAATATTTAATTTTAGGGCCACCCACTGTAAAGATATATTATTATGCTTTACTAAAAACCGTGCAATCTAGTATTAACCTCACCACTGAACTCCCCTTTTTAATATGGAACTATAATGCTTACAACATGTGGGGGGGCAAAAGACTTAGGCCTCGTCTACATGAAAAAATGTTAGCTGAATATTCCAATCAACTCTACTACTGATTCAAACGTAGCAACTGAAGCCCAACATGGAAAAGTTCCAATGGCTTCCAGCTTTAACACTTTCTAATGGCAGTAAGTGCATCCAAAAAGACAAAGCCATGCATACACAAATCCACTACTTTGGTACAACTGAACTAACTAGTGGAAGTACCAGTAATGCCAATCTTTTATTAAGATTTCCTAATGTAATTTAACAATTTTATTATCAACTAAACTTTATTATAAACTCAAATACTATTTAGAGTTTATTAAACAAAATATTAAAAAAAAAAAATCAGTAAGTAATTCAAATCACCTTGAGCTGTCTCTTCCATTTTTCTTTGCTTCACTGGCTTATAATTTAACCAATCTTCTTTTTTACTTTTGATTCCTGTGAGTTAAAAGGAAAGGCTTTTTCAATGATCTCTAACTTTCCCAGGCTTATTTTACTGTTAACAGGTATTTAAACGAAAAACAAACTTCAATAAGGTTGCTGGGTTTAAGTTGATAACTCTAAATACATGATCCTTCTTTATAATAAACCTAAAGGACATCGCCTACTATAAAATGACAACCTCTAACTCAAAGGTCTCATACAGACATTTTCTCCTTGGAGAGTTGCTGCTTTCCCAGGAGAAACCGCAAGCATACAGGTGTTCAGGCTCCTTCTCCCATATGAAAAATAACCACTCCAGGAGAAAAATAACCTGAGAACAACCAAAGTTAAATCACTCCCAGGAGAGTTTCTCCTCAGAGAGTAAATGTCTGTACATGCCAAAAGTAGAACCCAAAGCAAAGTCACTCCATGGTCCTAGGCAGAAGCCTTAACCAGAGTCAGGAAGAACTAACATGGAAGGAAGATGTTGTCTCCCTATCTTGCAGAAGAAAGTGGGACAGACCTCAGTTATCCAGTGTGTTATGTTAATAAATAAAAGATTCTAAGAAACCTGGGTGAAAGAAAAAATACAGAACTGCAATTGAGAGCCTGCACTTTATTCTAACTACACATCCATTTACAGAATCCTTCTTTTAAAAGTTTTTTTGATTACCACCTTTTTTAAAGGATCATGCCACCTCACTTGGACAGAACAACAGTTTGAAAAACCCCTGGGTTTTGTGCATATGTGTGCATGTGTCCCACAAACCCTGAAGTGGCAAAAGAGAGGACAGATTTTCAAACAAGGTCACAACAGGAAACTATATGGCAACGGTCTTCATAGTAACATACATGTCCAGAAATGGTGGAGAAAAATCTAATTGGGAAAGCAAAAGTGCTCAGAGGAAATTTAGGTGATTAAATGATTTTGGGAAGTAGACGAGACGGATCATAATAGTTCGAATCCAAGTAGTATCCTCCACTCTCCTACAAAAAGTAGGAGGGACCATCTGAGGAGCTGAAGGAGAGATTTTAATACATCCATCTAACTAGGTTTATATAGCATATGGAGGTTGTGAACTAATTAAATAGTTTGAATGTTCCAAACTGCTTTGAAATATCTCTGAAACATTTCAACAGGTAAGCACACAGATACATGACTAATACAATGCTCCAACATAGCTAAACCATGCCAAAAATGGATCTGGAGGGAGCAGGTACTATTTTATACTGATGTTATATGCATATGGCAGGTTGGTCTTCAAGTCATCACAAAATACAGTGCTCTTCTCTTCACCCTCATTGTCTCCCTGGAGCCTAGGCACTGCCGCCACCCTATAGGCTCCCTGCACATTGGCCACTACTGTTGCAGTTAGTCCCACAGGGTACACAAGTGTCCAGAATGCCGGGAACACTAACTGACCATCTAATGCCACTCTCCCCTCCCTGTTGCAGGATGGAGCAGAGCTGCATGCCAGTGTAACTATTTTGAAGCATTCCATTCCATTCCACAGGAAGCTTTAGGCTGTCCAGGGCCAAAACGCTCCTTTTAAAAAAAGTTTTAAACCCCATTACACTTTGAAATGTTTTAAATATAACATCTATCTGCACCCTTCAACATACACTGTGCTTACTCCAGCTATGCCCCATGAACATTCACAACCATCTTAGGTAACCTATGCCAATTAAAAAAAAAAAAGGATAAAACAAAATATAAGGATAATGCTTACCGCACAGCCAAGACAAATGAAAGCCTCATGATTCTGAGAACAGCTTAAGCTTCAGTTTCAAACTGGCACTTTCATGTAAAACGTATCTATTATTCGTGACAGTCTACATGAAATTTAAAAGGACTCGGACTGTTTCATGTCTCAAGACATAGACAGGTATGGTTAGCGACAATACTGGCAGTAAATTCCTTTCAGCTTTATATTATCGTATTCAGCCTAATTTGGCATTAGCTTTTACTCTTGTATGCTACCACAAGGAGACACACTCACACTTTAATACATGGGAGAAAAATAAAACTTCATACTGTACCTGCCACCTGGCATTTCGTTCTGTCAGGAGAATGTTTCGTATCTAAACTTTCTCCATCAGTCACTGTACTTCTAAACAGTATCTCTGGGCACATTTTAAACTCAAGCATTTGAGGTTTATGTAGTTTATCTTCTTCTGAAAGGAGGGCATCAGTTTTCCACTCCTGGCTGTACTCGGAAGCTCCGTTACGTTTTATATGCCATATAGGTTTGGCAGGAGATGTCTCTAGTTCTGTCAGACGAATGCTTTCCTGGGCAGTGCATTTAAATGCAACTCTATTCAGGTAGGTTTTTTTTTGTTCCCTTTGAAGAGACATGCTTAGTCTATTAGTTCTTCTACTTGAATACAGCAAATATTTATCAGGAAAACTTTTTTCAGAGTGTTTCTCTCTGTTTTGGCCATCCAGGTGTCTCTCTTTTCCAGAAACAGTTTTAGATTTTGTAGAAGGGCGTCCCCTTTTCTTGTGTAGTTTAGGGCTGCTATGGTCTGCTAAGGAGCTTCTATATTTCCATCGATCCCCCTCTTTTGATTTTGCAGATCTCTCAAGATTTGCCACATTAGTGCTTTGCTCAATGTGCAATGCACGTTCAGAAGCGTTTGCTTCACGCTCTTTGATCCCATCACCTTCTAATCTTAGTTTTTTAGACTCTCCCTTTCCACGCATATTTTCTTTCCTTTTTAGTTTACAATTAGGCTCGTGGGATGGGAGGACTCTTGTAGGTTTATGCTGAGAATACTTGCAGTTCCTTGAACTTAAGTCTTTGTCACTTCTATTTGATGATTTAATCAGGGTAGCATGATTAGCCAACTTACGTTTTATTTCTTTACTACTAAACCTGAAATCACTGTTATGTTTGTGGCTAGGTCTCTTAACTCTGTGTGCTTCTTGTGTTTTCTGTTCAAGATTTTTATACTTATTTTCTTTATACATTTTATTATGTTTGGCTCCATTTGTTTCTGAACTTTTTAATGTGCAGACATCCATTTTAGAGTTTACCGCCTGCCCTTCTGTTTGGGTGTTATCTTTTCCCAAAGATTCAACCTTGAAGACTTTTTCCCTCTGTACAGTTGACACTTCCAAGTGTTCAGCATTTGTAGGGCTGACCTTTCCTGAAGCTAATTTCTCCCCTTTGTATTCCTGAACATCTTTTTCATTAAAATAGACTTCTTTTCCTGAATGAGGCTGCAACTCTTCCTTCCACTGGCCATTCACTTTTTTTAATTGATCAGTTTCTTTTTTCTCAGACAGACTACAACACTGAATTATTTTTTCTTGGATTTTAAATGGTTTGTATTTACTACTCACTTCCAGCTTAAAATTCTTGTTTATCGTGGACATTTTTTTACATGCATCTTTGTCTCTTAAGGGAAGAGTTTGGCTCGCATCATCTAATTTCGCAGGAACCTGCAGGTAGTTGTCCACTGCACAGTTAGGCTTTGTTGTTTTGTGATCAGTTCCATGATTACTTTCCTCTCTTTCTCTAAGGTCAACATTTTCAGATTCTGAATTAATGTCATCATCTTGTTTCTCTAACATGGCATTTTTAGATCGACATGAACATTGTGGCACTTTGTATTCTGCAGCTAACCAACCCATTAAACAACAAAACATTTTTTTCTCTCTTGTAGGCGCTCTGGTTTCTTGTGTGTTCTTTTCTCTTTCTGCACATAGACCCTGATCAAGTAGATTTTTTGAGTTCCCTTTATCTATAGATTCTATTTCTAGAGGAGGTTTTTGAGCATTTTCCACCTGGATTTTGTTAGAAGACTGGTGACTGTTTTCAGGAAACAGTTTTTTCATTTGTTCAGAATTTAATATTTTGATTTGTATTTGATCTATGGGATCTTTAGCATCACAACTTTTGCTGCAAATTTGAGTTTCTTTTCCAAACTGATGTTCTGCATGCTCAGTCACAGAATCTACATTTTCTATCAGTTCCCTTGGCAGTACGTCTACACGTTCAATTCCATAGGGAAACTCTTTTACAAGTTCAGTCAATTGATCATTGAGGTATGCTGGAGTAGTATTTGTACTGCTGTGCCTTCCATCTGTACATTCATCCTCATTGGTTACATGTTCTTGTGTACTCTCTTGTCTTGCAATGCTATATTTATTTGTTTCAATTACGTTAGATAAGTCATGTTTGTTTCTGATCAACTCCTGGTTAACAACAGTAACTCTTTCACCATGTCTGGCAGTCCTATTAGACATATTTAGCATATTTTTTTGTACTGAAGGAGAAATAATTTTAGAAGCATGTGCATTATTCTCTTCTGTAGAATTGCATACATTCACATTTGAGATCTCATTTTTATTACACACGTTTAAACTTGTTATTTCTAATGACTCTCTTTTATGCAATAGTATGCTCTCCCCTTCAAGAACACTGGCTTTCAGTTCACCTTTACAAGCGTCTAGTTGTTGCTCATTATGCTTTGTATTAGATGTACTTTCTTCTGGCATCATGTTATTCCTCACTAAATGTGAAGGAACAGAACTGAACATATTCGCTATTTGTGAATTATAAAATGCATCACCTTCCACAAGTGAACAAACACTGGAAATCTGAAACATGCTATTGTCCAATATGACTTCTGTAGCATCTTCAGCTTCTAATAAGTCCTGCTTATCTTTACTTTCTTTTGTGACCTCTTGGGGATTCAGACTTGAATAATTTTTGCTTGTTTTGAGAAAATGCTTATTTTTTAAATTGAGAGTTAGATTAGTTTTCGTTACTACTTGAAGAAACGGACCATCTTTTATTCGGCTTGCATCAGATGAAGAGACTGAATTTACAGAACCTTCTACTATTCTGTTTCCACCAGCTGACTTTGTCTGTTGTACAGCTGAATCCACTTTCTGTTCTGGAACCGAGGTATCCGATTTTAAGTAATTAGTTTCTACTGCCTCTTTATCAACATTTATCACAGATGAAACATCTCGTAGACTATGCACACTACCTGCTTCAATCACTGGAAAAGAGGTTTCCGAACAAGTTTTTTCTTTGACTTGCAGGTCACTCTGAGTTTTCTCTTTAGAAAGGATTAAAGGAGAAACAACAGCAACTTGGGGTTCAAAACTCTTTGTCAAATTAGAACCCAATGGATCATGCTTTTGCCCAATAGGAGGAGTTGCTGAAGACAAATTTGTTTCATTTGTGCTTACTGCAACTTTATTTAGCTCCCCTTTAGCTACTGCGTTTCGGACGTTTTCTAAGATACAACACATACTCTGATCATCAACTTTTTCAGAAGATGAAGAAACTTTAGCTGATTCTACTTGACCACACTGAGCATCCACAGATCCTGGAGGACACTTTCTCCATAAGGCAAGACATGCAGCTAGCTCTTCCATTGAATAATTGAAACTTTTTGCTTTAGAACATGAACTTTCAGTAAGTAGTGGTGTATGCTGAGCCATTTGTGTTTGTGAATTAGTTACAAACTCAGCTCTCTCTGATGCATGAGGATTTGTGATAGAAGCATTAAACACCTGCTCGTTGATCAAAGTTTTGGTGTTCTTCTCAGATGTCTGAGAACAAATATCTTTGGCATGCTGACCCAATTCAGGACATGCTGATACTGAATGCTGTAAGTTTTCACTAGCATCTTTTGGCATTCTTGTGCTGGACAGGAAAGTTCTATCTGAGAACGTTACGTTTGAAGGTTTTTTCTCATTCTGAAGAAGGGTAAGCAGTATTTTATCAGCAATAGCACCAGACTTTTTCTCTCTTAATGCATTTGTGCTACTTAGCACAAACTGAAGAAATGAGGCTTCACCAGGACTGGCTGATATATTCTGTGGTAGAACTTCATTACTTTTACCAACTGCAGTAGAACCTGAAGTGTTTTCAGTTTGTTTCAAGTTTTCTTGAGCAGAAACAACTGACAAGACTTTGTTTGAATTCAAGACTGAAGTTCTCTTACTACTATTTACAGAACCTGGGAGTTGATCCTGACATTGAATCGAAAGAAAACTTAAAGAATCTCCATGCTTAGTTTGATGACTATTTTGAGTTTTATCTAATACTTCACTGCCAAAGTTGGCTGTGATGTTGTCATTTCTTTCTTCAGGTGCACACTGTTGTAGATTCTGTGTTCTTATGGTATCAGATTGTCCAGATACCTGATTGTGATTGACCACACTGAAAAAAAGCATGTGGTTGGTGTTTTGATTTTGTGAAGGAAGATCAGAAGTAATTCTGTCACGTTCTGAAGCCACTAAGAGATTCTGTTTATAATGAAACATCTTTTCAAGTATTGCATATTTTTTTTTAATTACAAGCAGTTTTTCGGCATCTTTGGCCAGACTCTCTTTTGTTATTCTCCACTTTCTTCCTCTGGATGACACAGTTCTTGAATTGACAGGCAAATCCACTGAACCTGTCTGGTTTTTTTGTGTGGAAATGGCTTCATTCAGTGGTTTTGAAACTACATCAGAAGGAACTGCTGTGATTTCTTGTGTGGTGGTACAAAGCCTTTCTAAAGTGTTAGTTGAAGATCTAGATGTTTCATTAACAGGCTGACTTAATGCCACATTTCCACCTGCCCAACTGGGTTCTCCAGACTGAAATTTCTGACAGTGCTGTTGTACATCTTTATAGCAAGACATGTGTTTTTGATTTGATGTAGGTTTTTGCTGATTTGGGACATTTTCATTAGTTACACTTTGGATTATCTGTTGTATAACTGGCAGAGATTGTGCTGCTGATCTGGATTCATAGTTAAGAGACCTTTTATATGCTGGAGGACTTCCATTACAAACTTCAGATCCTGTGTGCACAGATGTGTATTGTTGCAATTGGGTACTTACTGAAGTATTTGGACTTGATGAATGTGCAACCTGTAATGGATTACTTGGACAGCATCCTTGTTTTGAGACATGTTGCCTAGGCAAACCAAAAGACAAAGAGTTATGTTGAGAATTTACAAAATTATTTGATGGCTGATTAACAGGTACTGTTACACTACATTCTTGAGAAGAGTAAGGCCCATTCAAATTGTATTGTGATGCCTTTGCTACTGGCAGCCCTTTTGAACAATTACTGCTTTCTTGGCTACTTTGATACAACATAATTCTTGTAGAATTAGGCTGTGCTAGTTGTGGCTGCATAGTATACATGTTTGTGGTCACAAACTGATTTTGTACTTCCTGAGGTATATTTTGTACATTACTTCCAGAGCTTATTTGGTAAGATTCAGTAGCTGGCCTTACATGTGAAAAACCATGTACATTAGGAAAAGCATTTGGCCAAAGAGTCTGAGTTGTGTCTGCTGGCATACGGGGATTCTGGTTAGGAAATTTTGGTGCTATTCGTACATGTGAAGATGGATGTCTATCAAGTGAACGTTGTGCGCTAATAAAACCATTACCAGATAGAGGAACTTGTACAAATGCTTGCTGCAACATACTGTATCCTTCGTTATTTACAAAAGGCGTTGAATTTGTAACCATATTTGTGTTGCTGGACTGCAGAAATACTGTTTGGTTACTTCCAGGATAAATGCAAGTATTCTCAGAGGGATATGTATTTGTCTGAGAGAAAGCACATCCATTAGAAAGTCCCTGTGACAAGTAAGTTTCTTGACTTTGCAAGTTATTTTGTGTATTAGCATTCTGGAGTGGTCTCACATTCCAGTCCATTTTGTCTTGATGCAGTTCTTTCCTCCTTGAGTTGAAATTTGCAATTCTAAAAGAAGAAAAATATTATTTTTTAAACTCACACATTTTGGTTTTCAAAAACAAAAAGTCACTACAAACACAACTGCTGTAACACAACAAGGACTTCACTCCCCCATAACACAACAAGAACTTCAAAACTGTCAGATTCTTAACATTTGTTCTTGATTTAAACTAGTTTCCCAATGTTTTTTTTTTAAACTTAAGTTTTACATGTAATTGTCTTCAATCATTTTAGCACAACCAATTTATATATACATGCCATAGAGAAACCTAAGCAATATGCAAAAATAACTAACCACAAAAATTTACAAAATATAATACAGGCTCAAGTGTTGCTTCTAAAGGACTTTCAAACTCTTACAGCAACATGGTTCAAATAGACTGACACCATGTGCAGACATTTGTTCTTCCAGGAGAAATTCTCCTGGGAGTGATTTAATCCTGGTCATCCCCGGTTTATTTTTCCCCTGGAGTGTCCATTTTTACTCTGGGAGAAAAAGCCTGAACATCTGTACACCTGTAGTTTCTTCTAGGAAAGCAGCAACTCTCGCAGGAGAAACTGAATGTCTGTACCACGTCATAGATAGCAAGTATAACAAGAATAATTTCAATCCCTATCAACCCATTTATTAACTAATCAAATCAGGCACCAAGCATGTTCTCACAATTAGGTAATATCTGATACATAAGCTAACTTCACTTCTTAAGTCTTGGTGCAGCATTAATTTAGTTTATCTTATTTCTATTATTTTATGAGCAGTGATCCTAGTTTTCTGTTTAAAATTGCAAATTCTCTGATTAAAACCCCACAAAAATCTGTGTTTTTCCACAATTAAAATGAAACTCCACTATATAAATAGGTATCAGTTAAACACAATGTTTTATTGATATTTTTATGATTTTAAAGCAATTTGTAAGTCTACCAGCACCTCAGTCACTATAATAAAATAAATTCTAAATACCTATAAAAAAACCAAAATCAAATGCCAAAATTTAATCATGCAAAAGTCAGAGCTCCCCATCCCACTTTACTCACCAGGACACAGGTCCAGCTGCAGCTGTTCCCCCACTGCTTTGTGCTGCTGAGCAGCCCTGATATGCTGGTGCCCTGCCTATGACACTGGCTTCTCACACCTAAGTGTGCTCCTCATCCCCGACCCAGAGCACCCCCCCCAGGTCTGCCAATGTCCCTTACTCCCTACCCACAGCACCCCAGGCCCTGCCAGTGCCCCTCAACCTTGACCCACAGCCTTCTGCCCCTGCCAGTGTCCTCACTTCCCACTTACAGATCCCTGCTTCCCCCAGCAGCCAGGGCTATGGGACCAGGTCTATGGGCTACGGGAGCCCTGCCCCCACAGCAGCACCCAAGCCCCAGCTGCTGCCCGCAGGGTATGGCAGCTGCTGCGGCTGGAGTGGAGCATGGAGGCTGGCTCCCCCCGTTCCCACCCCCCAAGTGGCACAACTGGAGAAGAGCCCATGGGGAGGGCAAGTATGGGCTGCCCGCTGTGGGTTCAGGGCTCCCGCCCTCCTGCCCTCCTCCTGGGGCCTCTGCAGCCCAGCAGGTATGACCTGGTGCAGGGAGGGTGGGGAAGCTCAGTGCCACTGCCAGGAGCCCCACACTGCCATAGCAAGGTACCCCCTGCCTGCTAAGTACCAGCAGGGGTGGCAACATGGAGTTGGGTCCTTCACTGCTGCTGGGCAGGGGGCGCTTAGCCATGGGCGCCTAGCACAGGGCTCCCAGGAACAGCAACAAGCCTACCCATGCAGCTTTGCCCTATTGTGCAGGGTCCCAGGGGGAGGGCAGCAGGGTGGGGAGCCGGAGCCCACAGCAGGCAACTCCACCCACCCCTGCCCTATGCAAAAATCATGTGCCTCCCATACTCCTTCCAGAAGTATGTGCAGTGGTGGAGAGCCAGCCCCCTTGCCACCCTGTAGCTCCATCCTGCTCCCCAGACAGGCCCTGCAACCATGCATTCCCACCCTGGTCCCAGGCCCCAAGCATCTCCCTTGCTGGGCGGTGCCCCCAGCCCTGCCCAACTTGGTGCCTCCCACACTATGGGCCCTCAACCCCTGTGGCACCCCCTGCCTGATTGCTCCCCTCAGCCCCTTGCAGTGTGGAACTCTGCCAGCCTGCAAAGGGAAACGGGCAATTTCTCATGTCTTTCTCCTTAAAAAAAGAAAAGCTGCATCTTTCTCTTAAAAGAAAAAAATCTGCATTTTACCACAGCAAATGGAAAACCTGGACCCCTGCTTACGAGCAGGGATTCTGGTTTTCTCTGATTAAAAAAAAAAAAAAAATCACGAGTTCTCTGACAACCCCCCCCCAAATCCATTATTAAAATTAAAAGCCTCTTTTAGCCCCCACTAGCCCTGCTGGTGCCCCTTACTGCCCCCACAACAGCCCCTGCCCTACTTGTGCCTCTTAACCTCCCACCCAAAGCCCCTGTACCCACCCCTGCCAGAGAGGACCCCCCATCTGCCAGGGTTATGGGGCCAGTGGCCCAAGTCTGCAGCTCCCTGCCCCCAGCAGCAGGCAGCTGCAGCAGATGCAGCATGGAGCCAGCTCCCCCACTACTCTACCTCAGATGGGGGCAGGGCCAGCTCCTGGCTCCCCCCAAGTCCTGCTGGTGCCCCCAGCCATGACCCACAACCCCCCCAGCTCCCTGCAAGCCCCACTTACCTCAGGCTTCAGGAGAAGAGTGAGGCTGAGCTGAGCTGAGCGGA
>NW_017729022.1:81130955-81134631 GCF_001723915.1 Gavialis gangeticus
TGCCTCTTAACCTCCCACCCAAAGCCCCTGTACCCACCCCTGCCAGAGAGGACCCCCCATCTGCCAGGGTTATGGGGCCAGTGGCCCAAGTCTGCAGCTCCCTGCCCCCAGCAGCAGGCAGCTGCAGCAGATGCAGCATGGAGCCAGCTCCCCCACTACTCTACCTCAGATGGGGGCAGGGCCAGCTCCTGGCTCCCCCCAAGTCCTGCTGGTGCCCCCAGCCATGACCCACAACCCCCCCAGCTCCCTGCAAGCCCCACTTACCTCAGGCTTCAGGAGAAGAGTGAGGCTGAGCTGAGCTGAGCGGAGCTGTGGCTGACAAAGCCTCAGGCCCTGCCCTCCCCCTCCAGGCAGGGCTGGGGGTTTCTCACCCTATCTGCAAACATCTTTTGCAGGCTAGAGCTCAACCAGCCTGCAGAGCAGTTTGCTAAAGCAGGGAATCCGCAGGTTTCTCTGATACAAGGAGAAATCCGTGTTTTCACTGATAAAAAGGAGAAAAATCAGTGGTTTTCTCTGTTTTCCCATGGGAAACGGAAAACCCAGATCCCTGCTTATGAGGTACTGAGTTAACTGGACCAGTATGGCCCAACACTGATTTAAGCCCTTCTCTTACCAGCATCACTTATTAACTTCTGTAGCTACTTTTGCCATGCAAATGCAGTAAACCCTCAGTTTTTCCCTCCTTGACCTCACTTACAAGACCTATAATAAACACATTTTTTATAAAGAAACACCTGCATTGGAAACAGCTTGCAAAGCAACTTCTGTGAACTATATGTAGGTATACCACCAAATATAACAAAGGGATGAAAAAGATCATAATCTGTTAAGATTTCTCTCCAATGTAAGGCATAATTTGTCCTGAGTTGTTGCATTTCAGCAATCATTCTCCCTTCCTTGATATAAGGGCCACTTGTAAGTTTATGACTTCTCATACAGCAATTAACATATCACTTTAACACTGTTGCCCACAAAATTTCAAGTGAATAATTGCATGTGGCTAAACAACACTAAGAAAGTTCTAACAGGCTTAATGGATGGTCAAGTGCATCAAGGGCTTCATTATTACTGGGCTAGCTCTACAACTATCCGTTCACAGGGTCCCACTAAGTTCATTCCCCCTAGTATCATGTCCTTCGGCTTTTCTCCCTGTTGGATGGAATTCTGTAATTCGCTCAATTACAGCCTACATTAGAGCCAACAAGCTGCAGCTTTACCTCCAGGAACCTGGAGATAAGTATTTACCATTCTACAAAGCCAGACATTTCAAAACCAAAACCTTTCAACAACCTTTCATTTGTTCTTGAAAAAGACAGCAAAAATTTGAGTAAAGTGCAAAACACCGAAAAAGGCCTAGATGCGTGGGGTACTACTTACACGTTTCACCATGTTCAACCCAGTCAACTCCACCTTGGCTTAAGATACCATCTCCCCAGCTGGTAGTTGGACTCTCAAGTAGCCTCTTCTAAAATACTCAAAGCCCTTCTCTTTTCTAAGGTCCTACAGATACTACATTTCCTTTGATCCCAGCTTAGCACTGGGATTCCAGCCTGAATGGAGCCATACAGAAATTTCTCCAGTTAATCCAGCTTCATTCATTTGAATCTGTACAACTGAACTCATCTGTGCCGTTGCTCTGCCTGTCCTGCTCAGTTCTTTAGCAATTTTACAACCTCCTTTGATTTCACTATAAGACCTCAAGGCATAAACAAAGAACTTAACAGAGAAATCAAATTTCACATAATATTTATAGAAAAAGACACAAATTTCCCAGTTCATCAAAGATGATATCAAGCCAAAACTTACAGTGATATGTGAAGTTTAATTAAGATCAAAGGCTCCGGAATCCAAAATTCTGTTTAATCTAAAGATCTCAGACCTTCAAAAACCACACTACACAGTTTCCTGAAAAACAAAACAAAATACAACAAACAATAAGAGACTTAAATCTCCTTGCTTTTAAGATCTGAATTATATGTACTACTGAAGGAAGTTCAAGCAAATAATATATTAAAGTTGCTTGAACTTCCTTCAGTAGTTTACATAAGTATATAGAGCAAAAGCTGAGTTAACTGGCACTTTATTAGCTGAAAAACTGTATTAACTGGCAACCGAGGGACATGGCAAAAACGAAACCGGAAGTACCACTTCTGGGTTTCGCTGCTGCAAGCAGTTTTTCTTTGCCACTTCTTTGGCCCATGGCCCAGGACAAAGCATCCTGCGCAGAGCCCCCCTCCCTGCCCCCTGGCACACTGATGCCGGGGAGTGCACCAGATGACACATATTGGATTAACCAGAATATTTGATTAACTGGCATCCCCCATTCCCGGATGCCGGATAACAGAGTTTTTACTGTATATATACATTCCAAGGAAGATAATTAAACTTAAGAATAAAAAAAAAGACATCAGTAGAATAGTAAATTACATCTGCCATAAAATGAAAACTAATAAAATTAAGAATATGTAATAACTGGATACAAAATGGACAGTTATCTTGACATTCATACATTTATAACAAATGAAAAAGGATTGAACAGCTGTTGCAAGAAAAACAAAGGATTAGTAGTTTCAGTTTCTCAGCACTGCTGACCTTGGCTCCCCAACTCCCCACCTGGTCCTCGGTGCCACTTAGAAATCATGGCAGCGCTCCACAGTTGGAGCACTCTGATTGGCTGTTTCTGTCAGCCAATCAGAGTGTAAATAAAGCATTATGGACAGACAGACAGAGATAAATATAATAGGAAAGGAAAGGAAAGGAAAGGAAAGGGGAAAATGAGAGATTTGAATGTATGAATGAGCAAGTATAGAATGACTGGTAAAAGCAGAAGTAAGCTACATGTCAGTAAACAAGTTACCAGATGGTGAATCATGCTAAAGAAGGCTAAAGAAGCAAGCCTGTACCAGGCAAAGAAGAAGACAAGTAGGAAAGACAAGTTTACAAAATTTCTCTCAAGGCTAAACACTCCCCTTTGTTGCCTGTCAGCTCTGTTTTCCTGAGGGAGGTCTGGCACCTAGCTTGCTGGACTTACAAAGCACTTTTTCTATTCCCCCCCCACCACCACCACACACACCCCTCATCTAACCAGAACTAAGCAGAAGAAAAGTTTAATAGGCATCTCCGGCCATACATTCCCCAGTCCCACTATGGGAGGCCTATTTAGACTTGATTGACCAAAACTCAATTGCTGCGTTAGGGAATGTTAAGGCAAGAAACCGAGTCAGAGGGGGTATGGGCAACATTTGAACAACGATTAAGGGTCCATCACAAAGTCCAGCCCATTGGAGCCCTGACCACAAATGCTGTCATTTTTCCTGGGATGACTGGTACAAGTCCTTCCCACAAAGTTTATGAACACTCCAAGTATTCAATCCCTTTAAGTAAGATCTGGAGGTCATGTTAAACTGAGGCTTATTTACAACAGGTAAAATACAAAACCCTGATGCTGCAAGTATAACTAGGACATCTGAGAAGAAACAATGTGGTATCCCATCCAGTGTATCTTTTATTTATAAGAATTTCAAGCTGGCTCCTAAGTGTCTGGTTACTCCTTAAAACCTTATGTTTTTCCTGGTTGTTAATCAGTTTCTTGAGATGTTCCAAACCAGATAACCCCTTGTCAATAGAAAAGATAATTATTTACACAATTAAAAGAATGCTTTGAAGAGACTGGACT
>NW_017729022.1:81139631-81153901 GCF_001723915.1 Gavialis gangeticus
AGAAAACAGTGTGCTTCAAGAGGGAGAAATCTCTCTGACACCATCCGCTGTTGGTCTTGCAAAGCTGAAAGAAACAAATTGCCTCTTTATGTTGTCTGTTTAACCTTCAACAATCGTGCTAAGAACTTTACCTGTCAGCAAACAACCCGAGTGCATTGGAATGGTGAGATCCCAGCTCTCGCTCGCTCTCTTCCTCTTTTTCCCTCTAGGCATAGATTTCTGTACCTAATTTTATTAGTTAAGCTTAAGCTAGGTTTCCCCAAATACTCAATGAAACCAAGCTAATATTGTAATTGTTTTTGTTTTTTCCCTTTTTTCCCCTATTACTACTAGTACCATTATAAATTCCATATACTTAGCAATAAATAACTTTCATAGTCAAACTGCTGATAACTGGGTACATTTTTCCTTCTCTACTTCCCCTTCCCCACTTGGTCTGCAGCAATGCTTCTTTTACCTAAGCCAAAGATCCTTGTGAAGCCCAAAAACACTGTGGGGTCTGCTCATCAAGAGGCTACCACTACTAGGACAGTTAGGGCAAAAGATTGGGACGTGCTGAGTTTAAGACACATAAGGTGACCCAGTTTGGCTCAGATGTGCCCTAATGAACTGAATGCTGGCCCATGAGGATATCAGCTGGACACCCAGCCAGATTCAGAGGCATTCTGTTTACCTGTGTGCTTGTGCCTGACTGCAATTTATTGTTACCTTAATGAACTGATTCCAGGCATATGAGGGTGTCAGCCTGTCCATGCTGATCAACCCAGCTGGGTCAGGCATGTCACGTTAATCTGTGTGTGTTTGTATGTATGTGACTGATTTGGTGGCTGGAGGAACCCAACCCCATTGAACTGAGTCCTGCAAGATAGCTCCCTTAGGGGTGAGGACTTGCAGAAGGGAGAGATACAGCTCCATATAGAAATACTAGTACACAAGCAGCACACTGATAGAATTACAAAGATCCTAGAAACATATCCATAATAAAAGAGCACACCCCAAAGTGATGGGCAAATCTGGTAACACCTTTGAGACTGACACAGCCTACACCGGTGATAACAAAGGATTGTTATAAGCAGAGTGATTGAAGAGCAACACTTCAGACAATGATGGATGAGACTAACGTATGGAAAAGTACCACAAGTTTAAACAAAGACTTGGTACCCCCTATAAAAGGGGACTTAGCATCAAGAAATTGGGTAACACTGCAAACTTCACTGGAGCACAGGCGCATCTGTATGCCTGCTCCTTATCTCATACCCCTAGGCTGGCCACCTAGTGCAGTACTGAGCAACAGACTTTCATAACTAGAACATCTGCAGTGTGATTGGGAGTGTGTGTGTACATGTATAAGCGCTCTTTTGAATATTATAGTCAATAAACGCAGCATTTTGCCTTATCCCCCTCACAAGGTCATGCTCATCCTTTGAGCAAACTGGTAATTTGTACAACTCAAGCTCATGGCTTCCTCCATCCCTTCCTAACAAGCATTTTGAAAGTGTCCTGGAGACCTACCAAATTGCCATAACCAAACAACAACATAACTACAATCAAATTACTAAGCATTTGGGGAAAGTAAAGGGAAAGAACAATATCTTGGCAAACCTCAATAAAATGAGGAAGAGAAGTTGAACACTTCTCCATGTTTACTTTTTCTAGTGCTCCCTTACTAGCTGCATGCTATTTTTGTCCACTACATCCCATCACCGCAATCTGTTAAAATGGAGCCACAACACCCTTCCCTGAGTTGCCCGAGTTGCCCAAGGAGGGCTTCTCGTTCAGCTTGCCTCCGTTCTTGGTGTGACTGGGGCTGTGGCCCAAACAGCAAACAATTTGTTCAACCACAGGCTCTGGTGGATTGGGACCCAACAGGGGCTTCTGAATTTGGCAGGCTTTCTGTTGCAGGTGACTCACTGAGCCCCCGCCCCTCCCCACTACCATGGGATAGGCCAGTTGGGAGGCCACAGCCACTCTCACTTGACACTCTTGGCTCAACAGCGAACTTCTGGGTCTCCTGAAACAAGAGAGAAAAGCTGACACCAGATGGAAAACTGGAATCATCACCAAGGAGGAGTATTCAGCACTAGCCCGTACCTGTAGGGAGCAGTCCAGAAAAGCCAAAGCAGTAACCGAACTCAGGCGAGCCACCAGAATCAAGGATAACAAAAAGTCATTCTTCAGATACGTGGGAAGTCAGAAGAAGAACAAAAGCAACATTGGTCCCCTGAGAGACTGACCGATATGGGGCAGCTGATATCTGATGCCCAAGAAAAGGCCAATCTCCTAAACTATTACTTTGCATCAGTTTTCCACCCGCCCAAGGAAGTTTTGGGCCCCCACTTCAGGAGGGATGTGGATAAGCTCAAGAGAGTCCAGAGGAGAGCCACCCATTTGATCAAAGGTCAAGAGATCAAGCCTTACAAGGAGAGGCTGAGGGACATGGGACTCTTCAGCCTGGCAAAAAGAAGGCTCAGGGGGGACTTGGTGGCAGCATAAAGGTATATAAGGCAGGTGGCATCAGGATCTGGGAGAACACTTGTTCACCAGGGCTCCCAAGGGATAACAGTCTAACAGCCACAAACTTCTAGAAGGCAGATTCAAACTCGATATAAGGAAAAACTTCTTTACAGTCCAAGTGGGTCTGGAACAGACTCCCCCCAGAGGTGGTGCAAGCACCTACTCTGAACTCATTCAAAAGACATTTGGATGTTTATCTTGTTGGGATCATTTGATCTCTGCAGACTTCCTGCCTCTGGCAGAGTGGCTGGACTCGATCTCACAAGGTCCCTTCCAGCCCCTCACGTCTATGAAATCTATGCTGCAATCACATTTTATTTTTAGTGCTTTTACTAAATAAAAGATAAAAATTCTTAAATTAAATAAAAATGCCGCTCAAGTTTGTTTTGTTTAAGAGATTAACAATAATGTCATTTTTCACTGTAACAATGAAGTTCTTCAAAGTAAAGAAGCTTCTCATAATCCATGTCAGGTAGTTGAATATTCATTATTTTTTAAAATAGAAAGGAAGATTGAGACTGGCTAAATTACTTTCCCACAATCACGAAGGATCTGCCCATGACAAAAAGTATAACTTACCCATTTCTTATACCTGTAACAGTTTTGACTAACTATATTTCTAGATATTATATATCTATTTATAGAGAAGATATTTAGGTTAAGATTAATGGAAAAGCTTTGAAACAGATAGAAAGCAACGGTAGTGTTAGTATGCACTGTATTATACCAGAGGACCATGCAATTGCATATCTTCTTCAATACCAAGAGAAAGAATGGCATTACATTAAGCAGCAAAAAAACCTCACTTTAAAAATGTTCTCAACTCTGAGCAACATACTTATGCTCTTTTCCTTACCCTGCATTTTTTTTTTTTTTTTTGAGAAAAACAGGGAAATTATTTTGGTTTGAAATTAACTGCAAAATAACAAATCACAAACTCACTGACCAAGATCATAAACAAGTATAACATTAGAACAAATACTTACGTGCTAATTCACAAAGGACAACTCCAGGCTTCATACAGTCCACAGAATAACAAACAAAAGTTCTAGTAAAAGGAAATAAAAAGAAGTTGCACGTCACTGATTTATAAATTTTAACAGAACTGTATTTGTTCCTTTTCTATTCTAGTTTGCTACTTCATTCTTGACATACTTCAATCACTAAATTGCAATTCCATTGTCAGAATACAGGTTTCTAAGATGGTGCCATAAGCAATTAGCTTAATTGTGATTTCATAACATGATGGCATTTTAAAGCACATGGATTACCTTACTGGGAGTTCCAAGTTTACTCCTTTTCAACAATACAGAATTTTGCTAACACACAGTTACATTTTTCTGGGGTGGGGTTGGGGGGGGAGGGGGGTATCCTGTCCTTCCAGAACACTGATTTCAGAAAAACTCAAACTACAGAAAGCTAGGAACCTTAAGTTGGCTGACTCCCCTGTTCATTCCTTTCAGAGTTTACAACAGCCACTGGAAGTTATCTGAAGCATTTCAGCCACATTCAAATGTACCTATGAAATGATGGAAAAGAGGAGCTGCAGCAGCATGACAAGAGCGATGGTGTGACGTGAAGCAATCTCCACCTAATCCAAGTATGCAATGAAAGGACCGAAGCATGTGCACCCCTCATTTCAGCACTTCATTTTGCAGCTTGTCAAAAGTGGGACTGAGGTTTTTGTGCCATGGAGACCATCAAGAATTAGATGGGAAATAGCTGTGGATTTAATGATGGGTAAATGAAAGAATATACAAGATGGTATCAAGCGCCTCGGAGCGAAGGTTGTGAAAGGTTGTAAAATTTAACCTGCTCCATAAACATGACACTGTCTGCTAAGTGTTTATGTGTATGGCAAATGTAGGTTTAGGTGTATGGTAAGTAAAACAGAGGGACACTATCACAGGCATGTTGAAACACTGTTCAAAAAGATAAGAGCCAAGGTCTTCCCTTGTTTGAGAAATTTGAGTTTTGCTGCACTCAGCTTTCTGGAAGGTTGTAAGTTTGCATTAGGCAGTCTTAACTCCATGTTAATAAAACTTTGAAATTGAATTTGGTACTTTTATAATGTAAGAAGTGCTGTAGTTCTAGGCAATTTTAATTCTCATATAGGTCAGCAGCTAAGATGCAAGGGCTAATTGGTTTCTAAAGTCTGGTGAAACAGCAAGGAGATTCATGTTCTCAGCATTTTAGCATTCAAGGGTCTACGGTTAGCATAGACAGGCACATTCATCCTGGGAAATTGGAAATAAACAGTAAGACAACCACAACGTTCCCTTAAGACGCATAACAAGATAGGAACATGCACTATGAGTCCTAATTGCCTTTTCCTTTAGACCAATACAGCTACAACCTAGGTACCTGACACATGGAAGAGACTGAATTTTAGTCAATTTTTAAAATGAAATCTTCATATTTTCCCAAGCAGGAAGCAACTGTGACCACCTAAAACCTAAGATCCTGCTCCTGCCTTTTTTCAAGGTAATATGCATCATCACAGATCCTCACAGGAGGTAAGAAGCTCCACACCAGCTATGAACTGACTGCCCAGAGGAATCTTACATCTATTGACTCCTCTGTGAAATCCTCTGAAATATGTACTTTCATTTCTACCCAGGAGAACTTTTACAATCTTTTCTCCAATGTCAGATGAAGGGTGTTTGTGCCCAAAAGCCTGCGATTAAAGACTTTTTTTGCAAAAATCTTGTTGGTGTAATGCAAGATATCATCTCTACTATGAGTCCTGACAGTCATTTTCTAAGTTTTTTTCATGAGGCTTAAGGACAGGCCACAAGGGGGCATTTCTTGTTGAGTAACCATTCCTTGCTACATTAGGCTTTTAAATGCATTTTAATACTATTCTTTGCCTGCTGGGGAAATGTATATGTTTTTGGGGGCTTAATTAGGTCAGGACCTGTAATTAATACCTCTGCCTGTATTTTTTCACACTCAGGTTTGTTCTTAGTCCAGACTCAAGGAAAATCTTTTACCCAAGGATTTCAGGGTTTAAGGTTCGCTCATATGCCTCTCCAAATGCCCCTTCACTAGGTCAGTGCTAACTGTTGGTCGGTTGGAGTCTCTCTTGTGCCTGTCTATAGCCCAGGGGCAGGCAATTATTTTGGGAAGAGGGCCGCTTACTGAGATTTGGCAAGCCAAGGGCAGCATGATAGGCAGCCAGGGGCAGATAAATATTAATTTTCTAAAATTTTTAGGGGCCCCGCAGGCTGGATAGAATGGCCTGGCGGGTCACATCTGGCCCCCGGGCCACATTTTTCCCACCCCTGCTATAGCCCCTTTGGGAGATATGTCTATCCATGTTCAGGAATACAATGAAAAGAGCTCATTTAGGAGCTCAGCTTTTTCCCTCCTGTTACCAGTTGCCCTAGTCTGTCCTGTACGGGCCCTATGTTATCATGCACCTTCTTTTTGCTCCTTATGTACCTAAAGAAGGACTTTTTGTTGTCTTTGTTGCCAGCCTGAGTTCCATTTCTGCTTTGGCCTTCCTATCCGATTCCCTGCAAGTGTGAGCCAAGCAGGTATACTCCTCCTTTATGGCCATCCTCTGCTTCCATAGTCTCTATGCCTCTTTTCCCCGCTAGGCTCTCCTGGATTTCCCTATTGAGCCAAGAGGGTTTCTTGGCTCTTTTGTCTTCCTTTATGTGCACTGAGATGGTCCCCTTTTGTGTCTGAAGGATCATTCCCTTAAGGAAAGCTCACCATTCCAGGACTCTGATCTCACAATGCTCTTGCCCTTCAGTGCCTCACTTACTAATCTCCTAAGCTTGTTGGAGTTAGTCTTCCTGAAGCCTAGCACTTCTGCCCTACTAATTACCCTTCCCACCTTTCGCTAGATAGTGAATTCTAACAATTGGTGGTTGCTATCCCCTAGGTTACCCTATATCTGCAGATCACCCACCAGGTCATCCCCTGTAGCAAGCACTAAGACCAGTAAGGCATTTCCTCTAGTGGTACTGTATACCTCCTGCGTTAGGTGAGGTCCTCTATGCTGGTTAGGAACTTACGTGAATGGGCAGATCTAGCTGATTGCTCCTCCCAGCAGATGTTAGGGTAGTTTAAGTTACCCATGACAACCATGTCCCTTGAGTGTACCGCCTTTGAGAGCTGCCTCAAGAATTCCAGGTCTAACTGGGCTGCACTGCCCCAATTCCAAGGACTTGATCTTTTCTCTTGGAAATCCATGCAGATGGTACAAACCGCGAACAACAAACATCTCGCCTGCTTGTTGCTATGTAACCATTTAATGACATCATCATCACTAATGCTAGCGAAGCTTGTCATATATTTGGCTTATAGATCCTAAATTTACAACAACACAGCCTTACACATCTGGAATATTTTCCTGTTATTTTCCTGTTCCCACACTAATTAGTTCCAATGGTCACCATATTATGGTTTTATTTATGGTTCTATTGCTCTTGAGGTTCCCTGGCATTTTATTGGGGCTAACTTTAGGCCAATCATTGCCAATCATTAACTGAATCATCTCAAAAAGACTTCTGGGAGTTCGGTCAACTTGACCCCACCAGATTTAATTTTCCTTGCAACACTGTCCTGCTCCCCACTGGGGTCCTGCAGCCACACATTGCAGCCTCAGGCCCCAAGCCCTACGCACCACCTGGCTGGGCAGTAGCTCCAGTCCCAGCCCCACCCAACTCTCCCACCCTACAGGGGCTTAATTCTCTCACACACACCTCCAACCTACTTACCTCCTGGAGCTAATCTCCAGGCCTCCAGGGGCCATGTGCATGTATATGCACATGATGCCCCTGCCTGACCACCCTCCTCCCACTCCCTCCCAGCCCTCTGCAGGCTGGAATTCTGTCAGCCAACAGAGGGCTTGTTGCAAAACTTAAAAATCCATGGGCTTCTCAGGTAAAATAAGAAATCCGTGGTTTACTCTGTTTTTCCATGGGAAATGGAAAATGCAGATCCCTGCAGATCAACATACATGTTTACCACCCTATGAAATAATGAACATGACATCAGTGGTTGATCAGTCCGTGAAATCTTGTCCAGGGCTTCCCAACTATGACATCTAAATTCTGCACAGGGTAGACCAGGAGCAGGCAATTATTTTGGGTGGAGGGCCACTTACCGAGTTTTGGCAAGCTGTCAAGGACCCGCATGGTTAGCCCGCCTCTTGACACATGCTCTGCCCCCTGGTCACCACCTTGGGACCAGAAGTCCCACCCCCTTAACCTCTGACCTTTGCCACCAGAAGTCCCTCCCCTTGCCCCAAGAAGTACTCATTTGGGAAAGAGGGTTTGCCAACTTAGGGGGGAAAAATATATATATATACTAAAAATCAAAATACCCATAATAGTATATTTTAATGTAATTAAAACAATATATATATTTTTTTCCATCTGATTTGCTTGCGTTTGTGCTGTATATGTAGAAGTGATTGAATAAAAGCTCAAAATGCAGTCTTACTTGTGTTAGGGTGACAGTATTTGGATCTTAGGTAGCATTGGATTTGCAGCTGAATAAAAGGCTATAATCTGTGGCCTAGCAAAGCTGCTAACCACAAGGCAGAATAGTATGTTAAAAGGAATATTGCAAGATGCTTAGGCAAGCATTCTCCTAACAGTGTAGTAATGTTGTAAGATATATAGCTCATTGTGTAAGAAGAACAGGATGAAGACCACCGGCTATCGTTAGGAGACAAAGCAGAAGCAAGACCTTGGAGATGGAGAAGAAATCAGCAAGAGACCACAAATGACCGAAAGAAGCAGGGGTCAGGGTTTTAGGCATGCACTCATAGCATAAAGACATGCAAATAAGTGAAATGCATACGTAATTCAATGCTAATGAAATAAACAGTAAACAGAGGCAGATCTTAAGACAGGAGGGGAATATGCGTGGAACAAAGGAGGGAAAAAGGTGGGGTAAATGTTAATAAGCATAAACCAAGGTGCATAATATGGGAAGAACTAGTGTTCATGGCAGCTCCCCAGTTTGTTGGAGCTGGCCTGAAGCTGTCTCCATTTTGAATAAAGCTGTTGACGAGCAATGTGTGCAGGTGATGCGTGATGGCACCGATCCATTGTCTCCCTAGTCATTGGGCACTGCATGGAGTCGGGGTCTAACATCTTGTATATTGTGTGAGGTGTGCATGGGTGTCCAGAGTTATGGGGTGGGTATGGGAGCCATGGGGTACAGATTGGCCAGCAGGTGGGCAGGCAAGTTGGGAAAGTAACAGCAGAGGTGGGGGAGAGCGGAAGTGAGCAGGTGTGGAGGACCGCAGGGCCTGTGGGGCCTGGAGTAAGGCGATAGGAGCATGAGGTGTGGGCTGGCAGGGGTTCCCAACCTTTTTATACTTTGGACCTGCAAACTGTATAATTTACAGATTTAAAATTTAATTTTTATGGGGGGGTAGGGTTGCGAGGATTGAATGGGGCTGGGGCACCTGGGGACCCTGCAGGGGAGGTGGCTGTGCAGGTGGTGGCCCAGGGAGACCCAGTTGAGGCTGCCCAGAAAGAAGGGGCTCTGATGCCTTTCCTAGGAGCAAGCAACAGAGCTTCTCCCTCCTCTGCCCCAGGCATTTCCCTGCCCACATCCCCCTGCTCCCATCCGCAGGTGGGGGTGGAGGGTCCTGCCAAGCCTGGTGTGGGCAGCACCTTACCAGGCTCAGCCATGGTGGCGGGAGGGGGACGGGGCATGGCACACAGACCCAAGCTGCCTCACTCCCAGAACCGCCTTGCCACCCACATGTAACTACCAGCAGCGGAAGCCATGGCTCCCGTTCAGCTGCCACATGCCTGCTCGTTCCCAGCCCCACCTGCCCCAGCCCCGTGACAGATGGGGATGACTGCAAGCAGCCCCAACTCTGTGCTCCTCACACTCACCCATCCGGTAAAGCAGCATCAGCGACAGGGAACAAGCTGCTGCTCAGTGCAGGGGAAAAGCGGTCCCCTCTGGTGCTCCCTGTGGCAGGTGCCCAGAGCCCATGCAGAGCTGTCTTGCCTCTCCTCCCTGTCCCCACTACCTGTGGGGCAGCGGTGGCAACACAGAGCAGGGACAGGCAGCCCCACATGGGCTCCACACAGATGCCATAGGAGTGCTGCCCCAGGCAATGTGAGGGGAGGGGCCACTTCTCCCAAACGCTCAGCTACAGTTTGTTCCTCACTGCCACTGCTAGCCTGGGCCCCGCGCCGGCTCCGGCCTTGCCCATCAGGCTGAGTGGCAGCGGCAGCAGGAGTGGGGCACAAACTACTGCTGGGGTGGATGAAAACGCCCCCACTCATTACCACTGCTAGGCACGGTTTGCCGGGGAAGCCCACTTTGCGCTAGGCTCTGATGCAGCTCCTTCGCTGCTGGCTCTGTGCTGCCCAATGTGGCTGCTCCACACAGCCACTGCTACCGCACTGGACAGCACAGGGCCGGTGGCAAAGGAGCAGCTGCTTGGAGCCACGTGGGGCTTCCTGTGCCTGCTCTCCATTGCCACCACTGCCCCATGAGTGGTGGGGACATGGCGGAGAGGCAAGACAGCCCTGCGTGGGCTCTGGGTGGCTGCCTCAGGGAATGCCAGCAGCGAAGGGGGGAGGGGGAGGGCTCCTTCTCCCCTGCACTGAGCAGCAGCTTGCTCCCCACTACTGCCACTGCTCAGACCGGATGTGCGAGGCAGGCATGTGGCAACTGGGCAGGAGCATGGGACCCACGCCAGTGCCCTGGGGCCAGCACCAGCAGGGTCCAGAGTGGGCAGCAGGATCGCAGGGTCCCAGCTGGATGGAACTCTATGGAGCCAGCTCGCCTTCCTCCAAGCTGGCGCAGTGCAGCCCAGCTCCATAGACCCCTGACAGCCTGCGCACAATGCTCCTGCTGCCCCGCTCTGGGCCCTGCCCAGGACACCAGCATGGGCCATGCGCTCCTGCACTTCCGCTCGCTTCCACTCCCCCTGCTGCCATTTTCCCCACCTTCCTGCCTCCCCACTCCCTTCTTACCTGAATTCCCTGCTCGGGGCAGGGAGGCACAACCAGCCCCACAGTCCCAGGCCAGAAGCCCCTGCTAAGCAGAGGCTTCCGGCTGGGAGGCAGGCCCTGGGTCCTATTGCTGCTGGATGCTGGCATCTTTGACAGACAGCTGGGGCAGATAAAAATTTTCTAAATTTTTTTACAGGCCCTGTGGGCCATATTTTGCCCACCCCTGGGGTAGACTCTTGGTCCAAGGATCAATGTTGAGGATCTTCAAAACAGGCTACCCATAAACCAAAGCTGGCTTCCCAACTGTATACCTGTCTCATTTACTTAACTCCATTTTTTATCTTAATACACAATTTTTTCCTGTGGTTATTTATTTCACACATTTCTATAGCAACCTTATACCTTACTTAACAGCTATTTCTAGTATGGCTCGCCTTGCTTTAGAGGGTCTCTATTTGCCCAATACCATTGTTGTTTTTCTGTTTTTAACCAATATTTTAGTATTCTTAATTTGTCCTGACTTAACAAAAACTGCATTTCACATACACAACTCCCACTGCTGGGCAAGCTACTTACGTCAAGAGGCTTTTATTTTAGACTTACAAAAGGACAGTGGTAGGGTAACAATATGGATTTTGGGGAGCACTGAGTGTGTAGCTGAATGAAGGCTTTTTCCTGTGACTCAGCAAAAGCTGCTGGTTACACAGCTGGATGATATATTAAAAGTAACTAACTTTGCTAATGCTTAAGTAAGTGGATTCCTAACAAAAGGATAGGGTGCCAAGTGCATGATGCATTGTGTAAAAATAGGATAGAGATCAACGGCTATCATTAGGAGAGAAAGCAGAAGTACAGCCTCTGAGATGGTGCTGAAGTCAGCAAGAAACCAGGAAGAACCAGCCAGAAACCACAACTGACTGGGAGAAGACAGGGGTCAAAGTCTCATGCATGCACTCTTAGCAGAGAGGCATGTAAATGAATGAAATGCATAGGCAATACCATCCTAAGGAAGCAAACAGTAAACAGAGGCAGAGCTTGAGATAGGAGGAAAAATGGGTGGAACTGATGGAGGGACATAGGCGGGGTAAATGTTAATAAGTATGAACCAAAGTGTATAAAATGTGAAAAGAACTATTGTTCAGGGCAGGTCCCCTGGTTCACGGGCTGTGTGTGTCTGTGAGGGACCCTTATCCAAAGCTGTCTCCATTCTGAATAAAGCTGTTGTGAGCAATGCGTGCTGGTGTTTGCTCCCTGCTTGCTCTGGCTAACGAGTAACAGGATCCATGAGCAATTGGACCGTCGTCTCCCTAGTCACTGGGCGCCGCATGGAGTTGGGGTCTAACAGAGGGGGAGGACTAGTACCTACAGCAGATACCAGTGCACCCACTTCTAGACTCCCCACCACCTGCCACAAGGAAGGTGCAAGTGGGGTCTCCAGACCCTAGCTATAGGTACTGTCCCTCTCCCCCCGCCACCGATTAATCATTTAACCATTGTAATGTCACCAGGTTAAATGGAGGGTTTTTTAAAATCAGTACTTACATCCCTACCCTATACTTTGGAGCAAAAGCTATAGGCACCAAGCAACTCTATGTTCTGTTGTTAAGCTCTGCTAGTTTGCATGTGATCTCAATACTGGGTAGCCTCAGTTTTCCACTCATTGGTGAACAAGATGAACAAGCTCTTTTATTTAAAACAGTAAAGGAAGTCAGTTTCTGGTTTTTGACAAAGCCGGCTTATTAGTATCTTTTTGTCAGTAGCCTTGCGTATCCTTGCCTTAAGTGTCGTATACCAAGGGTTAGTGTCTGTCTTGCTCAAAATCCGTAATTTAGATTGTGAATCTTGCAATACTGTTGAGACAAAGCGCTAAAACTTCTCGCAAATACAGTTAACATGTTCCCCCACTAACAGAGATGTTTCCTTATATGATTTGCACAGGTGAACTGCTGCACCTCTCATACAAAAGGAACTACAGAACTGATCTGAGCATTTTTTAATTCATGAAACATGGAAGTACAAAAACTAAAAAGAAAACAACTTGCTAACCTCCCAAATCTCTTCCTTGTAATTCCCAATCCACCTAGGGCAGGGGCAGGCAAAATATGGCCCGCAGGCTGGATCCAGCCCAACAGGCCATTCTATCTGGCCCATGGGGCCCCTAAAAAAATTTTAAGAACTAATTATCTGACCCTGGCTGCCTGTCATAGATCACAAGGCACCAGCAGCAGCAGGACCCAGGAGAAGCTGGTGGCAGGAGACAGCAGCCACAGGAACAAGGCCTGCCTGGCCCTACCCCACCCACCCCCAGTGTCAAATTGAAGTTAATTTAGCTGTTATATAATCACATATATTCATTGTTATATAACCATGTATCCTTTTACATAATCCACGTTTGGGTAAAGATATTCAGCTTGAGCAGGGTGGTGTAAGGACTTGGCCTGAACTGAGATTCCATTTTTGTTTAAGCTGACACTTCATTTTAGTTTTATATTACTTAGTTTAAGTATGACAGCCATTTTGCTATTCTTCTTTTTCTACTCTAAATGTAGTGTGTATAAGGAAAGAGACATGGTATACTTGAGGAAAGGGTAATGAAAGAAGTATGGTATGTAGGAAAACACGGTAAGACAGTACCTCTTCCAGTTCAGATGACCAAGGGATGTAGTGACCTTTTGTGGTTCAATGGCTGAAAATTACAGACCCCAGAGTAAGAAGCATCTGTCCTTCACAACATGGGATTGTGGCCTAGGGGCTATTCCCTGCTTCCCTCCATCCGAGAGTGCAACTCAGCTAAAAATGCAGGGGGGAGAGGAGGACTACCGGTAATCACCCCAGTCCTTGGAGCTGGGCTGGCACCTGCCATGTCCTGCTGTCCCAGTGATGCAGCTGGGAACCACAGGGTGCCAGAGTGGCCAGAGAGCAGGCAAGGGGGTGGTGAGAAGTGGCGGCAGTGGGCAGGAAAGTGGGGAAACGGCAATGGCAGTGGCAGCAGGTGGGAGGGGCGAGTGCTAGCAAGTGGGCAGGAGCACAGCAACAGCTAGGCAGGAGCATGGGGTCCATGCCAGTTCCCTAGGGCCAGGGCCAGTGGAGGCCCAAGGCAGGACAGCAGGAGCATAGGGCCCAGGCTGGCAGGGACTCTATGGAGCCAGGCCAGCTCCCCCCTCTCCCTGCTGGTGCAGTTCAGCCTTGCTCCATAGAGCCCCTGCCAGCCCATGCCCTGCACTCCTGCTGCCCCGCTCTGGGCCCCTGCTGGTCTTGGCCCCAGGGCACCAGCGCCGATCCCATGCTCCAACCTGCCTGCCTGCTCACTGCCACTTGCCCCCCACCTGCCGCCGCCGCCACCACCACCATTTTCTTGCTTTCCCAGCTCCCGCTTCTCCCCATTGCCCCCACCCCGACCCACTGGCCACTCTGGTACCACATGGTTCCTGGCTGCATCGCTGGACCACAGAACAGTGGTGGCCAGAACCAGAGGGGTTAGTATCATGAGCAATAAATATATGCTCTTGGAGACATCCAGGCAATTGTTTAGCAGTTAAGATTAGCTAATGTAAAGCTTGCAAGTTTGTAACCTGCAAGTGGAATTTCTGTCACAATTTAACCAAAGTGTTGAATCTAACTGTTTGCACTGATCATGGGCCCCAAAAATAAGCAAACTACAAGATTAGCTGATCTAACAGGTTTTTTAAAGGTCAGCCGTAACAAGATCTGACCACCTAATATAATTAGCACATTCCTAGGAATCCAAGGAATAAAAAACTAAGGGGTTGAGCTTGGGCAGGTAATGCTAATTTCAAACCTCAAAGTAAT
>NW_017729022.1:81158901-81183115 GCF_001723915.1 Gavialis gangeticus
AAGGTTGAGCTTGGGCAGAGTAATGCTAATTTCAAACCTCAAAAGTAATGTGGTGTAATCTGCTTACTGGGTGATTCCGAGTTCGGACGATAGATAACCTTTCATGATAATTTCTAACACCTTTTGATCCCATAGGGTAACAGCTATAGGGCAAGATTGTGAGCGGCTCTAAAGCCAACAGATGAGCATAACATAAAGCATAAAGGAACATGCATGCCAAGTGACCAGTTAGAAGGATGGGACAGAAGGACCATCACTGTACCAAGCCTAGACCCCAGACTCCCAGTGTGAGTGAGAACCGGATCCCAACCAAGGGACCTTCCTGGTAACCCCTCGGACAGTGTTGATCGGGGATGCCCGACTTCGCTGGAACAACTTGGTGCGCACCTGGCATGAAGGGACTGCCGATAAGTTGCCAACCCTATGTGGGAACTCTGTCATTCTGTCTATCTGTTGTTATCATTCACTATTAGCTCTTTATTACTGTACTATCTGTTTGTCACATTAACCCTTCTGTTAACTGTTGTAAGCTAAACTATAAGTAAATTTGCCTTTACTTCACTCCCGACTCGCCTCCTTGACCCAGCAGCTTAACGGTTGATACACTCACAATGCCTAGCCAGCCTGTGACACAGGACGCAGCAGGAGCCCAGCCCGTGCAATTCTTGGCTGGCTCTGTATGATGCCAGCCTGGCTGGGCTGGCTCCTACTGCATTTTGCAGACCCAGTCATACAGCTGGGAACTGCATGGGGCCAGAGCAACTGGCACAGGGGGAGGGGCAGAAAAGCAGCTGCAGCAGGCAAGAAGGTAGGGAAGCAGCAGGAGAAAGGCAGCAGTGGCAGACAGGAGGGGACTTCAGGCACTGCACTTCAGGAAGGATATGAATAAATTTGAAAGGGTACAGAGAAAGGCCACCCATATGATTAGGAGCCTGGGTGATAGGCCCTATGAGGAGAGATGCTGGGAACTGGGTTTGTTCAGTCTGAGGAAGAAAAGACTAGGAGAGGACTTGATAGCAACCTACAAGTATGTCAAGGATGAACCACAAGATCTAGGGGAGCAACTCTTCAGCAAAGCACCCCCAGAGAGAACAAGGACCAACGGGCACAATTTAATTGAGGAAAAATTTAAGTTAGACATTAGGAAAAACTTTTTTTCCCCATAAGGCTATCCAGAATCTGGAAAATGCTCCCAGAGGTAGCGCAGTCACTAGCCGTGGAGATGTTCAAGAGGAGGCTGAACAAGCGCCTCGTTGAGCTCGTTTGAGCCCAACTACCTCCTGCCCATGGCAGGGGACTGGACTTGATGATTGTACAGGTCCCTTGTGGTCCTTTGATTCTGTGATTCTAACCCCAGCCACACACACACACACACACACACACACACACACACACTTATTATTCCCCCTTACCATTACCATAGAACTGGTATGTGTTCATTTGGAAAAATTAGACATATATAAATCAACAGGACCAGATGAACTTCATCGGAGGATGCTGAAGGAGCTGGCTGAAGTCACTGCGGGACCACTGGGGAAACTTTTCCAGAACTCGTGGTACTCCAGAGAGGTCCCTGAGGACTGGAAGAGAGCTAATGTTGTGCCCACCATCAAGAAAAGGAGGAGGGAGGACCTGGGTAACTACAGGCCAATCAGCCTAACTTCTCTTCTATCCCAGGGATGATCCTGGAAAATTTCTTCAAGGAGTCTACATGCGATAGGCTTGAAGAAGGTAGGATTCTGAATAACAGTAAGCATGGCTTCGTAGCAAGCAGGTCTTGTCTTACCAACCTCATCTCCTTTTATGATCAGGTGACTGACCACCCGGATAAGAGAGAGCAGGTTGATATTGTATACCTTGACTTCCAAAAGGCCTTTGATCTAGTATTCCACAATACTCTCGTGAGTAAATTAGAGGACTGTGAACTCAACCGTGAGACGGTTAGGTGGGTAGGGAGCTGGTTGCGGAGTAGGACCCAGAGAGTTCTAATGAATGGATCTGTGTCATCTTGGTGAAAAGTGGCCACTAGTGTCCCTCAGGGGTCAGTGCTAGGTCCAGTTCTTTTCAACATCTTTATCAATGATTTAGATGTGGGGGTGTGTCACAGGGCAGGGACCCAGGAGCGGCCGTGATCTCTCCTGGTGCCCCCTACCGAGCCAAGTGGGTGTCCATGCACCCTCGTTATCTCGCCCGCCACGACTTTGATAGTGAAAGTATTGTAAGGGAGGCTGTCTTTTACCCCCTTGAGCACGGTATCCCTTGGCATACTCCCGCTGGTACCCTGTCTACCGCTGATTCTGTGTACTCCCATCACAGGGCTACGCGTGGCTCCTACCACCCCTTATACCACGCCCCAAGCCTCTCGGATGTCCCGGACGTTGTCAGGTCTAACTATCCTTGTCACGCTCGCCCTTCTGAGCCCTTGCCCTCCTGGGGCTTCCTCACTGCGCTCGCCCCCTCCTGGGGCTTCCTCACTGTGCTCGCCCCCTCCTGGGGCTCCTTGTTCCCATATGCCCTCCCTGGGGCTTCTTCTCATGCCCGCACTGGGGCCTACATGCGCCCTCCCTGGGGCTTACCCCGATGCTATGCCATCGCCCTCCTGGGGGCTTATCCCAATACTTTGCAGTCGCCCTCCCTGGGGCTATACGGTCACCCTCCCTGGGACTCACCGCGATGCTCTCGCCCTCCCTGGGGCTCACTGTGATACTCTCACCCTCCCTGGGCTCTTCCGGCACAACACTGCCCCACTGGGCCTTGCTTGTGCTCATGCCCTCACTGGGGCCTGTCTCCACGATCACGCCCACCCTGGGGCTTTGCTCAATGGGGTTCAGGCGGCCTCGGCCTTACCTGGCCCCCAGACCCCCTTTCCGAGTCCTAAGCCCCACTGGGGCTTCCTGCCCGTGCCCGCACTGGGACCAGAGTCGGGACTCCCCAAAACACAGCACCCTCTCCAGCGCCAGAAACTCCCCCCCACTACTGGGGAGCTCCTATGAGGCCTCCTCCAACCCCTACAGCTTCACCCGGTCCTCCGGTGTCTCACTCCAGGGCTCCCTGCTGCCCCCTCTCGCTCCAGGGCTCCCTGCTGCCCCCTTGCTCCAGGGCTGGGCCAATGCACCGCCAAACAAAGCTGCGCCCTGTACGGCGCAGGAGACCCCACGCTATCGTGAAGCTCCTATGAGGCCTCCTCCACCCCTAATAGCCTCACCCGGTCCTCCGGTGTAATAACAAACAACCGAAAACTCAAGCCCTTAGGCTGCAACATAAACTCTAAGCCATCTGGCTAAAACACAATTTCTAAGCCCTCGGGCTTGCCACCATTCAAGACCCTACCAGGGTTTGCTCCACCCAGTCCCCAACCGAAGCTGTTCAGGCCATCTAGTTCCTACAGGCTGCAACACTCCCGCAGAGCTCCTTCACCCTTCGATGTTAGCAGGGAACTGCCTACTTCCACAGAGCTCCTACTCTCTCAGCTGCCGGAGGAGAACTCCCTTCTGGCCTCAGCTTTATAAAGGCCAGGCCCTGCCCCCTCCTGGTCAGCTGACCAGACTGGTTGCCCCGGCAACCCGCACCTGTGCTGCCCTAGTGATTGGCAGCTGAGCTCATAATACTGTTGTCAGTAGCAGGCACCTTAGTGCCCTGCTACAGGGTGAAGAGCTCATTGGTCAAGTTTGCAGAGGACACCAACTTATGGGGAAGTGTGGTCACATATGAAGATAGGCTGTACACTTGAAGATACAAACAGACCTAGATAGAGTAGCAAGTTGGGCAGAATGGAATCATATGAAGTTTAACGTAAAAAAATGTAAAGTGCTCCATCTGGGGACAAAAATCCTCTATGCACCTACAAGCTTGGCAATGTCAAACTGGTCAGCACCGTGAATAAGAGGGACCTGGGGGTAATAACAGACCATAGTATGAATATGAGCTGGCAGTGTGATGCCATAGCCAACAGGGTAACTAATACCCTGGCATGCATCAACTGATGCATCTCCAGCAAAACTGGGAAGTGATTCTTCCACTCTACTCGGCATAAGTGAGACCGCAGCTGGAGTACTACATCCAGCACTGGGTGCCACACTTCAATAAGGACATGGTAAAGCTCAAGAGAGTCCAAAGAAGGACCACCTGTATGATCAGAGACTTGCAAAGCAAACCATATGAGGAAAGGCTGAGGAACCTTGGACTCTTCAGGCTGAAAAAGAGAAGACTGAAAGGGGACTTCATAGAGGCTTACTGCTACATCATGGGCATACATCAAGGGCTCAGTGAAAAAATGTTCGCCAGGGCATCCCTGGGGATAACCAAGAATAATGGCCATAAATTCCTTGAAAACCGTTTCAGGTTTAACATTAGGAAAAAATTCTACACAGCTAGGCTGTTTGTGACAGCCAGAACCAAAGGGGTTAATAAGCAAATTATAAAGAATAATATCTGCTTCATGGAGTCATCTGCAGTGGCCTCACAAGTTAATATTAGCTAAGGCAAAGCTTGCAAGATTGTAACCCGCAAAAGGTACCTTGTCTGTAAGAAGTATAACCACAATGTTAAAATTAACTGTCTGTACCAATCATAAGACTGACTGGCCTCAAGAAGCAGAACTAAAAAACAAAACTGCAAACTTTAGATGACCTAACAGTTCTTGCTTAAAGATCAGTCAAAATAACAAACCTGACCACAAGGTATGACTGACACATTCCAAAAAATTCCAAAGAGAAAGTAACCAGGTGGGTTAGATTTAGGCAGAGTAAATGCTAATTTCAAACCCCAAGGTGATGTGGTGTAATTTGCTTACTGGGTGAGTCCAAATTTAGGCAGTAACATTTTATGGAAATTTTTAACACCTTCTAATCCCACAGAGTAACAGCTGTAGAGTAAGATTGTGAGTGGCTCTGACGCCAACAGATTAGCATAGGACAAGATACAAAGGAACACGCATGTCAGGTGACCAGTAGGAAGAACAAAACAGAACAGGCATTGCTGTTCCAAGCCTGGACTCCAGACTCCTGGTGTGAGCAAGGATCAGATCCTGACTAAGGGACCTTCCCCAGTGCTCTCTGACAGCGTTGATCGGGGACGCCTGACTTCACTGGAACAACTTGGCCTGTACCTGGCACTGAGGGACTGTCGATAAGTTGCCAACCAAGTGGGAACTCTTTGTCAATTTGTCTGCCTGTTGTTATTATTACTATCAGCTCTCAACTCTTATTGTTGTATTATCTGTTTATTAAACTTTCTGTTAACTGTTATACATGTAAACCATATTTTGCTGCTATAAGTAAAATTTACCTTTACTGTTGTAAGTGAAACTTGTCTTTGCTTCACTCCCAACTTTCCCTCCTCAATCCTAAACCAAACAGCCCAGTAGCTGATACATTCGCAGCGCACAGTTGGCCTGCGACCAAATTGATACACTCAGTGCCCAGTCGACCTGTGACAGGTGTTCACACTGTGGAACAGGCTCCCTCCAGAGGTGGTGCAATCGCCTACCCTGGAAATCTTCAACAGGAGCCTGGATGGTCACCTTGCTGAGGTAACCTGACCCCAGGTGTCTTACCTGCTTGGTGCAGGGGGCTGGACCCCATGGTCTTCCAAGGTCCTTTCCAGCCTTGCAAACTATGAATATGAACCCACACCCTCCCCTATACCCTATATACACATGCACCCTCAGCCCCCCACAAATCTATACCCACCCACCTATGCCCCCCATACTCTCCCACATTATACAAAAGTAAAACTTCCATTTTAAGCTATTATATAATCACCTCTATATACAGAACACAAACACATGTAAATCAGAACAAAAATATTTTTTGAAATCAAATTAGTGAATGTTGCAGTAGATGGTTGATTTTTAGAATATAATTCAGTATTTTTCTGGCTCCAAGATGGCAAACCCCTTTGCTGAAAGGAATACTTCTGGGGACTAGGGGAGGGACTTCTGGTGGCAAAGGTCAACGGTTAGGAGACAGGGCTTCCGGCCCCAAGATGGTGACGAGGGGGCAGGGCACCTGTCAAGGGGCGGGGCTAGGGTAGTCCTTGACAGCTTGCCAAAACTTGGTAAGTGGCCCTCCAGCCAAAATAATTGCTTGCCCCTGACCTAGGGGAAAACTGTATAAATTACACCCCAGGTAGGTAATTATGCACCTGTGTAATTTTGCGCATAAAACATACAACTGTGCATAATATTGCACAATCCGCTGGGGTACAGCTGGTGAGAGGGAAGAGGAGCTTCTGCTTGGGGGGGCGGGGGGACCTAGGCATGGTGTTTGTGGGTGGGTGTGAGCCCCCCCTGCCCCATGGTAGGCTAACCCTGCTACCAGTGGCAGCAGAGGTACTCCTGGCCAAGGCAGGCAGAGTCCCCGGTGGCGCATGGCTTCAATGAATCCCGGGGGCTGCATGTAGCTCCCACATGAAGTGCCACGAGCCTCACACCCCTTCAAAACCTCCCCACAAATCCCCCTCAATCATCTCCCCCACTCACAAGTACCTGTATATATTTCTAAAGACATTTCAAATAGTGTTATATTTCATTTATAAAAAAATAAAAGCAATTTTGAATTTTTCTGCACATCATTCCCTGTGGTGTAGTAAATGGATCAGTGTGATGCCAAGCAGGTTGATAAAGGTAAGCAAAATCCAACAGACAAACCAACACAATTTACTTTTACTGGTGTTTTAGGAGAGTGGTTCTCAACCTTTTTGTGCCAAGACCCATCTGTAAACATTGATGGCCAGTCCTGACCCAGTGCCCCCCACACCCGATCCATTGTCCCCAGGTCCCAGCCCCCCAGCGTACGGGCAAGGGCTGGGTGTGTGAGGTGAGGGGGGAGTGGGAAGCCCCCCAAGCAGCCCCTTGCAGGCTGCAAGTCTGCCATCCTGCAAGGGAAAAAAGTCACGGTCTCCCACATTTTTCTCCTTCAAAGGAGAATCCATTTTTTAAAAGTTTGTTGATACATGTTTAAAATTTGTTCACCATCCTTTCATATATTCTTGCAACCAACTTTTCAGTCACGACCCACAGGTTGAGAAATGCTGTTTTAGAACATAAGTTACTCTCTTACAAGGACCATCCCATCCTCAGCTATGATAGCACCTTAAACCATCACTACTCCTTCTTCAGAAATTGAATTTTCCATTGCAAGAACCAAACTGATTGGCTGATATCCAGCAAGGCTGCGTAAGAAAAACAACCATAAATAATAATGTATAAGGAGAAGGAGATGACCTTTAAAATGCAAAAGCTTAAGAAGCAGAAGCTTAAAGATAGCCCTTTTTGCTGAAGTGAAATATGAAGACAACAGAACCGGTCTCAACCAGCCTAAGCTTGTTCTATACCGTATTTTGTAACTTTATAACGGCAAGTGGAAAAACCCGAATGTGCACGCAGCAATGTAACGGTTGGTGTATAAATACCAAGCTGTAAACTCAGTTCGGGGGAGCTCTCTGTCTTTGTGGCATTGAGTAACCCCTCTGCAGAGCAATAAACTCGCACGCTGACACTCCCTCGTTCTGTGCTCAATTGATCACAGCTAGGAATGAGCCCAGAGACAGGAAGGCCAGTGCCCCTCGGCGTATGAGCACACCCTTCAGTGTATGGGTGCTACGCGGTCGCTGACCTTTTTCCCCTACAGCTGTCAAGTAATGTTACGTGCTGGTGTTCATTTTCAAGAGACCCCAGCCAAAGCTGCGGGAGTACAGGCACCCCCAGCTTAATGCTGTGTCACTTAGTGCTGTTTTGCTATAACACTCATTTTAAATTGATACCCAATTACTTTTAATGCTCAGTGAGTTTTGTTATAAGGCTCACAGTCACCATCTTGGGTCATTAAGAACACTCACAGTCGCCATCTTGGGTCATCAAAAACTTTTGGTTTCACTGAATGCTTATTTCACTTAATGCTCAGTTTTTCAGGAACCAATTAAGAGTGCTAAGTGGTGCTTGTCTGTATAGTTAAAAGCAGAGGGCCTCAAAAAGCCTGTGCCTGAGTGCCCATAGAGTGACCCATTGAGTGAAGTCCTGCAGATGCATCAGCTGGCTCAGTAAACTAAGCAAGGGAAGCCATTTATATGCCTAATTAAACACAATCAAATAGAACACAAGGCCTCAAGTAGTCTGTAAAAACAAAACAGCCTTATCATTCCACAATGGGAAGAAAAGGAAATAAAAATTCTCCCTATTGCTCCCTTTGCTTTCTCAAGAATATAAATCCTAACTAATTGACATGTTCTAGGTCCACAAAAAAATCTAGTTTAATCCAGGTGTAGCATATCACCCCAACAAGAACGTTCTCCCCAAACAAGTGCCTTTTGTAAGATGCTCTCTCTTAGTTATTGTGAAGCAAGCAGATAAGCAATGGTATGACATACACATACCTGTGCAACCTGTACGGGTGGTACCACAGGGTCTTATGGAAAATTCCGCACTCAGCATACGTGATAAACAAGGGAAGCGCATGCACGTCAGAAAATTCCAGATGCCCTGGCGTAAGGTATATAAACTTTGTGAAAGCTGTCTTAGGGGCCGACCCTGATTTGAGTCTCCAGACTCCAGGTCGGTCTTGCTTGCAAGCAATAAAGCTTTTGTTCCGCAGTCCTGTGTGTGTGACTCTCTTCTGGGGTCTGACTGAATCATTGCCTCCAGGAGCATGAACTGCCCTTTGTGCAACACAGGTACAAAAGTTTCAGTGAAACAAAAAAAAGCTAAATAAAAACAATCAGGTATCATTCATTAAAATATCAAAATCAACTATCTATACTGGGCACAGTCTGGAGAGAAATTAGGAGACTTCTATGGAACCATCTGGAGGACCCCCTACTAACTACAACAGAGCCTGGCTAGCTTCTCTTTACAGCAGCTGAGATGCATGCTGTAAGATCATGCTTTGCTATAAATCTTGCTTTGTCAATTAATCAATAAACCTATCACATTGGTTGGAATAGCCAAAGGGTCTGGTTAACTTTTTCACCCATCCACCCTGTTTAAAGTTACTTAACAAGGCCCTCAATATTCTTAATCTATGCTGCTTAGTGGAAGAAGTGAGACCCTCTCTCTAAATTCAAAACTAGAAAACCTGTACTAACACTACGCTACTATTGTGGAGGAAGAAGCAGCCCAGACCTCCATGTCGTCTTATGGTGCACTGTAAGATTTCCACAATGCTAAGTAGGTCAAAGGGTCAAAAGGTCAGGCCACAGTTTATGCTCTCCTGCAACTTTCTTGTTCAAACTAGTGTTTTTCCACTAGTCATATCTTGCATCATGTGACTTGTTATGGAAACTTATAAAAGCTTGCTTCAGCTCTCTGCTGAGGACAGGCTTGGTGTCCTCCCCAGCAGCTGCTGTTAAATAAAGAGTCTCTGACAACTTCGAAACCAAATACAAGGTGAAGCATGTTTCTTCCACACCATTACCATTCAAGCTTCATCAAGTCAAGCTGGTCTTAATATTGGTTTGGAATTAAAAGTAAGTATTAATACCTAAAATAATCAATCATTACAAGTTCTAAGGTGGTAGCTATCCTTGTACGCATCCCAGCTGCATGACTGACAGAGATAAAACTAAATCTATATATTTGAATGGCCAAGTATCCTACTGGCAAAAAAAAAAGGATTTTAATCAGTGAACAGCCTCAAAGCCAGTTACAGAAGTTATTCCTAAGAGCTAACTTCTATGTGGTAGCTCACCCTGTTGCCCTCTCTCCTGCCCAAGGAACTGGAATTTTTGATAAGTAGAGGTTTTCTAGGAATTAAAGAATCACTTTCAGTAGAACATCCTAAAGCAGAAGGTAATTGGGACAGCTCACAGTAACAGGAAAAAAAAAGGGGTGGGGGGGAGGTTCCAACTTCTAGATAGCACGGTTTAGCCTTTCTTCTTGCTCCACTGGCACTGTCCCAGGAAGCAGAAGCCAGAGGAAGAGGGAGCCCAGAGACCCAAGCAGCAGGAACAATGAGGAAGAAACCAAGCAGGAGCCCAGGGGCTGAATGTTATTAACCCCTTGCAGGCTGGATGGAGTTGTCCACCAGCTGGACAGCTCTGCTTTGGATAGAGCTGAGGAACCCTCTTAATTGCAGTCTTCTGGAGTCCGACTCTCTGAAGGAGCTGAAACAACATACAAAAAGCCTACGATTCCCAATCTGTGGTACGAGTACCACCAGTGGTATGCAATCTCTCAGTGGTATGCGTTACCAGATTTATTATAATTATTTTATGTGGCAAAAATTTGCTGGTGGTATTTAAAGCTGAACTGAAATATTTGCTGGTGGTACATAGGGTTGTATTGTTTTAAATTGGTGGTGTGGATTCTGTCAAAGTTTGGGAACCGCTGAGCTAGATAACCATGGTCTACCAGTACAACACATCTCAGTAGCAGACCTACTTCGGGGGCTGAAGGACACTGACCAAAAGCCTGTGGTGGCCTAATTTTTGTTGTTGTGACCTATTCTTCCCAAAGTAATCAGGTCTGGGTACTCACTAGTTTTTCCCTGAGGTGAAGCTCCTCAGTCTTATTTCAACAAATCAGTTTGCAAGCTTTCATTACTCCACCTTGGAACATTTCCCTTCTGGGTATTCAGACAAAACAGTTACAGAGTTGTAATGAGAAACATGCAACTTGCTCTAATGATATTCAAATTAGTTCAGCTTTAGTAATTTGCAAAAGTTGCATTTCAAGACAGCAATTTAAAAAAAAGTGGTTCTATATACCACAGAAATTCTGGATCCAGTCTTCCTAAACTACCTCATCCTTTCCACAAAAATCCAAGTCACTTGACCACTTTACAGAAAATTGGCATAATCTTACCTAGGGCCCAAGATTTATGAACTACTCAATATAAAAACTGTATTATAGCTGGACATTTTTAGCGACTCTAGCAACAAAGGTCAATCATTCAACATAGTTCAACAAAATTTAAATTGATTGGTTTCACCATCACTAGCTTCTCTGCTAAAAAGATTATATTCTTGCCAACAAAGCATTTGCACATAACCTAGAACAGGAACGTTACCAAGTCATGCAGTTTATCCTTTCAAAGCTACATTTTGATATTAAAAAGACCCCCTTTATCAAATGAAACCCAGATAAAATGCAGAATGCTTACACAAACTACCACTAAGCAGCTTTAGGCCTATCATAACTTTGGTAAACTAACTGATCAATGTCAGTTTTCTCTATCAGAACTATAAAGACCACAGCCACAGTCAGTCAGCAATAAAATTTCTATGTTGCTAACCACTGGTTTGTTGCAGTAGACACAGCAATTGAAACTGAGTCAACTCAGCATACAGTTTCATATGTGTTCTAAATAAACACAGTATAAATACACCTCTATAGAATTCAGCTGTAAAAGCAGAACCAAAAAATACCACAGTATTAGATATTATAATCACACAAAAAGCAGGTATTCATTTGGCAACCTTGAAAGTGCTAAAGTACAGCATGTACAAGTCAGGCACGGCAGATACAAAGAAAAAAAAAAAGGTTGTGGGAAATGAAACTTCAGGTACTCTCCAAGTCTAAAGGCCACACAAAAAGTTCTACTTCTTGTAAAACTAAATGTCTTGACATACAGTATTTATCCCAATCTAAAATGACTTTGAATTTAAGATGATCACCTCCCACCAGTAATTAAAGTCTATATGTGGAAAATTATAAATGTGTTATAATTTTCCATGGACAGAATGGAGCGTCATCTTAAATGTGTCAAGTCCTAACAGGATGGAAAGCCATGGCAATGGAGCAAACAGCGAGGAAAGCAGTGGTTGGAGAGGGAGGAGGGTCATGAAGTAGGGATCACATTCTTGTCTGTTGTTTTCTGTCCCCCACGCCACTAGTCCTGTGGTGCCTGGTCCCCTAACCACCGTGCCCGCACTCCCTGGGGCCTGCTCCCCCCACAGCCACTACTTACCCTACGTGGCAGCTCCAGCTCCCCAAATAGCCAGGAGAGAAGGCAGCAGCAGCTCTGGTCCTAGCCTTGGCCCAGCAGCAGCAGTGGCATGCAGTGTGGCATCCTTCACAACATGCAGCCCCTCTCTCCTGGTGTGCACCCCCTCAAGGCACTCTGGCCCTAGCCTTGGCCCAGCAGCAGTGGCAGCAGCTCCTGCTCTGCATGTGGGCCAGTGAGCGCAGGCAGCGCAGTCACCACTGCCTGCTTCAGGCTAAAGTTCATTTGGTTTTTGGCTGAGGAAGAATAATACAGCAATTCTTCCCTTGCTAAGCACTCTGAAAGATCAAAAAAGGTCAGAATATTTCTAACACTGTGGATTCCTATTTGAAATTTGTGTTTATCTTGCAAATCATATTTGCATACCTAGCAATGCTTACATTACATGGCACCCCACAGCACCCTGGAAAGGACCTCACTACACCCTGGTTGAGAATCACTGGTTTACTGGTATAGCAGAATAGGAGTGTAAGTGTGTTCCTTCCTATTCTTCCTGCCCCCTTTGTATACTGGCAACAACCCATATTATATCATGCTTTTGTCAGTACAGCTTATTCTACTTAGAGTGCTGGCATCAGCTATATCAGCAAGGAAAAAACAAGAACTACTTGTCAATGTACACTGCAACTACACTGTAAGTGTCTGCTGGTATTGCTATACCAGCAAACTCTTTCTAGTACGGAGGGGAAAGCCACATCTATTTTCCCTTTCCTCCATCCCTCTCCACATACTTCAGGTCTACCTCTGCCTTTAACAACATTAAAACCAGCAGTGGCTTTAGGTTCCTCTGGAAAGGAACAGCAGCTCCTTAACATGCAGGCGGCTATTTAAATTGATTTGATAGAAGTGGATCAGTGACAAATTTGGGTAGAAGACAGGGTGCCACCAAACAAAGTACACACATGCACAAAAACACACAGAAGCCACAAAAATCTCAGTTAAACAAGACACTTTGAAAAACCAAATTTAAAATCTGAAGTTGAGAACATCGATGACTCCTTGTTCTGCAACAGAGACTTCTAACCCCATTACAGAGACAAGCTGTTAATGCCAGTGTCCCTCCAGGTGTTAAGAGCCCTGTTCGTGTCAGGGGTTTAGGTTGTAGCCATGTTGGTCTAAGGACATAGGCAGACCAGGTTCTTTGGGTAGAACTGTTCATAGTGCCCTTCTTCAGGTACTTGTGCTGAAAGCTTGCAAAGAACTTTGTTCCAACTACTCAGCTTGTCTAATAAAAGATACCACATCTACCCAAAGAACCTTCCCTGTTTGTCTCAACTGCCTCTCATACATATAAGACATTCAGCCTCTCTCCTTGACCAAACTGTAGAAGCCATTTTAAATTACTGAGTTGTTTTCCTGAATTTCCATTTAATTCATTAAAATTCAAAGGTATCTTCACATCTATCTCAATGAATGAACAAATCCCCTGCAGTAAATGAAATTGTGAAACCTCTTGAACCAATGAGTTGTAGAGACTGCTTCTGCTCTCACTGCCTGCTTTTCCGTTTTTCTATTTATTTACCTTTTATGCAAAAACAGATATGTATATAGCCAGAGTATTTGCTACTGGAAAGACGCCAATAACTGCTGGGTCATGCACACCATACAAAAGAATTCCCTCCAAAAATAATTTTAATTAATAGAAAAAACTATACCCTAGTGTGCATCAGATTTACTTCAGAAGTAACAGAGATCTAATGCAAGAGCATGATAAATAAATGGGTTCAGTTAAATTGTTTCAGGAAGCATTTAGAGTAATCTTTGCTTGTTCCAGTACATTTAAATTTAAGTGGATGGCTTGTTCATCAGTTACTCAGCCATGACTACTCACTAATAAGAAACAGTACTTTTTGAAACAAAAACTTTCTTTTAAATACATCCGAGTAAATCAGTGCAAAGACTGTGGCCATTTCAACTCAAGTAGGTGACAACAGACCAGGTAATGACTGCCCCCTCCTCCCCCCTCAGTGTCTATTGTGATGAATCTGTGTTTCTTCCCCCTCTCCCTTCCCCACTCCATCTCCATTGTACTTGGATGCAAATTGGGTCGCTGGCAGTCGGGATGAGCCATCTCTAGAGACTAGTTAAGAGTGCAAAAGCTTGCCATGACCTCAGGGCCCCAGAAAGGGTGAAGCTGAGCAGAACCAACATTGCCATCCGCAGGCACCCGACACCTCCGGGCATTCCTGAGCCACAAACCAAGCCCTAGGCACCTTCACTGCTAGAGTCAAGCAGGGCAGGAAGCACCTGGATGCCGGCCGAAGCGCGGGCGGCCCCAGGGGCGGGTGAGGGAGGGAGTCGCTCTGCCCGGTCCAGACGCAGAGCTGCACTGAGGGCTTTGGGGCAAAACCCAAACAGTCCAACTCCCCCCGCGCCCGAGCAGAGCCCACTGCGCTAGACGCAGAGAGCAAAAGCCAGAGCGAGCCCCAGGCCACCAGCCTACCGGAGCCCCGCGCCCGCCGCAGCAACGCGCTTCCTTCCTCCGCCTCTCCCCGCTCCCTCCGACAAAGGCCCCGCCCGCGCAGAGGCCGCCCAAGGAGCCCCCGGGGATGCTCGGGACCCGCTGGTAACTGCAGCGGCACCTTTAGTGCTTGGGGGGACACGCGGGCGCATAACGGCCCCCGCGCCGAGCCGGGCCCTACCTCAGGCGGCCGCCGCTGTCCTGGGGCGGCGCGAGAGCTAAAACGAGGCGGCGGCTTCCGGACTTGCATGAGGCGGCAACACCAGCCCCCCGTGCAGCTGCAACGGCCCCGAGGGCGGAGCGCACCACTTCCCCCGCTCCCCCCCGCTCCGCCGGCGGAATGGACCCGCCCAGGGGGAAGGAGCCCAGCGCCGAGCCCCGGGGGCCAGGGTGCCTGGGGCTTTGCTGCGCTTTCCTCCCCCTGCTCGCTGGGGCTTGTCACCAGCTCCTCTCCTGGAGCGCTGTGACGGCCAGAACCAGAGGGATTCATAAGCAATAAATGTGTGCTTCTTGGAGGCAAGTTTGTAACTTGCAAATGTAACTTGTCTGTCATAAGTTTAACCAAAATGTTGAAGCTAACTGTTCATATTAATCGTGGAACTGACTGGGCCCCAAAGGCGAAGCTGTAGCTGCAAGGTTAGCTGACCTAATTAACGGTTTTTGCTCAGGGTTCAGCCTTGATGATAAAAACTGGATCCAACTGCCTGGCACACCCAGCACATTCCAGGAAAGCCCATCCCAAGAAAGCATATCTACAGAAACCTAAAAAGGTTGGGGCTTAGGGGGAGTAATGTCAATATCAAACTTAAAGGTGCTGCATTGTAATTTGCTTATTGGATAAACCCGAGTCTAGGTAGTAATTTTTTATGATAATTTTTAACACCTTTCTGTCGGAGCCGAGAGCCCCGGTGTCATGGTAGGGCTGAGTACAGACCGAACAGGTGGGATTAGCGGCAAGGAGTCAGAGCGGGCGGGGCGCGCGCGGTTTCAAAAGAAGGCTTTTATTGTTTACTTACGCCACTGATGGTATTGTAGCTTAGGCCAGGTCATTCTTGGTTACAAACGGTACGAGAAGACAGTGAACGAGAAACGAGGCCCAGTCGGTAACGATAATGATGAACGAGATAACCGGAACGAGTCGAACAAGTGATCGGAAACGTAGAACGAGTTGACCGGAACGCGGTAAACAAGTAATCAGTTCGAGACGGATGATCAATAACGAGTAAACGAGTAATCGGAATGGATGGATAGTCAATAACAAGTGGTCGATATGAAGACGAACGCTTTCTACGAGGGATATGCCGGGATACGACGGCGGCGGGGAGACCAGTGGCTCTTTCGAACCAGGATCCTAGGCCTGAGGCAGTCTCCACTGTAGCGGTCTCTGCTGAGGTCTGGTCTGGTCTCCACTGTGGGCGGAAACTCACTGGCCTTAAATATGATTCGAGTGGCCAATCAGATAGCTCCCCTTTTGGAAAGTTCTAGTCCGTTCTGGTGCATGTCTAGGCAGGCGCATGGTGCCAATTCAGATTACCTCATTGAACTTTTATGATTGACAAGTGTGGGGTCAGGCATGGGGCATGTGCTGGGCATGCTCACTAGCCCTCTGGGGATTTTCTACTTACTTGTCCACACACGTCTGTGCTTAACATTGTGTTATCCAGCACCTCATTCAAATTTGGTTCTGACATGCCCCCTTGCTGGTAACACAAGTGTTGACACCTAACAATTTAACATTCGTCTTCGTCTCTTAAATCAACATGAGTGGGTAAACGTGTATATACAAGAACAGATAAACTCATTAGCTTTCTTTTTACAAATTGAAATATACAGCAAACTAGGGTAATTACGATGACTAAGATAAGTAAGAAAGACAATAACGGGGTAAATAAATTCAATAACCAGGATGAGGCATTTCAACCCAACCATTTGAACACTTGGGACAGCCAGCCCTGTTCAACGGCTGAGATGGCATTCACATCTTTTGCAATTTTCCGTATCTCCATGACCTGGTCTTGGAGGGGAAGGGAGATGTTGGGGATGGCTATACAGCACATGTCCCTCGACAGGTTCAGGTACTGGCAAAGACCTCTGTGCTGGATAAGTAAGGCATCCAGTGCCAGACGATTTTGTATCGTCATCTGAGAGGTTGCCTGTAGCTGCTGATCTATTAATTCAAAGCCGGTCGCAGTACGGTTTGCAAGGAGCTCAACCTGTTCAGCGAGTTCGGCCATGGCTATTCGAGCTTTTGTAATTGCGTAACCCCAAAGGAAAAACCCTTCAAAGCACCAGCTAAGGCCTTGTGCGGTTTTTTCCCCAAGTGTGAACGAACTCCATACCAGGGTGGTGGAATGAGTGCGGCGGCGCAGGGTTGGACTCGGTGGATGAGCTGTTGAGGCTTTTAGAGGTGGACAAAATGAAACAGAACCCAAAAAGCATTGCACACCCGGAAGTGTGGCAGGCCGGGTGGTGCATAATCGCCCATCTGAATGCGCCCAAATGAGACCAAATGGCGCAGGTGTAATTAATTCCGAGCATAGGCCTGGGAAAGGGAAGGCGTGCCTTGCTCATTCAGGTGGGCCGGACTGCCTGTCAGGGGGTTTTACGCCGTGGCAAACGGCGCTTAATAATATCGCTTTTAAGGTAGGATAATAAAATCCAAACCAGGAGTCGTTTCCCAGGGGACCCGGTCCAGTCAGATCTACAGCCATAGAGGCGTTCCACCGAACAAGAGGAGCGGGTTTGATAAGGGGGGATAAATTAACTACGGATACAGCTTTCTCACCACCGGGCGTGAGGGCGATGTGCCAAGGCGGAGTGATGGAACAAGGATCCCATGTGAGGGACATATCGGGCCGAGACCAATCGTTGCCTTGAGGGTGTATCCCCCAGGGTATAGCCGAGCAAGTATAGGGGGTTCCCCTCTCAAAACAACCCTCATGGGGGGGGTAGGTGGAGAGATCTGTGAAGGTAAAATTATGGGGCCAAGAGAAATTAATAAAAGCAGGACCTCTGCCGATGGTAACACTAATGGAGGTCTTCGGGCCCTTCGAGATTTTGGAGAACCAATCCGAAACGCTGAACGGTGATATGTAAGGGGTGAGGACTGGGTCCTCAACGGATAGGGGGAGTGGGAGACATGCAGTCAACCCATCTTTCGTCTCACCGTCTCCCGTGGCATTGGCCCAAAACGATAGCAACCGTAAGACTGTGTTGGGTGAACTGCTGGGCTCGGCAAATGGTTCGGCAGACTGTGGAGTAAACATAAATGTAACTAATATATAATACAAAAATAGAGTCACTAGATCTTCAGGTGACGCCATCTCGGTTCTCCCTCAGGTCTGCGGTTGTTGCTTCCACTTGAGGACGGACGACATCTCTTGTCACTCCGGGTGGATTACAACACTAGAGCTAACCTTCTCTGGGTTGGTGGCTGGCTGTTATATACTTCGAGCTGTCACGACCTGAAAAACAAAACACACACGGACAACTCTCGTTCTCAGACTTTTGTGGCCGGTTGATGGCATGTGATGGCATATCCTTTATGGCCACTGGGAGGTCGTTTATGGCTCTTGTATCTGTACTCAGACGACTTTCTAATTTGGAAATGGCGCATTGGAGATCTATAACGATGCCACGAAGGTTTCTATTGTCTGACTCCAGATTGGAAATTCAGGCGATGAGTTTGCACTGACGAGGTTCGAGATCAGTATGTTTAACGCTGCCGGTCGCCGTGCCAACACCGCCGGTGACTACTCATTTTTTGGCTTTGTATTTGTTTCATTGAACCCGAGTGCTTTCGCAAGGGCTTTTTGCCTCTCGTCCCCCAGGGATCTAAGCTGAGCCTTGGTCAGGCTGGACTTATAAAGCAAAAACCCAAACATTGCTCGCTCTGCTGGTGTGCGTTGTGGTGGAGAATCTCAAGCTTGAGGTGGTGAGTTTCGGACTTGAGGTCGTCAATTTTCCCATCGAGGACGAGTCGGTGTACATTCGGTCGGGTAAGCAGACGAAATGTTCAGTTGTTCATTGACGACGGGGAACGCTGTCTTATGAGCCTTGGGTCTCATGGCTCCTTGCAGTTTTCCTAGTTGTCCTAGCACATGGGCTACTGGACCATTTACTGATGGGTTGAGGAGCAATCTCGCTGTCAAATTTTGGCTCCCTCCGTATACTTCAGTGGCTCCTTCAACGGCTTCCAATAAACATGGTACATTTCCAGGATTCATAGCGAACCTATGTGGCCAAGCTCCCTGTGCCTGAGCTGATGTTAGGTTAAGGGCTTGCTGGGCCAGGTTCCAAGAAGCATAAGAAGAGCCTAAAATGGCGTAAACTAGCGCACTTGCATCTGCATGGTTCGATGCTCCTTCGTGCCATGTATGCACCTTTCTCTGGAGGGCCTCAACCACAAGGGCTGGTAGTGGAATGGGCCAATAATTGTTGGCAAGTACAGGCACTGGGTCCACTACTTTGCCCTTGCTCCAGGCGGTGTTCCTTACAAGTTGCATGGCTTCACCTTCATCCACGGTTTCATTCCCTGCTTCTGCTATCAGCCTTCCTAGCCATACAATCGGTGTTTCCTCTGGTTTAATTCCAGTTTCTTTTCTTAATTCGTTCATCTCTGCTCGAGTGCATGTTCTTGTGGTTACAGTGATCTGGGTTCCTTGGATTTGAGGGCCAGTTACTCTCTTTCGTACCGAGATGGGCAATGCAGTTGCTAACTCAGGATATACTTGATCTTCCGCTGAGGTATCTTGCACTGGTGCCGTCGCTGTCTCTCCCATAGCCGTCTTTCCGTCGCTTTCGGTTTCGCTTATTCCGTTCGCTTTTGCATCCTCTAGAAGGCACGTTTGTCCGTACAGCGGCGATGACATTGACGTCGTGGGCGGTGCTGCAGCAGGAGGCGGGCTCCAAGTGGGTGGAGTCAGCGTTGGCACGCTTTTTGATACGGGGTCTCCCGCCTCACTTGAGTTTCTCCCTCTGTCAACGCCATCTTGTAATGGCAGCGTGGCTGCATTTTCAGTGACTGCTCTGGCAGCAGTCTCTAGCTGCACTGCTAAGTCTGCATTTTCCCTCAGTACAGTAACATATTCCTGGAATAATACATTTAACATCTTTCCCTTTTTCCACTTAGGGCCGGTCCATTTGGTCGTTCGCCCGTTAACTTCCAATCTTTCCCGGAGCTGAGTCAACAGCTCGTGCCCCCTTGATCCCAGCATGAGGTTTGGGCAGTTGAATCTGTCCGGCGGGGTGTCTTCACCTCCCTCCTTCATGTACCTCACACACTGGGTGAACTCTTGGGCCGGGCTGGGACTCGCCGTGCCTGAGGGTTTCACGCGGGCAAGGGATACGGACCCGGTTTCCTCCCTTGGGCGATAGACGGCCCTGGGGTCCCGCATTACACAGCCGAATGCGCTGGCATTGAGCCGGACGGCCCATTTTTTTCCGCTCATGCCCCGGAGGGACAGATACCCATTCACGGTGGATGCGGCCGGATTGGCGGCCTGATGGTACACGATGTGTGCCCACAAGTCGTCCGGGTTGTTGGTCGGACGGCTTCCACTGTGCCATGGGCAGTGAGGGATCAACTCTGACTCCAAGCCTCCCATTGATCCTGTTCGTGATGCCATGTTGGAGCCGAGAGCCCTGGTGTCACAGTGGGGCCGAGCACAGACAGAACAGGTGGGATTAGCGGCGAGGAGTCAGAACGGGCGGGATGCGTGCGGTTTCAAAAGAAGGCTTTTATTGTTTACTTATGCCACTGATGGTATTGTAGCGTAGGCCAGGTCAATCTTGGTTACAAATGGTATGAGAAGACAGTGAACGAGAAACAAGGCTGAGTCGGTAACGATAATGATGAACGAGATAACCGGAATGAGTCGAACGAGTGATCGGAAACATAGAATGAGTTGACCGGAACATGGTAAACAAGTAATCAGTTCGAGACGGATGATCAATAACGAGTAAACGAGTAATCGGAACGGATGGATAGTCGATAACGAGTGGTCGATACGAAGACGAACGTTTTCTACGAGGGATACGCCGGGATATGACGGTGGCGGGGCGACCAGTGGCTCTTTCGAACCAGGATCCTAGGCCTGAGGCAGTCTCTGCTGTAGCGGTCTCTGCTGAGATCTGGTCTAGTCTCCTTCTGGTCTGGTCTCCGCTGTGGGCGGAAACTCACTGGCCTTAAGTATGTTTCGATTGGCCAATCAGCTAACTCCCCTTTTGGAAAGTTCTAGTCCATTCCAGTGCATGTCTAGGCATGCGCATGGTGCCAATTCAGATTACCTCATTGAACTTTTATGATTGACAAGTGTGGGGTCAAGCATGGGGCATGTGCTGGGCATGCTCACTAGCCCTCTGGGGATTTTCCACTTACTTGTCCGCACATGTCTATGCTTAACATTGTGTTATCCAGCACCTCATTCAAATTTGGTTCTGACACTTTCAATCCCATAGGGTAACAGCTATAGGGCAAGACTGCAAGTGGCTCTAAAGCCAACAGATTAGCATAAAACTAGATACAAAAAGCACGTACATCAGGTGACCAGCAGGAAGGAGGGAACAGAACAGTCATTGCTGTTCCTTGCCTGGACCCCAGACTCCTGGTGTGACTGAGGATCAGATCCTGATCAAGGGACCTTCACCAGTAATCCCTCCAACAGCATTGATTGGGGACTCCTGACTTCACCGAAATCACTTGGCGTGCACCTGGCATCAAGGGACTATCGATAAGTTGCCAACCCATGTCTGTCTATCTGTTGTTTTGAACAGCCCAGTGACTGATACCCTCGCAATGCCCAGTTGGCCTGTGACAGAATTGATTCATCTATCTGTTGTTATTATTTACTATTAGCTCTTTAATACTGCATTATCTGCTTATCGCATTTATCTTTCTGTTCACTGTTGTGTGTGTAAACTATAATAAATTTGCCTTTGCTTCACTCCCAACTTTGCCTCTTCGATCCAAAAGTGAACCGAACAGCCCAGTGGCTGATACCCTCACAGTGCCCAGTTGGCCTGTGATAGAACTGATACACTCACACTGCCCAGTTAGTCTGTGACAAGCATCCGCCCTGCAAAGCAGCCTCTCCTCCCACCGGCCATTTCCCTAGAGACACACTTGTCTCCCAGGTGCAACCCATAGTCCCAGCTGAGTTCCCACAGGAGGAAAAGTTGCTTCCTGCCCTTTTGCACTGAAACCTGAGCCCTGCCAGCAAGCTAGAAACCCCTGGGGGAGGGAGGAGTATGACCCAGGGGTGCAATAAAGGACAATGGTTGCGGGCCCTGACTCAGTTTCCCTGTTCCCTACTGAACAGGCCCAACCATCGTTCTCTCAGAAGAAGGGGCAAGGAAAACCTCCGCCCTTGTCTCAAACCCTGGGGACAGAGGCTGAGGGGCTTAGGGCTTGGCTGTAGGGTTGCTGAGTCTCCAGGAATGGGATTTAAATCTCCAGGAGACTGCTGAGTCACTAGGGGGATGATCACATTAAGTGTTAAATCTGATTGATGCAGTAGTCCTGTGGTTTTGAAAAATGTAATAGTCATGTGCATTTGCCTTCCTGAAGTAATGACTCATTAATGTCATTATGTCATGTGATGAAACCTCCTAGAATAGATTCAAACAGAGTTGGCAACCCTACATGGCCACCTGGCAGTGAGTTTGGTAGGGGAAATACCCTGACCAAGACAATGCAATTAAAATGGTACCGTGTAGTGCATGAATGACCTGTGCTGGGGGGGCACAGAAGCACTGGCAGCGGTGGGAGAATGAGAATGTCACCGGTGGTGTTGAAGGAGGGGGGGCAATGGTGTAGTGGAGAGTTGTGCCTTTGTCTGCTTGCGGACAGGGCTCCCTATGAGAGCTTCATAGTTCACCTTCCACTGGCCAGCTTCCAGTGGCAGGATCTTGGCTGCATGCAAACTTTATGGAAATAGGAGATTCCTCTCTAGCTTGCTCCTGCAGCCATACCATTGAGGGCAAGCGAACTGCAAGTCTCTGGGCTCAGGCCTGCACATAGGATACCTGCCAAAGGATTTTGAAGTATCTGAAGACCCAGGCAGGGGTGGAGGATACTTGCCAGTAGCAGGGCCACGTATGTTTCTTAGATGATTCACAAGGATTTGGAATTGATTTGGCTGATGAAATGATGACATGAAAATTTTTCCTTAAAAAAAAACAAAACAAAAAAAAATGGTAGTGAGTGTGCTTGTGTAGTCTCTGCTGTATGGACCGGCTCTTGTTCATACTGCCCAGTGGATAACATCCCAATAAACCAGTGTCTAGTTTGGAGGAAATTACTTTGGTTTCTCTTGTACTTCTCCAGATAAAATAAAAGCCCCCAGAGCAGGGGTGGGCAATTATTTCAGGCAAAGGCCGGTTACTGAGTTTTGGCAAGGCATTGAGGGCTGTATGACAGGCAGTTAGGGGCAGATAAATATTTATTTTCTAAATTTTTTAGGGGCCCCGCGGGCTGGATAGAATGGCCCAGTGGGCTGCATCTGGCCTGCGGGCCACATTCTGCCCACCCCTACCCCCTAGGCTACCTGGTGTAGTTAAACCCTGGATGAGAACACAAGTCCAAGCAGGATCCTCTGCCTGCAACCCTGTGACGTGGTGGTGGGGCTGCGCACCGCAATCTGGGCCCTGACTGATTACTTTGGAGCCTAGTTTAAGCTTTTTGAGAAAGATATAGGCATAAAAAGACATAAAAAGTTAAGGCATAAAAAATCCTATTGGGTAGCAACAAAAAAGTGAAACAACGCCTTTTTATCATGGAATAATAAGAGGAAGTGACAGAAATATAATTATGGTGGTATCACTGCACCCCCAACTTTACAGCTAGATTGATCTGTTGAACGGCAATGTCTAATAATTCAAATAAGGGTGTTAATCCTCCTAGAGATCAGCCCAGTGAAAGAATGGTGGGTGCCTCAACTCTCATTAGGTCATCATTAGCTTACAGCCCAGCTCTATCCTAATGCAACATATAATGCAACATAATTAATCAGTAAATGACTGACAGACACCTGAAGAAGGAGTAAGAATAATTATATTAAACAACAACAATAATCCAATACCAGTCCAATACAAACAACAATAATACAACAAATCAATACTTATCCAAGAGAGGGTGCTTGAGAGCATAAGCAGACTCCAGTATTGCCAAGAGGGTGGCCACCATAGAGGACAGTCTGGTCGTGCTCTGTCCAAGAGAAAACTAGAGGACATAAAGGCATCAGGTTTTTTATAAATAGAGGAAAGAGTAGCAGAAAACTGGAATATCCTCTATTATTGCCACCCTAATTGCCAACCTTACCATGTCAAAGATCATAAGACAAACTCTTAAAAACCAAGAGATTTGGAATGTAAATCATGGGATGCTATGTTTTGAAGTGTGTGTGTATGTGCCATGGGGGTGTTATTTGTGAAAGTGTGGGAGGCTGCGTGTGTATTGGGGGGGGAATCTTCACACACCCTGGCAGAATGTGGGGTACTGTGAGTCAGGAGTAAGGGGCAGGGCTGGGAGGGTTGTGGCTTGGGTGCGAGGGGCAGAAACACAGATACACACAGAACACAGCAGGTAAGTGGAGGGGAAGGGGCTGGGGCAAGAAGAAAGGGGCAGAGGCAGGGCTGCCCACTGTGGGCTAGGGCTCTTTGTGATTAGGGGGAGATCATGTCAGACCAACCTGATTGCCTTCTACGATCAGGTCACAAAGGCCATGGATGCAGGTGTCGCGGTGGATGTAGTCTTTCTGGACTTCAGCAAGGCCTTTGACACCGTCTCTCACCCCATCCTAGTTAAAAAACTAGG
>NW_017729022.1:81183860-81193096 GCF_001723915.1 Gavialis gangeticus
TAGAAGATCTACTAGGTCCCTTCCGACCCTTAATCTATGAATCTATGTGCTGCCCTTGCCCTGGGAGCTGTGAAATGCTAGTTTACCTCCTGCTGGACGGGCAGGGAACGCGCACCATGGACAGCATCTGACTCCTGGGGCCACACTGTGGGCGGCAGGAGGCACGCTGGTGTCACACAGCTCCAGGGGCAAAGGTAGCAGGGTGCAGAGAGCCCCTGCCCATAGTGGACAGCCCACCTCTGCCCCATGCACAAATCTGGGGTGTACGTGCCCCCCCATGCCTCCCCCAGGGGTGCACACTATGGCAGGGAGCCACACCCCTGTCCTCTGTGCCTCTGAACGAGCTGTCCACAGGATGCAGAGAGCCCCAGGGCCCCATTAACCCCAGCCCCTACCCCTTTTCCCAGGAGCCATGCACCGGACCCGCCCAGCAGGCAGCAGGATGTACACACAGCATAATGCAGCTCCCAGGGCAAAGGCAGCAGGATGCCCAAGCTTACGGCACAGGCAGCCTGCCTCTGCCCCACAGATCTGGAGGCCACATGCCCCCTGTACCTCTCCCAGGAGTGTGCGCTGCAGCAGGAAGCTGTGCCCCCACCATTCTGGACGAGCTGCCCACCAGCATGACCCACTCCAGCCCCAGGGTCCCATTCACCCTAGCTCCTGCCCCACTCCCTCCCTCACTGTGGGGGCCTCAATATTCCCCCACCAGCCCCTTTCCCTCCACAGACATACCAGTTGGGCACTCTGTACCCATGCTAAAAGGAAAACACCCAAGATTTGAAGGTTGTATCCCAAGATTATGAGTTATAGAGTTAATTTGATTTAGAAGTCGGGAGTCTTGCAGTTCTTTCATGAGTTGGCATTACTGAGACCCTCATGTGCAGGCAGCAATTGCTGCAGCAGCACCACTCGCATACAGATCCACTCTACTGTCACACCACAGAGATCTCCGTTCCTTAGTCTTTCACCCTGCAAACCTATACATACACAAAGAGGTTTTGGTCCCCTGGACCCTTACTCTGCATACCCACAATTCCCTGCCACTGGACCACACCGGCTATTGGCTACTCTGGGCACTCTAGTCTCAGGCGCTCCAGGCACACTCCAGATACCCACACACAATAACCGTGGCTTCTCCTCCAGCCACTCATTCATGCAGGGAACACAGGTCCTCCAGATCTGTTCCCTTTTATACCCATACTTCCCTGACACCTATCAGTCATCCAGATAGCCAATCATACATCCGTGCACATGACATTCATGCCCTTTGACATGGCACTCTCATGCACATGGTATTCAGCTGTCAGTCACTCAGGTAAATGCATGTTTCCTGCCCAAACTAGGTTACTTAACTTGAACCAGCTGGGCATGCTCAGGTGTAAAACTTTGTCATTACATCAAGACAGTTCAAAAGTTCACAAACCCTGGAACTTTCTTCCCTTCTGACCCACTGAGCGCATACAAACACTAGCTAGGCCAGGGGATGCTCTAGTTTATAGCCAGCAGATCAAAATTGTGAACCCTGCACCATGTTTGGACACCCAAGCATCCCAGTTAAAAAAACAAAAGAAAACAAAAAACCCCTCTGTTATTTTCAGTCTAGTCCTAAGATTACATGCAATTTTAGGAATGCAGCTGCTGTGACCCACACAATCACAATGCCAAGTTAGAATTAATGCAAGTTCGTATCTAGGAAGGATGCCTGTTGGCTCCGTAGAGCTGGACAGGTAGAACCTGAGAACGAAAAGAACACAAAGCAAAAGCACAAGCACTCTGCCCAAAACCAAAAGAAAGGGTTGTGGATACAAGGCAGTGCAAAAAAATTACCCAACCTTAAAATAAAGAAGGAGTTGGAGGGCATTAGTGTTCTGGCCATAACTCCATTACTGGTAGACTGCCCCCAGATTGCTTGGACTGAGATCATGTAGCAAAACCCCCAGTTTTTCTTTTTTTTAAAATACATTCCCTCCCCTTCCCAAGTATTTCTGACTTTTTTACTCCCTCTCTATTCCCTATAGATAAGCATGAGTAAGCTAAGACATAGGGTAAGCTTTAGCATTTTTGTAGCAAGTTTTTTTTTCTTCTCTCTCTCCTTTGATCCACTGTTTTATATTGTATAATTATTATGTTTATATTGATTTTTACTGTGTGATTACTCTTTTATTGATTTTTACTTTATTTTTTTAATTGATACTATATGATTTAGGCCTACATGTGTAAGTTAGCATAAGTAATGTCAAGTAATGTCAAGTTTCCATTTTGACTGTCAAGCCTCCATCCTGTGTCCTCTGCCCGGGTGTAGCCTATGACTCATGTCTAACCAGTCTCATGTAAATTGGCTCCTGAATGGATGAGGGTGCTTGAGATACAATGGTAGCAAGCCTCTACTGAATAATCAACTCAACAACTGCACGATTGCCTTCCATTGACTCACCCAGGAACCATGGACCCAGCATTTGAAAGACAAAGACCCTACAAAAATCAGCCAACCCACTATTGCAACAGACACCTGGAACTGCATGTCCTTCCCTGGAGTGCACATGCTCAGTACACCAGGGCTGACCATTGTCTGGGCATGCCCTTGACACTAGGGTAATAGAAGGTCTGCCCCTATAAAAAGGGGTAGTGAAGACAGACCCAGTGGGACGTCCTCTCCACCTGGACCAGCACCACGCCATACCACCTATCCACCCAGAGGCCCTACCAGTGACCGCCTCTGGACAACACCTTGCTGGAGGAGATCCTGACTGGCCATTGAGGATCAACTCACAGCCCAGGATAGGTAGCTATCACCCACCTTTCTTCCATGAGCAAAGGACCTGGACTCTGTCCCTACATGCCTTGACTTCAATCCCTCCACCAAGCCTTTTTCTCTCCTGCTACCATTGTGTGGGTGTGTATGTGAGTGCTTGGGTGTGTAGGAACCAATAACTTTGCGGAGCTGTGTAGTGTGTTGTCTGTTTAATAAACCTGTTATTTTGAAACCCTGAGTTGGGTTTTTGTCTCATTGGCCTCCCAACCCTCCTCTTTGATTTCCCAGCCATCTTCCAGCTTTCTACCTCTCTGTTTCCTGGCTGTCTCCTCCTTGCCACCACTTATCTTCCCCCTGATGTCCCAGCTTTCTTCCTTTTAGTTTCCAGGCTCTCAGGCTGTCTCCTCCTTGCCACTGGGCTTTTTCCCTTGCTTCCACCCCAGCACCAGGTGACCCCAAGTAACCCTGAGGCACATTAACCCTAAGTAACCCCAAGCATCAATCATCCTGAGTAACCCCAGGGCCACATGACCTTAAATAACTCCAGCTCCCCTCCAGCCTGCTGGTTCTAATCCTGGCCACAGCAGCTTTCACTGCTGGCACTTTCACTCTCTTATTTTTCCCTCTCCCATCTTAACCCCCATTCATCTCTCTCCTTCCAGAAATCTTTGACCCTTGATTCCCCCTCCCATAGTCACCAAGCACCCTAGGTACCCCAAGTACCCCAAGCACACACATACACACCATGCCACCCAAGTCAGGAACTCACCTGTGTGTATGTGTAGTTGTGGTGTGCGTGTGTGTGAACTGGCATATATCTCATCATGATATATATATATATATATATATATATATATATATATATATCATTATGTGCATGGTATACAGATTAGTAATCTGTGTATGTGTATTGAGTGTGCAAATATTGACAGTTGATTTTTGTCTAACTTTTGGTGTGTATAGTGTGTAGGGGCTTGAATTGGTGATAGGTGTGCATGTGCTTAGACTGGTAATCTTGGATGTGCATGTGCATGAGTTGGTAGTGTGTGTATGCACCTAGTGTGTGTATGTATGTGCCCAGTGTGTATACGTGCCCAGTAATTTTTGTGTGTGTGTATGTGCAATTGTGTCACACACTTCCGTCTAACAGCGCAATTTTGAGATCCTGAGCGTTGGCCTGGCCCTACAGGACAAGAGTCAGAACACTGAGAATAAACATCTATTAGTTCAAGCTTCTCTGCTTCTAGCCACAAGGGAATCAAAGGAAAATTCCTATTTAAAATGAAATTGTTTGAGTTCCCTTTCTTTTACCCAATATACAGGGAGAAAAATATGCAATCCTTTAGAAAACCCAGAAGATTCAAAATAAGAAAGTCTACTCAAAATTTTACCAGCCTCGTACATTCAGCATCTTATGCTGTGACGTTAGCCATCAGATTCATAGGGAAGGAGGCCTGGGAGGGACCTCCATAGGTCATCTAGTGATAGTCCAAACCATTCTTTACAAAATCATGGTCTAACCTCTGAGCAAAACAGTCAACCCTGACACACCACAAGACCTAACACCCTAACCTGCCATAGACAAGAACACACAATCCCAGTATGACTTCTAACTTGGGACTGAATACAAAGTTTACTTCCATAGGCAATGCGAGAGGGGGTACAGGGGAGCCCCCCTAAGATTGGCCCTCACTGGCCAGGAAGTGGGGGCTCCAAGTGAAGTGCCAGTTGGTGACCCCTGTGAGATTGGCACCAGGAGAAGCACCAGCAGCATTTCCACTTTTGCTGCTGGTGCTTCTAGGGTTGGCAATTGGCTGCTGGGGAATCCCCACCCTGGTCAGCTATGGGATGCTGGTGCCCCCCCCAGACTCTGGAGTCACCAATCACCCATGTTTACTTTTAAACAGTAAACTGATCATAACTAGGAGTAGCACACTTACTACACTGCTCTGGCACCTCCTAAACTAGCTGAATTTCTCCTTTTCACGGGCATGCTACTGCATTGTCATTCATGAAGGCAACTTAACCCACCCAGAACACTGCACAAAAGAAGTTACACTTATTCCTGTTTAGGAGTTTCTGATGGGCGTATGCCTATCATGAGTGTATAACAAATTGGCCTGTTCAGGAGGAAACATCTATGGCAGGGGAAGGCAACTGCCAGCATGGGTACCAGAGTGGTGCACGCAATAGCATTTTGCTTGGCATGTATGCCTCAGGGCAGCATGGAGAAGGAGCCAGGGCTGCACTGCCATACCAAAGATTGGGCCCCTCACAGTTCCTCCACCATCTGTCCCTGGCATGCCAACATCTTACATGTCAAGGTTGCAGGTGTTTTGGCAATCTGCCCACAAGTGTTGCTCACTCCTGATCTATGGTGTGCCTGAGGTGCCTGAGACTGCTGCTTGCAGCACATTGGAGGGCAGAGACCGTACCATGCTGGGACATGGTGTCAGGGCTCCCTCCCTTCCAAAGGGGGAAGGTGAGTGACCCACAAGTCACACACCAGGGTCAAAGCAACAAGTATAACTTTTATCGTGGGTAACAGCAAAATGGTTTAATGGCAGCAACTTAATACAAGGGCTTACAAAAGCGTTAGCTAGTTGTCTGGTGGAAAGGCACTCCCCTCCCTGTCCTAAGTCATTACCTGACTTGTCTCAGGAACCCCACCCTGCGTCTAGGGTGGCAAGATGGTATCCTTTATCAGGCTCTGTCACGGAGTGGGGTCCTGTAGGATGGCCGTGATCTTCCCAAGGCCCCCTTACTGTGCCAAGTTGACCCAATGGGCACCCTCGATTCTCGCCCGCCACATCTTTGATGGTAAAATATATATATGGGAGGCTGCCTTTATGCCCTCTTTGACACGGTTTGCTGTACACTCTGACCCCGCGGACTCTCAGACCCCTGGTGGGTCCTGCTCCAAGATGGATGGCACAATGGGTGTTTCAGGGCACCCTCGCCTTATGGGCTATGTGTGGCTCCAACCACCCCTTTACCACGCCCCAAGCCTCGCAGATGAAACCGACGTTGTTCGGTCTGGGCCTTGCTATGATTTGGCCCCCTTGTCCTCCCTGGGCCCTCCACAGCCCTGTCTTGAACCGTGCCCTCACTGGCACCCCCAATGCTGCGGCCTCTCTGGCACTTGGGGTCAGTGCACCCCCAATGCCACGGCCTTTCTGGTGCTCAGGGTCCCTACGCTGCCGTGTGTCCCCTATGAGGCCTCCTCCATCCCCTAATAGCCTCACCCAAACCACTGGTATAATACAATAATAAACCAACACAAGTCCCTGGGCTATAACATAAACTCAAGCTGCCTGCTTGTAATGTCATTCAAATCCTACTGGGGAATACTCCACCCCAGCATAATATCAGGAGCTGCTCCTGCAGTCAGGCCTCTCCCCTTTGTTTGCTCAGGTAACTAGCTAATTCTGGTTGCCCTGGCAACCAGCAGCTGGGGCTTCTCACTCACTGCTAGGCCTCTTTCCCTAGCAGTTTCCCCTCTTTAAAAGAAGCAGGGCATCTAAGTGCTCTGTGACAGGTTCTTAGCCTTGTCCTTCCCTGAAGTGATTCCTCCAGGCACCTAGTTTTCATAACTTTTATACTTTTACTCCCGCTTTCTATCTCTTTGGGTTTTTTAATCAAAGTAGCTTCTAGCCTTATTACCTTTTACAGATTAGAGCAAAGCTATTGTTGCATGCTGCAAAGCTGTCATTTTGAAATTCCTCTTTCCAGAGCCATTGGGTCAGGCAAGAGCAGTTCCTCTTTCTAATCTTATTCAAAGAACAGCAAATGCATTAGGTCATTATCCCGTGGCTCCTGGGTTCCACAAGGCTGACCTCCCCCTCCAGGATGCCAGGTTAGCGTCCTCCCAGAACCCTTTTCGGGACGGGCCTTACAATCCCTCCCTGACCAGTTGCATCTGCGTGTAGGGTTATATAACCATCAACATAATCCATCAGGCCCTGCACTCTCCCATATAATCTTTGGGCATAGCAGGTAAGCATACACATAAGGCAGCATAAAATAACAATTCACAGCAAAATGATAACTACTGGATGTAGCGCAAAGTTCATCAACCCAGTCCAGGTGGGGCTATAACCTAAGAAAATGTCATACCAATGGTGTTCAGACACTGATTTTAACTTGGCAGTTAACTTTAAAAGCTTTTCCTTTTGATGTATTATATGTAGGCTTGCCTGGTTTTCCTTATTCCAAGCAGTAGCATAGCTGATAATCATCTTTTCTGATTTCCCCAGTTTCTGATAGACAGCTTCCCTAGAATGGCCTAGTAACATAGTCCAAATCACCGGGAAGACCTTGGCTAAGCTTAATGAACGTGAATACGTAGGTTGTGCATAAATATGTTCTCCACTTTTTACAGTGGTGGCATTGCAATGGCGCTTTCTAACAGGGGCCTGGGAGACATTCCTGTTGTTTCAAGTTACTGGGGTCACTGAAGCAACACATAGACACCCAATGGCATTGTTCACTACTACAGTGGTTTGGTTAAAGATTTCATCTAACACACAATCGCCTACACTATCCTGATGTAGATGACAAGGGTCCATTAGGAAATCTTCATGATAGCACATCCATGCATGATGGCCCCATTGTTTGCACCCTCTGGGGTCTAGGAGCTCTTTTGTCTGAGACACCCATTTAGCAGGGGACCTGGGGGACCAAACCCTCCCCGCCAACACTATAGGGATTGGGACATAGTCATAGAAGGGCCAGGTTTTGGTCTCCACCCCCACCAATCTCACATGAATATATCCTCTCAAGGGCTTGTTAATCCCAGAGGAGATGACCTTCGCAAAGAGGGCTTTACATTCAGGACACCATTCAGCATAGGAATTGGATATGACTGCTGGATCCCCTGACTTGATCCAAAGTGCCTGTTTTTTCTATTGGTGTAATACGAAGGTTTGCATAGTTACACAAGATATAGCAAAACCTGTTTCATTAGCTAAGTATCCTTCTAACACTGAATGCATAATGGAATGTAGCTGCTTGAGTGGTTGCACGGCCACTGTTACAGTTTTAACATGATTCTCCTGATATTCTGTATTAGCCACAATTTGACCCTTTAGTGCTTGGTGGGTAAGTTGTTCCATCCTAGCAAGCTTATTTCACACTACCTCTATATCCATTTGGTTAAGCACCACTCTGGCACTTCCCACTGAACCCAGGATGGTTGCTGCATCTCTATGAAATTTCCTATGCAATTCGCGATTTCCTAGCCAGGCCAATAGAATGGGTTCTGCCCATTTGCTGCACCACGGATGTGTCCTGGTGACATTAATTTCCCATTGCAAGACTACAAAATTTTCCAAAAACAGTGAGGGGAATACAACAAAGTTTTCTGGGACGCTAGATCCCCAAACTGTAGGAATCTTTTTCTGGTTAGGTGGGACCCACCAAAATCCAGGAGATTTTCCCTCCATTTTGCAACCCTTGTATTTGTCCTGAGTTAAGATGAGGAAATTCCGCATGTCCACACAAGGCCTCTCATACCTCTACAGGGCTCACAATCTAATGATTCCAATTTTAGAAAATACAAGCACAAAGTCTATTCGAAGTCCATCGTGCACGGCATGATCGTAAGTGCCTTCCGCTCCGAGAATTTGGTGGTCCTCAATCTCAGTGATGTATCCATCATCGTTGGCCAATAGAGTCCAATTGTTACCCGGGGATACAGTAATGGTATCTTTTGGATCCGATATGTGCACTCCATGGTGGGGGACACCCCACAGCTGTACTCCCTTCGATCTTGTTGTGTTGATCCATATGCATCAAGGCACTCCATATGGACTGCTGGTAGTATCCACCAGCTGCCAGGTTTGGCGGTCACTGGAATTCCAGGAGTGTAACAGAAACTCTTCAGACACATACACTTGGCGAGCCATAGGGGGGCAAGAAGCCTTAAGAGGCAGCAAATGGGAGGTTGATTTCCACCACCAGGTAGCTCAAGTATGCCCCAAGTCTAATTTAGTCCCATCAGCAGCAGCAGCAGCCAGTTTTTCATGGTGTTTCCTGGAAAACAGCTGTTTGATCAGCGGGGACCCAATATTTACTTGTGGGGGTCCCTACCAATACCATATTGCCCTGCCCCCAAGCCAAGACCAAACCTTCTTGCTCTCTTCTCTGACCTGGTCAGGAAGTAAACTTTATTTTCGCTCCTAAAGGGGATTGGAGGGATCGATTCTTATCTCCTTGTTCCAGACCCAACTCCACCTCCTCCTCCCCCAGAAATGCGGGGTTCGGCCCATCATCTGGGTGAAAGGGCTAGTTCCCCGCTCTCCCCCTTGCATTCATTCACAAGGCCCTTAATACCCAAATTAACTGCCCTCCCCCTCCCATCCCTCTTTTCAAAATGGGGAAAGGAAATGAAATGAAATGAAGAAAAATAGGTCTCATTCCCCAACTCTGGACAAAACTTAAGGCATTACCCAACTGAAGAAGCCTCCTCCACAGCTTCCCT
>NW_017729022.1:81198096-81198756 GCF_001723915.1 Gavialis gangeticus
TCCTCCCCCAGAAATGCGGGGTTCGGCCCATCATCTGGGTGAAAGGGCTAGTTCCCCGCTCTCCCCCTTGCATTCATTCACAAGGCCCTTAATACCCAAGGAATTTGCCAGACCCATCCCCTTCCAAAAACCTCTTGCGCTACTTCCATTTTCCTCTTTAACTCCTGGTTCAAACGCTAAACCTTTCCCTGGCCTTGCAGATGATAAGGAATGCCAAACTGATGGTCTAACCTTGCATTCTTACACCATCATCCCACTACCACATTTTTTAAATGGGACCCATTATCAGTCTTTAAACAGCGTGGTTTCCCAAAATGGGCCTCTATTTCCTTCAAGGCTCAAACCACTGTTTCCCCAGTGGCCTCCATAGTAGGCCATACTTCTGGCCAGCCTGTGGCTACATCTACAACTATTAATATATATCTTTTCCCTTCACTTGCTTTTAAGGGCCCTACGAAATCCATTTGCCACTCCTCTTCCAGCTCTAGGGCTTGAATGTCTACCTGCCCCCTCCCTGGGTATGGGGATTGTCGGTGAGTGCTGCAAACCGGACATTCCTCCACGGCCTGTTGCACCTCCACCTCTGTAGCCCCCTGCCAAAAGTTTTTTAGATTTTGCTTTTTAAGACCTAGCACTAATACCTGATCTCTCTTTTCTGCT
>NW_017729022.1:81203756-81228635 GCF_001723915.1 Gavialis gangeticus
CTTCATGGGCAAATGCATGGGCTGCCAGTGCTGTCTCCAGAGAGTTGATGCGGGAAGGACGCATCAGCGAGTCCGCCTTGGCATTCACAATCACTTCCGGAGAACCATCCCCTTGATGTCCAGTGACATGTCGGATGGTGACCCCAATTTGGCCACTCATCTCCCAGATATGTTCCCAGATTTCCATTCCCCAAACAGGTCTGCATTTCGAGTGCCATCCAGCCTTTTTCCAATAAGGGATCCATTCAGTGGCTCCCTTAGCATATACCCAACTATCTGTATACATGCTTATTTCCATCCATCCCTTATCAATCCCATAAGCAATTGCTTCTTCTACAGCCTTCAATTCTGCTAATTGGGTGCTCCCTTGTATTTCACCCCTCCCATATTCTCCCGAGAAGGGGCAGTACCAAGCCCATACTGCCATTACACCATCCGACATCGGTAAATAGAGCTTGAGAATCCACAGGGTCAAAACTTTCTGAGGGGGTTATTGGGCTTATAGCCTTCTCCTCTGCGGGTGTCTCTAACCACAGAAGTACTGCCCACCCCAATCTATGGTGTGCCTGAGGTACCTGCGACTGATGCATGCAGCACATTGGAAGGCAGGGACCATACCGTGCTGGGATAGGGTAAATTACCTATGAAGATGTGGCTAAAATCCAGTTCATGCTTTCTGTACTAATTTTCAAATTTCTAAAGAGAATGAGTCCCAGCTACTTGAGATATCTTTTCTCCTCCTATAACATGACCTTCCAAATCAGCTGTATTTTGTAATCCTACTGTTACTGTTGACTAATGGTATCTTATTTTCAAAACACATGTAAAATCATTTTAGTTAGGCTTTCTCATAGGAGTAAACTCATCCATACAATTCTCCAACAGAAACTCTAAACCAGTGATTCTCAAACAGGTTGCCACAGCGCCCTGGGGTGTCTTAAGATGCTTTCAAGGGTTCTGTGGGGTGCCACATTATGTTAGCACTGTTTAGGTGTGCAAACATCATTTACAAGATAAACCCAGAGGTTTCAAATAGGAATTCAGAGAGTTAAAAGTTTCTGATCTCTTGTGGTCTTTCTGAGTTCTTAGCAACAGAAGAATTGCTTTATTATTTTTCTGAGTCAAAAGAGAATTGAAACCTACATAGGCCCAAGAAAGCTGCTAATGCCTGGATCTTCATGTTTGACTTGAGTTGCATGTGGCTTGCATCTGGTGGCAAGAGGAAGCATGAAGAAATACTGTCCCTGGACTTGAAATGAACTGGGAAGTTGGCTAACTAAATGGAGTAAATATAGCCTGGGAAAAGAAAAACAGTCAGAGCAAGATCTATACCTGCCTAAGAATGGAAAAGTATAGCTACAACAGAACAAGTCCATGTATGGCAAACAGAAGCAGACGTATTAATTATGTGCTAGGAGGAAGGCGTAAGCTAATTATGTATTAAGAAATATAGTAACTATAAGGTATATAAGAAGAGGAAAATGTGCTTACCCTTGGGAACCTACCCGCAAAGATCTGGTCATCTATCCAAGATTCTACCTTGTGCAGAACTTCGATGTACAAATCAGGAGCCTCCAGACAAGACCTCACGGACTGGCCATCCAGTGACATCACATTCATTATATCTTAGGGTTGTGAGCATATTGCTTTGACTAAACTAATTTGTAACTGTTAATGTTTAATAAATTGGTTTACAAAAGAAAGGAAATTGTGTCATAGTCTCCACACTTGGTAGAAGACCTGTAGTAAAAAAGTTTGTCTTTCCTAGTTGTTACATGGATGTAACACTGAAGAGGTAGCATTTTGAGCCGTGCCTTTCATCTAAGGAGGGTTGCCTTGAGTCTAAAAAGGTTGAGAGCCACTACAATAAACTCTCTTCCCTCTGATTGTTATTTCACCAATTCTACAGTCATTGTAGCATTTTCCAGAATAGAGAAAAAAATGAATTTTTAACATAAACATTCCTTGGGAAACATTCTATTATGATAATGTTGGAGCAGCCCTAATTAGTACTAATCAGTGCCTTTATTAGGAACTAAGAAAGGGGCAGCAAGGGTTACAAATAACACCTTTGTCACTAAGAAGTCCAGCTTCAGTGGGTAGTGCAAGTATAGAAAAGAGACAGATTAATGGCTCATTAAAATTGAAAAGGTTTATTGAATTGTTTCCTTGGTGATTGCTGAGTGATTGTTGCCCGGGTTTGACAAAAGCCCTAACAAGGGGGAGGAGTCATTCTAGTCCCAGGAGAATCCCTGAGCAACCAGGGAGCAAGTGACCAAGGGAAGCAACTTGCAAGCAGTTCACAGGTCAGCTTGCGACCCTTTCTTTGAAGGGGAGCCTTTAAGCTTAGTGAGAGGAAGCAGGGGAAAAGAAAACTTGCAGGAATAAGAAGCGGTAAACAGGCCAGATTACAGGTGAGTTTGCTAGGGAAGGTCTGCTTGGAAGAAGGGCAGTAAAAGAGAGGCGGCAGATTCAGAGACCCAGAGAAATGGCTGGAGGACATTACCCAGAGCCACTCCTACTGCCTCTGCTTGTACCTGTGAGATGTCTGTCCAGGCAGGACCACTCACCATTAAGGTTTCCACACAGGTCCTGGTTTGATGCTGTGGAGACTGCAGCTTGCAGGTTCCCTCCAGTGACAGCCAAGTGGGGGCATGCCAGTGATGTGAACAATGCCTCCTCCTCATGGTGTCCCTCAGGGAGCAGGCAAGAGAGCTACCGGAGGAGGTGGTAAGGGTCCAAGCCATTCTCTGTCATGAGGGCTTCATTGACTCCGTGCTGGAGGAGACCTCTAGGACTGGGGTGGAAAGGCAGTGCTAGAGAAGGAAGAGGACATAGACTTCCAGGAAGTTGGAGTCTGTCACCACACCAATCTGTCCAGCAGATGGTGATAAAGGATTGCTAAGGTCAACCAACTCAGAGTGAACATGGAATAAGCAAAACACCAATTTAAACTCAACTAAAATCTAACTCTTTATTAATACATAAAAAGTTATGTTGGTAATTTCTATACAGAGAGAAAAAACATTAAATCAATGATCTCACCCACTCCAAGGTTTCCCCACCTCATGTACCAATGGCCAATCAGTAGTTCTGAAGATAGATGATGGTTGTGTCTTGGTGATCTTCTGGCTGATAGAATTCAGATGTAGTCGGCCAGATGATGTTGATGATGATGACAACACACACTTAACTTTTCTCCCTGCCTCCTTTTATGCTTTTTCTTTAACTTCACTCCTCTGATGACTCTTTATTCCCAGGACCATTGATTGATTTCCCTATAATCATCATAACTGTCCACGTCCTATCCTGTCAGACTATTCCTTTGTTCCAACCAACCCATCTGTGAGTAGTGCTGCCAGCATGCACTATGTTATTGTGCATGTGCACTCCAACCCCTGGGGCATTGACTTGTTGGAGTAGACAGATTGAGTGGTCTTCAGTGCATCACACTCATGAGGTTTGGCCCTCTTCTCACCTGCCATGTCTTAGTCTTGAATATTAATGGGAGAGTCCTTGGTCATTCACAACAACCAGTGCAAGCTGCATACGAAGATGACATACCTCCCCTTACACTCCTTCCACTTGCCAACTGGATATTAAACTGGTGCCCAATCTCCAACTCATGGGGTGGTGTACCCTCCTGGCCTTAGCTCACTAGTTGCTCTTAACTCAAAAGTTCAACAACAAAGAAAGTCAGTTGAGGCCAAAATTTTGTTGGCCATGGACTTCCACCCCAAAATGGCATCTTATAAATAAACAACAATCAATGAAACTCCAAAGCAAAGTCTTGACATTCATTCATTTTACAGAGGAATCAATTTACATCTTGATTCATTGTTCAAATAAATCTATTAGCCCAATAAATTTCAACTGCAGTTCATTAAATCAATCACTCGGCCTTATTAATTTCACCCATGATTCCTTACACAAATCAGCTAGTCCAATTAATTCTCGGGTAGTCCCATACATAAATCACTTAATCACCTACCCTGGCAATCAATTAATTCAGTTAACTTCCCAGGCAGTCCATATACCAGATCAAAGTTCATAAGTCACTTACATACTTCAAACTCATTCAGTGTCCCCTCCATTCATTTGCTATGATGGGCAGTCACCGGAAAGAAAAGATAAGTCTTTCCTCTCTCTGCCCATCTCCCAGAGGGTCCTCCGGGGCTTGCTCTTCCCGCCACTTCTCTGGGGGTCCAGGTGCCTAATGCTGGGTGCTCCTCTGAGCTCCCCAGCTACAGTTTTTCCCCTCACTGGTTTCAGCGGCACGGCCTGTGCTCCTGCTTTGGCACAGCTCTGTGCAATGCCTCCATGCAGCTCCATCTCCCCCTCCTGCTTGAGCCAGATATCCAGATATACTGGTGACTCCCAAGTGTCCTCCAATGCACAGCAAGCAGGAACTTACAAAGTGGAGCTTCCACTTCTCCTCCCATTCAGCCGCTGCCACAGTTCTTATGCAAGCAAGTGGGAAATCTCTGGCCTTTAGCAGGCTTCCATGTTTTACCCAGGTACCATGAGGGGAGCTTTTGGGGCACCTACTTCCAGGGTTCCCCCTTGGTAAGTTTTCTTTGCTTCCACACCATCACATCTTAACTTGGCCTTTTACTGGCGTCTTAATTTGTTCCATCCACCAAAACTGGAAATCCCAAGGGCTCTGCAGTTGGGCACTGTCCAATTGGTCCCCTCTTATCACCTTTCATTAACATATCCAATCATTACATCCCTCTAGTTCAGTCGGTTGGTGCCAAGTTTACCTAGCTTACACTAGTGGGAAGGCCACATCCTACATGCCTATGCTGACAGTAGAACACAGGTGAAGTCTTACAGTGGCCTTCTCATACTGACTGTATAAAAACATAAGGTACAAGCAAGCCCAAAGCTATACCTGACAATGAAGATACAGAATGAAAACAGTTCAAATAAAACTGTTATGCACAACTCAAACAGGTCTAACTAAGGCTAACTATAACAAGCTACCATAACAGTATTGCCAAAGGCAGCACTAGAGAAGGGCGAGGACATGGACTCCTAGGAAGGTGGAAGCTGGAAGCTTGTGACCTCTGGTAGCAAGCAGGAGTGTTCATCTCCACCTACAGCAGTTTGCCTAGAGAAAAGATATGGAGCCCTAACAACAGAGGTAGAGGAGCATGTTCCATTTATGGAGGACGACAAAGTTAGGCCTTCCCAAGGTTGGAAGGTTCAAGACCACTTCCACCAAGAAGGAGCAATGGGTGGTGATGGTTGGAGACTCCCTTTTGAAGGGGACAGAGGCATCCATCTGTCAGACTAACCTGTTCTTGAGTCCAGATCCTAGATGTCATGGAGGGATTACCAAGACTCATCTGGCCCTCTGACTATTACCCCATGCTATTCATCCATGTTGGCACCAATGATACTGCCAGCAGAGACCCTGAGCAGATCAAGAGTAATTACAGGGCTTTGGGTGCAAAGGTGAAGGGGAAAAGGATTCAGGTGGTATTCTCCTCAATCCTCCTGGTCAAGTGAAAGAGCACAGGCAGGAGCAGATGCAACCTACAAATCAATGCATGGCTGCACAGATGGTGTTGCCAGCAGGGCACTGGCTTCTTTGACCACAGGTTGTTTCAAGAAGAAGGATTGCTAGGAAGAGATAGTAGCTACCCGATGAAGAGAGGGAAGAGCATCTTTGTAGAAGTTAGGGTAGTGGAAAGTAAGATAAGATAAAAAGCTGAAGGTTACAGATCTGCAGGAAAGGGGAACAAGAAGCAACAAGAATGTGCTGTAGATAGCATCCCTAGCAATGCTTAGCAATGACAAAGAGCACCGATGGTCATTGTAGGGGCAGAAATAAAGTACCATATAGGGGATATCATAATATGCAAAGCAGGTAAATAGTAAGCAGGGGCGGGATTGTAAGATGGGAGGGAAGAAGGTGGGGAAAGGGAGGGAACAAGGTGGGGTCTATATAAATCAAGCTTAATAAAAGACTGTTAAAAAAGATACTCTAGGTCACTCAAGTTACGGGTGTCTCGAGTGCTGTCTCACAATAAAGCTGCTTTGTGAAGCCAATCCATGTGCTGGCCCATTGCTATCCAGTCATTAGACATTGCATGGAGTTGAGGTCTAACAGTAGACAGGCTCTCTACCTAGTGAGGAAGGCTTTAAACTAGGTTCACCAGGGAATGGAGACAAAAGCCCTGAGGTAAATGGGGAAGTGGGTAACCTGGAGGAAGCGCAAGCAGAAGGTGGCAACAGGGGAGGTATTTTCATTTTTCCTGAGAAAGTAGGGCAATTGGCTAGTTACCTCAGGTGCCTATACATGAATATACAGAGCCTGGGAAACAAGCAGAAAGGATTGAAAATCCTTGCACAGCTACAGAACTATGACACGAATGGTATAACAGTTTTGATGGGATAGCTCACATGGCTAGAGCACTGTCATGGATAGGTATAAACTGTTCAGGAAAGACAGGCAGGGGAGAAGATGAGGAGGAGTTGTGCTTTATGTTAAAGAACTGTATGATTGCTCAGAGGCTCCAGCATGAAACTGGAGATAGGCCTGTTGAAAGTCTCTGGGTTAGAGTCAGAGGGGAGAGCAACAAGGGTTATGATGTTGTGGTTGGTGTCTGTTACAGACCACCAGACCAGGAGGATGGGGTAGATGAAGCTTACTTCAAACAGCTAGCAGAAATTTCCCTATCACCGGCCCTGGTTCTCATGGGGGACTTCAGTCACCCTGACATCTTCTGGGAGGGGAATGCAGCAAGGCACAGCAATCCAGAATGTTTTTGGAGAGTGTTGGGGAAAAGTACTGTAGAGGCCACAGCTAACCTTCCTACACACAGCTGACCTTCAGGGGTAACTCTGACAAATAAGCAGATGCAGACAAAGCAGTGGCAGCACCACCAGGATGTGGTGAGGATAGTAGATGGCAATAGCTTCCCTCCTGAAAAGCCACATATATCCTTTGATGGTGCTGTGACATGGCAAGTACAGGTCACCACTATAATAAGTGTACCCAGCCCCCAGCTATGGGCCTGCAAGTTCTCAGTGAAGAGCAGGTGGAAGAAGATGTTAGACTCTCAACAGCTGTGAAGGAAGATGAAGGCCGTTGCGGAATGAAATCCTCAGTTGTCTTGGTCTTGTTGCCATTAGATCAAGGTTCTATTCTGTCAAGAGCCATATGGAAGCTAATGTGCAGCAGCTTCTCCACAATAAAAGAAGTCACATAGAGGCATCTTCCATGAAAAGATATTTTCCGGCACATTCCTCAAGTCCTTGGTGACCAGCTAATGCCAACAAAAGCAGGATTGTGAGGTCTGGAAGCTCCTAGTCATGAACTGGCATGGAAGCAGCTGTTACAAGAAGGTTGTCTAGCACTTGGACAAGGTAAGAGCGTGATTTGGCTGCTGCAACTGTGACTGGACAGTCCTCTTCAGGATCCTCTGCTCACCCCATATGGGGAGGGGTCTAGGAAAAGTGCCCTAAACATAGCCTGTCTAATACAGTATTCTTTATTTCTTCCTGACTGGATAACTGCATCCAGTGGATCAGCTTTACCATGGTCAAAAATACCAGTGAACACACACCATCATTTTCAGGACCTGGAACATCAGGACCTTCGTGGAAACCCTAACAGTGAACACTCAGTGCTGCACTGCAATCATGGCCCAAAAACTCAGGTGACACAACATTAATGTAGCTGCACTGAGTAAGACCCAGTGAATGAGAGATGGGAAGCTCAAAGAACATTGGAGGTGGCTATACCTTCTTCTGGAAGTGTTACCACAGACCTCTGTGTCCCTGGCCTTAGTTTTGTCACTTACGTTAAGCTGAAGTTGTATATACTCAACAGTGTTCAGGACCAGTAGGTTTGAGAAGGTCTGAACTTTTGAACTATTATCCTATTTAAGAGTTGTGAGTATGCCCAGTTTGTGCACAAGTGACAAACAAGTTTTGGTGCCAAATTGTGAGACAGAAGATTCACTTCCTAAGGTGATTAACGTTCTGATTGGATGAAGTTTGGAAAGTGTATACATGTTTATCAAAGAAATGACTGAAATCAGTTGGTTGAGGGAAGGATTGGCATAAGTCCTAGGAATGTGATTGGCTTGAAAAAGATATGATTAAGGGCTATAAAGAGCATGCCCTCAAGGTTTGGTGTGTGAGAGTTCAATCAGCATGTGAGTGAGACCTTGGTGTGCAAACATTTGTTTGGTGCAAGTAAGACTGGGTTCATTTGCATGTGTGTGGGGGTAATTGTTGTGTAAGGTAAATGTATTGGTGTGAACTGTGGGTCTGGATGACAGTTGCTGATTGTTGAACATGATTCTTCTGGATGTGAGCTCAGCTCCTCAGGGGATGTTGCAGATAACTGCAGACCAGCTATCACCTCCACCCATAGGAAGGGTAAAGTATTACCCATCCCTATTAAAGGAACGGAGCCTTTGTGAGAGGACTACTCCTGAGAGGAAAGGGGAAAATAATGTTGGTTGACTCACCATTGTGGCTAAGGGAGTCTGTAAGTCCCTGTGAAATAAGCCTTTACCTGCAATCAAACATTGTTGCAAATGTTGGGCAAGAAAAGAGCTTTGCTATCTAGCTTTCTCTTTCTTTCCTTTTTATTCCTTTGTTTTCTGTCCTTTCCCTGTTGTTAATTCTGTATTTGGTGTTGTTCATTACTGTTTGCTAATTAATACTGTTTTAAAATATAGTCTTGTGATTTTCACTCTAAATTAAGTCTGTTGAATTTGTTTAAGCTCCTTTGTCACCAGTTAAACCCAGGCTGTAGGTTTAAACTTAGCAAGAGTAAGCTCTTCCACCACTTTCATCTGATAGGTGAGTTAGTTAGCTAATTTGCATACCCCCAGTCAACAGAAGGATAAACAGGAAGGAGAATGTGGAGTTCACAGAGTTTGTTTTGCCATTAAAAATGAATTCATAAACCAACTCAGTGAGTTTTCTATCAGAATTAGTGAACGCCTCATGACTCTTCATCTTAAACTGGCAGGGAGCCAATACTCCACTGACTCGCGCATATGCCCTGACTTGTGACACTGCTGATGAAACCAAGGAGGAATTCTATGCCAACCTTGACCAAGTCCTGTCTAATGTTCCAGAGGGAGAGAGACTTATTCTTCTCAGTGATTTCAATGCCACAGTCAGAAGGGACTCTAATCTCTAGAATGGAACCATCAACAAGGAAGGAGTAGGAAATGTCAGCTCCAGTGGCATCCTCCTCTTGGCCAAATGCACAGAACATGGACTCACCATCACCAACTTGTTCCACCAGAAAAATAGGCACAAGACATCATGGCAACACTCATGATATAAGCATTGGCACCTGGATTGACTATGTCTTCATTCATGACCAGGATCACAAAGATATCCACATCACCTGAGCTATGCTAGGAACTGATGACTTCTGGACTGATCACCAACTCATCCACTCAGTTATGTCACTCAAACTTTCTCCCAAATGATGGCTGAGGCAGAAGCAATGTCAATGGAAGATCATCATTGAAGGACTCCCAAGGGCCCAAGGAAGCAAGACCTCTTCCACCAGTACCTTAATGAAAACTGGTGAATTCCAATCAACAACAATGGGAGAATGTCAAAGGTGTGTGGAGTGCCCTCAAAGGCATTGTCATCAATGCATGTGAAGAGACACTTGGATTTTCTATCTGGAAACATCAAGACTGGTTGATGGGAAAGACCAGGAGATCCAAGAGTTCATCAATCACAAGGCCTTTTGTGCTTGGCAAAATAATACCAACTCCAGCATCTCACTGATGTACATGATATGGGCAGTTTCTTTAGTGCCACCAAAGCCATCTATAGTCCCAGCATTCAGGGACCAACCCCCTAGAGACCAAAGGATGGAGGAGTGCTGATCAAGGAAAGGGGAGCCATCAATGCCCTTTGAAAGGAGCATTTTGAAGACCTTCTCAATTAACACTTTATTGTTAATGACAGTGTTCTCAACTCCATCCTGCAACACCCAATCAGAGATGATCTCGGAATCCGTCCAATCCTTGACAAGTTGAGGAAAGCCATCAAGCAGATGAAGAACAACAAGGCATCTGGAGCAGATGGAATCCCCGTGGAAATCTTCAAGCAGGGGGCAGAGGAGTTCACATCACAGTTTTCTGCACTCATCTTAAGGATCTGGAATGATAAGAAAAACCCAGAAAACCTCAGGGATGGCATGATTGTGACAGTCTTCAAGAAAAGAGACAAGTCTGAGTATGGAACCTGAAGAGGGATTGCCTTGCTGTCTACCTCAGGAAAGATCATTGCAAGAACCCTCCTGAATCATCTCCTTCCACTTGTTGAAGAGCTCCTCCCAGAATCTCAGTGTGGGTTTAGGGCATCACGAGGAACACCTGACATGATCTTCACTGCATACCAGCTGCAAGAAAAAATGCCAGGAACAACATAAACCTCTCTACATGGCCTTTGACCTCATGAAAGCCTTCAAATCTGTCAGCCAAGAAGTATTGTGGAGGATCCTTCTGAAATATGGATGCCCACCAAAATTTGTCACCATTCTGTGCCTGCTCTGTGATGGTATGCAAGCAGCTGTTCTCAGTAATGGATCTGTTATGGGTCCCTTTAAGGTTAAAATAGGAGTTAAGCAAGGCTGCATCATCAATCCAACGTTCTTCTCAGTACTCTTTGCTGTAATACTACATCTGACCACCAAAAAGCTTGCAGCCAGAATGGAGCTAAAGTACCAAATGGATGGTAAGCCGTTTAGCCTCAGCCGACTCTGAGCCAAAACCAAGACCACCTTGACCTTAATCATTGAGCTCCAGTATGATGATGATGTTATTGTGTGTGCTGATTTGGAAGCACATATTCAGGCAATCATTGACGTCTTTATCGAGGCATACAAGAAAATGGGGCTGACACTTAACATTCAAAAGACTAAGGTCCTCCACCCACAAACTCCTAATGAACAGTCCCCAGCTCTAGTACTCCAGATCCATAGTGATATTCTGGAGAACACTGAGAATTCCCCATACCTCAGAAGCTCTCTCTCACAAAAGGCTGACACTGACAAAGAAATCCAACATTGCCTCAAATGTGCAAGTTCAGCCTTTGGGTGTCTGAAAAAATGGGTGTTTAAAGATCATGACATCAGATCTGAAACCAAGCTTATGGTTTATTAAGCAGTTCTGATCCCCCACTTTGCTGTATGGAGCTGAGACATGGACAACATATAGGAGACATCTAAAGTTGTTGGAGAAGTACCATCAATGCTGCCTGTGGAAGATCCTTCAAATCTAGCAGGAAGACAGATGCACTAACGTTAATGTTCTCCTGTAAGCAAACATCACGAGTATTGAGGTGATGATCATCTGGCATCAACTTCTTTGGGCTGTACATGTCATCCAGATGTCTGACTCTAGACACCCAAAGCAAGTTCCCAGGTCAGCAAAGGCATACACTCAAGAGGAGAGCAGAGAAAATGCATCAGGGATGTCCTGATGGACAACTTTAAAAAAGGCAACATCAATGTCAAATTGTGGGAGACTATCACCCAGGACCTCCCCAAATGCTGTGGTCTGCTGCAGGGACGTCAATATTTTTAAACCTCACAACAGGAGACGGAAAAGCAGGAGCAACAGAAACAGCATGTTGTGGACCAAATCAAGAATCCAGAGCCACCTGCCCCACACGGAAACATATTTCCAAGGTGGAGTAGAGTCTGTTGATCCCAGATAAACCTCATGAGCCATCTTCAGAAACACAGATAAATAATCATGCAAGACAATCATTCTTGACTGTGAGGGATTGCCAAAGACTGGTTAGGCCAACTAGGGGCTGTGCTCTTCTTGATCTGCTGTTCACAAACAGGGAAGAATTATAGATTCATAGATGCTAGGGTTGGAAGGAAACTCAACAGATCATCAAGTCCGACCCCCTGCCTAGGCAAGAAAGAGTGCTGGGGTCAGATGACCCAAGCCAGATGCCTATCCAGCCTTCTCTTAAAGACCCCCAAGGTAAGGGAGAGCACCACCTCCCTTGGAAGCCCATTCCAAATTCTGGCCACCCTTACTGTGAAGAAGTTTTTCCTGATATCTAGCCTAAATCTGCTCTCTGTTAGTCTGTGACCATTGTTCTCTGTTACCCCAAGAGAGGCCCTGTTGAACAGAGCATCTCCAATCCCTTGCTGCGTCCCCGTAATGAATTTGTACGCAGCCACAAGATCACCTCTCAGCCTTCTCTTGTGGAGGCTGAAGAGGTCCAGGTCCCTCACTCTCTCCTCATAGGGCTTGTCCTGGAAGCCCCTAACCATACAAGTGGCCCTTCTCTGGACCCTCTCAAGTCTACCAACATCCTGCCTGAAGTACGGCACCCAAAACTGGATGCAGCACTCCCACTGTGGTCTGACCAATGCCGCATAGAGGGGACATATCACCTCCTTGGTTCTATTGGTCATCCATCTGCTGATGCATGATAAAGTGCGGTTAGCTTTGCTGATGATTTCATCACACTGGCGACTCATGTTCATCTTGAAGTCCACTATGACCCTGAGATCCCTTTTCGCTTCTGTGCTGCTGAGAGGGTCATTTCCCAGCCAGTAGGTGTGCTGGATATTTTTGCACCCTAGGTGCAGCACTCTCCACTTGTCCTTGTTGTACTGCATCTTATTGTGTTTTGCTCACTTTTCCAACCTGTCCAGGTCTGCCTGCAATCGTTCCCTACCCTCCAAAGTGTGCACTTCACCCCACAATTTAGTATCATCTGCAAACTTGGACAGAGTACACTTCACACCCACATCAAAGTCACTGATGAAGACATTGAATTGGTGAGGAATGTAGTAGTGGCTGGCAACTTGGGCAGCAGTGACCACAAGATGACTGAGTTCAGGATCCTGAGGAGAGCAAGGAGAGCAGCAGAGTATGGACCCTGGACTTCAGAAAAGCAGACTTTGACTCACTCAGGGAACTGAGAGACAGAATCAACTAGGAGGCCAGTCAGAGGGGCAGTGAAGTCCAGGGGAGCAAGATGTACTTCAAGGAAACCTTACTGAGTGCACAGGAACAAATCATCCCAATGTGAAGGAAGACTAGTAAGTATGGCAGGAGATCAGGCTGGTTTAACAGAGAACTCTTCAGTGAGAAAAATACAAAAATGAAGCTTACAAGAAGTGGAAGCTTGGACAGATGACTAAGGAGGAATATAAGAGTGTTGCTCGGGCATGCAGGGATGAAGTCAGGAAGGCCAAAGTGCAATTAGAGTTCCAGTTAGCAAGGGACGTGAAGGGTAACAAGAAGGGTTTCTTCAAGTATGTCAGCAACAAGAGTAGGATCAGGGAAAGTATGGGTCTTTTACTAAATGGGGGAGGCAACCTAGTGATAGGGGATGCAGAAAAGGCTGAAGTACTTGAATGCCTTTGTAATAGTAAGAGCTTTGTTAATAGCAAGAGTTTTGCACGCTGATTCCATAGTAGGCCGGTGAAGCGGCATGTAGCCGCCTGCTCTGTGAGCGTGACTGAACCATGAACCTAGATAGTAGAATGTTGTAATACAGTGGAATGTGGTAAAACACTAAGTGTGTTGGATCACTACTCATCCGCAAATTCCTAGCTTGAGATAACCAAATCCTTAGCTCGAGATAACAATGTTTACTCCAGACTATATAAGCTGTACATTCTTAAGTTACGATGGGTTCCTCAGCTCTGGCAAGAGTTCCAACTTGTGCGTAGCCTCAGCGCAGGCTATCGCATCCCCGGGATCGGGACACTCTGGGGCCAGGGGAACCATGCGGAGTGGCGGCTGCTGCCTAAGGCTGATGTGAGGTGACCGTCCTCTCTGCTCTGTTCTATTGCCTGCCTCTGTGAGTATCCTTAAATAAAGCTTTGCAAGGGTGAAAACAACTGTGAGTATGTCCTTTGTTCAAGCGTGGGGAATCTTCTGAACCCAGTAGTTCATTCTAAGACAGCCTTTTATACCTTTGTCTTCACAGGCAAAGTCAGCTCCCAGACTACAAACCTATGAATCTATGAAACAGGAGTAGAGTGAGAACAAACAAACAGTATATTTACAGGATCAACCTTCCTTAACTGGTGCTTGAAATTCAGAGCTACCTTAGTGTGTGATGCACACAGTTGATAGTGTGGTGAGTATGGCAGGCAATGGCACTGTTAGACTGGCCACCCTCTCTCTGCACTAAGGTGCAGGAAGGCAAGAATTGGATTATCATTCTGGAGTGAGCACCACATACACTGACAGCCAATTCTCTCTCTCTTACTCACCCAGCCTGTCACAAGTGTCAGACACTAGTTACAAACAGAATACACAGAGACTCTCCCTCACAAATCCAACCACAGGGGAAGACAGACACAGATACAGAGATACAGATACAGACACCGACAGATACAGAGAGATACAGACAGCAAGCCACATAGATCCTTTACCAAGGCACACACCAATAATCACACAGATTCCAAACTCATACTGCAGGGAACACACACGCATGTGCGCCCACACACCACATACCCACCCCACTCGCTGCATAGCTTTCTTATAACCTCAGAGAGTCTGATGTCATGAACTCATTGACTCCCTCCAATCACAGTGGGATGGTAGCAACTTTTCCAGTCATTCTCTCCTGCCAACAGGACCTGTCAATCACTTAGGGTGCAACATTCACCTCACTTATCACCAATCATCTTTAATCCTGTTCACAACATTCACCTGTCAGTTCACTCTGCATCAAAACCAGAGCAGTAACTGTACATGATCTTAAGTTTTAAGTAGGCTGAGTGGTCCAAAGTTCAGGGTTTCTAGGCCCTTCTCAGTTGAACTCAATCAAACAGATCAAAACCTGGGTGCTATAATAAAGTAAAATAAAGTAAGTGTGAAAGCTACTTTTATTCCATTTTTAATTTCAGAACTGCTTTTAAAAGCAAAGACAAGATATACAGGTCTTATCTTCATTAGACAATGCATATTCTAACATGGTAGCTAGCGTGCTAAAACTCTAACAAGCTAAGTTGTGTTTTTTCATATATCAGTTGGCTAAACTTCAGGCTTTAGACTAGTGTTGACCCCTAGCAAATTGTTGGGAAAAGTATAGGCCTAAAAAGCACCAAGAAGCCAGTAGCTAAGATGTCTCTCTCGATCATTTTGTTCTATGGACATCATTATCTTGAAGCAAGCATGTCACACAGTTTCACAGTTATATACATGTATGTATAACAGCTTATCTTTAAGGACAGGCAGCAGTTCCAATTGACAAACAAATGGCAGATATCATTCAAGGATGAGCAGCACAAACTAGTAAATAATGAAAGGCAGATCTTCTATCTAGGGATAGAGGAGAGTTTGAAGCAAAACAGGCCATATAGGGAAGATCTGTCATGCAGCTCATGTGAATTGGTCTTGATGCATCTTCCTAACAATGCATGCCTGAGCATCTATAGAACACATAAGCATCCCATGAACAGTCATTCCTGATTGGCAAACAGCTTGGGGACTCAGTTACAGAAAACATAAAAAAAGTTACTAGCACATAGTAAATAAGATTAGTAAGTGAGACTAACACATAGACAATGTAAACAACTGTAGCAGGCAAAAAAGCAAGTAGGTAGCTGTGAAATGTAGAGAAATAGAACAGAACAGGGGAACAAAACAAGCCCAAAGACAGCTCAGTAGGTGATCAGAAAGTTAAAAGAAACCGGATGTGGGTGAAAGATTAATGAGGAAATAACTGCAGTAAAAAGTAATTGGTGAGAGTCTATAGGATGACTGTGGCAACATTCAGGTTCCAGGGGCAGCTGTGACACCCCCATGGTGGCTGTGCAACCCTTGCTCTGCTCTGACTCCAGTGTATCATCTCCTTATTCTTGCCTGCTACACTTTGATGTAGCTATTGAATGTTAGAAAGGGAAGCTGCCTAACAGTCCTAAAATGAGTCCTCTATTCTTCTGACAAACAGCAGGCCCCACCTGGACCTGACTGGTCTTAGTCCTACTTTTGCGCTCAGTGGGCCTTTTTGGCTTGTTCATGCCCCTCAGCTTTAAGAGCTATTCATGGACTCCAAACGTCCCCTACAGCCATGCCCATGCCTTGCATGTTGGGGCCTCAGCCTTCTCAGCCTCCATCCCTTTTCTCTAGCTGGGCCTTCTAGCCCAGGCCCATTGTATTAGACCTGCTTTCTAGGCACCAGTTCTTTTTTGATTACTTTGGTTCTGGGCTCCTGGCCCTGTCTCCACCCTGTTTTGGGTGCTGAGCCTACTTTGTCTGGGTCCCTGGATCTATCTGCCTTGAGCTGCACTCAGCTGCAGTCCTTTCCTAGGCTGCTACCCTATAAGACTCAAGCCCAGTCTATGTCTCGAGCCCATAGCCCTATGACTGTCCACTGTAGGGCTGGGAAATCTGTCAGTAAGGAACAAATTCTTGACTTTGAAGAAGATGACTTCAATAAGCTAAGGACTTTAGTGACTAATGCCCTATGGGATCATGGACTACAGGGAAAGAGTATGGATGAAGAGTGGTCATTCCTCAAGGGCACAATCCTCAGTGCACTGAAGTTGTCCATACCTGTATGAAAAACAGGTGGCACAGGGGCCAAGAGGCCATCTTGGCTCAATCAGGAAGTCAGAGGTCTTCTGAAAAAGAAAAGGGAGGCTTACCAATGATGGAAGCTACAAATAGGCCCCAAGGAGAACTACATAAGATTGACCCACACCTATAGGGGGCAGATTAGAAAAGCAAAGGCAGTGACTAAATTCAGGTTAGCAACCAAAATCAAGGAAAATAAGTCCTTCTATAGGTACACAGGTAGCAGGAGAAAAACCAGTGGGAATGTGGGACCCCCGGTCAATGCATCTGGGCATCTTATCACCAACACCAAGGAGAAAACTGAACTCATGAATGAGTACTTTTCCATCTGTATTTAACCAATCTAAGAATGATAACCTGCCGAATGCAAATATGACACAGAATAGTTACAGTAGGGATGATCACCAACCAACAGTTAATGTAACGCTGGTGAAAGAACAGCTAGAGAGGCTGAAAATCTCTAAGTCAGCAAGACCGAATGAACTCTACCTTCGAGTGCTGAATGAACCAGCTGCAGCCAGCACAGGATGACTGATGATCCTCTTTGAGAATTTCTGGTGATCAGGAGAAGTCCCAGAAGACTAGAAGAGTGCCAATGTTGTGTCCATCTTCAAGAAGGGGAGGAGAGAGTACCCAGGGAACTACAGGCCAATCAGCCTGACCTCAATCCCAGGAAAAATCCTTGAACAATTTCTCAAGGAGTCCATATGTGATAAGCTAGTAGAAGGCAAAATTATGAATGACAACCAGCATGGTGTTGTCATGGGTAGGTCATGTCTGACTAACTTCATCTCCTTCTATGACCAGATTACTTACCTCCTGGATAAGGAAAATGAGGTTAACATCATTTACTCAGACTTTAGGAAGGCCTTTGACTTGGTGTCCTATGAGGCTCTCAAGGTAAAACTAGGGGACTATGGGCTCAACAATTTAAAGATCGGATGAGTGGGAAACTGGCTGAAGGGTTAGGCCCAGAGAGTACTAATAGAAGGAACTGTGTAAACCTGGGGGAAGGTAGCCAGTGGGGTTCCCCATTGTTTGGTACTTGAACCAGTGCTTTTCAAGATTTTCATCAATGATCTGGATGTGGGGGTGGAAAGCACAATTTTCTTAGGAAGTGGTCTAAAAGCATCAAGTATTGTTGCTTTGAAACCAAATACAAAACCTCTCATTTTAGCCAGGCATTCCCATAATAGTACACATATCCTTACAGATTTATTCCCTTTAAAACAACAATAAAACCTCTTCATTTCATTGATTCGCTAGTCATCAAAGAGTCTTCCAAAATAAGCAGGACCTGAAATTTTAACATAAACATTCCTTAGAATACATTTTATGATGAGAAAACAAAAGAGCTTGAAAGCCTTTTTTATTTCATGACCCTTTTTAAAAGGCACAAAGATCTTGCCTTCAATAGAAAATGGCATGTTTTAACATATATTACTGAATTATATTAAATCTAAAAAGGCAATTGGCTCCTACCAGTTGACAAGTGTTAAAGTTATCTTATCTACACTTGAGGATTAGTTAACGCATGTTAATATTTTGAACTTTTTTTTTGCAGAGTGGACATTGCTATAAATGTGGTAAAAAAACTAATATATATCAGAAGTTCAGTTAAATGACCTCAAACAAGACATGCAAACCATGTAGCTCATCTCATGAAACAGCATCTAATGGGGTGAGGAGAGGTTAGAAAGGGGTCACAAATAGTAGAAACAGTTCTGTCTGCCTCCAGTTGTAGTTTATCTGCAGAAAAAGGAAGATGAGCTCTGAGGTTTCAGCGGAAAAATGTGTTTCAGCTGGGACCTGTGTTGCTGAGTTGTTATATTTTATAGGAACCACAGACAGATACAATCACAACCATGAGTAAATAAAGTTTTTTTCTCAGGAATGTAATCTAGCTCAATACAGGCCACTGCTTGAACATATCCTCTTATATACTATCTCAGAGCACAGAATAAATTATTCCTTTTATGATTAAAAAAAAAAAAGATCCAGCAACAAGGCCAGTCAGTAAAGCCATTGTTTCACTTGTCCCTCATGGGAACAAACTAACAATCCCTTCAAATCTGTGATACATATTTTCACTGAAGATGCACAGGAGTAGCCTGGACATCAAAATAGCACAAATCAATGCCAGACAAGCTGGACACTCCCATCCCATGGCCCCCAACCTCCCAAACAGGTATCTAATTAAGTTTTCTGAATTAATTGGACATGGTTTAAAAACAGGCTAACAGTTAAATATAAATTGGCCAGCCAATTTAGCCTGGGTAAACTTTATAAAGCATGTGTGAGAGTGTATTTACACACATATAGCACTTACCACTGCAGTCTCTGAATGCTACCGATATAGCCAATATCATATATTTCCAGAATGCCTTTTGCTCGTGCTGAGCTTTCCTACAAAAATGTATTAGTAGTTAAATTTTCATGGACATTTTAGTAAGTGGAGAATATACCAAAAAGTTAGGATTTTCATTCTTGTTAATGAAGGCTCAAGCAAGGTCCCATAGCCTCATAAATCCTGAGATGCATGCAAAATAAGCAAAGAAAGTTATGTGGAAGTTGAAGTAATGTGCAGGTGAGATGCAAAAATGGGCAGATTTAAGCCTACTATTTGGAACAGGAAAAGTGAAAATTAAACCGGTGCAAGATTGCTCTCCTGACAGGTCCTGCATTTAACCTTCCTGAATTGTTCTGATTTATCTTATATTAATAAACTAACTGGTCCTTATTATCTGACATCTTGAACTTACTACAAAACCCCATTACAATACCTCACAGTCTTTAATGTATTTATCCTCACAATGTAGCATGAATTTGAGCTGATTTGATATTGATTTTAAATGTTAAAAGAATGTTATTAAAATAATCTCTGGATATGTAATCAATAATCAACAGCACTATCTTATGGTGAAGTTAATTAATTTACTGAGTCCTAATACTGTCACACGTATGTACAGTGATGCTTTACTGTGGGGCTAATTAGTCAACTCCTCAGTAAAGCATATATTTAGATGCACCCACTGGCACCTAAAAAGGGTTGTAGACAGCAACATTCCAAGATGTGATCCAACATAGCACTGTTCCTGTGACCACAGATCTCATTAGGCATATGTATTCAGTTGGCACTACCCATCCCAGATGCCTACACTTGGACTCCTAGGCAAGCTCCATAGCAATCTAGTTTGAACATTTAGGCACCTAACTCCTGTCCACTGTGGTCTAGAATGTGTCTGGGAGGCACCTACGCTGTTTTTAAGACCCAGGTGAGCCTGATTCCATAGGTTTTCAGAGTAGACGTAACTTACCCAGGCCACTTTGAGTTTGATAAAAAATGTAGCACTCATGGTACTTCCACAGGAAAACAGGGCAGTACAGTCCCATTTTTGCATAATAGCTAATACTTAGAAAACCCACAGAGAAAGTGGTGAGTGCCCTAAAAACTTGGCTGCAGAGCAGTGCAGTTTCTCTCTGGTTCTTCTGGCCCCATGATGCTTGCAGTCCATCTTCTTCAAAGAGGGGGTGACTCTACCCTGACAGTTTTACGCCTTGGTGATTAGTGCTCTCTCCTGGAAGATCAGAGAATTCCCTCAGTCTGCAGGATGCTTTTAACTCAGGTTCCCAGTTGAGTGTTCTAAACACAAGTCTACTGGGCAGAAGGTGAGCAGCACTAATGCCCCCCAGCTAACACAAGAGCAACTCTGCTTAAATCTTCCCACTAACTACACAAGGATATTAATCACTGAATCCCTATTTGATAGTCCTTCTGGGGCTAGGTCCTTACTTTTTAGATGGTGCAATGCTTACCTGGAAGTGCCTAGAGAACCAATCTGTATCTAGCCCAAAAGAACTGGCCCAAGGTCATGCAGAAGGTCTTTGGCAAGGTAGGGACTTGAACCAGGTCTCTTTAACTGCTGAACAATCTTTCCTCTCTAAATCCAGTTTTGATCATATTCAGTGTATAGTATAATTAAATCATAGTCGTCTAATCCCACAGGCTGGTGTGTTCAGGACCTCAGAAGTCTGTTGTAGACTGTGCATGGACCATTGTTGGGAAAGTGCTACCTTAGTAATAGCTCAAGCAAGGAGGAGGAAGTTGTCAAGGACAGCAGTCCTCTGGCCCAGCTGCTGCTGGATACATCTGAATCTGAGCATGAAACCGATGGCCCAGTTCTTAGAGCATTATCTGTGGCATTAGAAGAAGGGAGCCCTGAACCACTGTTGGACAGAGAGGCTCCAGAGGCCCTGGTGAACCTAGGGAGCAAGAATGTGGCAAGCAGGGCCATGAGTGATGAGGATGGTAAAAGTAAGTGAGAGTGTGTCCGTCCATGTGCCTAACTGAGAAAAGTGCATCTTCTGGGTTACAGTATCTTGGTTGAAATCTGTTAACAAAAAAACAATCCTCTCGTGACTGTTGCAGAACCAAAATCAGATTGTTTCTGTTCTGACATGGGATATACTGTTCAAGGTTTCCTGGACCAGAAATCAGAGGAGGAATTTGCCTCCCTGAAAGATCTTTAGGCATCCAGCTAACCAGAAACATTTCAAATCAGGTCTGCAAATTTGTTATGCAGGCTACTGAACATGCATCATTTTATACTGTCTTAAGCACTCTCTGAAAGAGAAATTATTTGGAGAATGTGAGAGCTGTTATAGATGCCCCTGGACAGGGAAACCACTGTCCGAACTGAAGATTTAAACCAGAAAATCCACAAAATCTGTTGGGCCCTGTTGGGAGAGTGTTTTGATTATTGTAGCTATGGGCTATGCCACAGATTGTCTATGTTTAACTCAAAAGAATATAGCACAAAATATGGGTATTTTAGATGTTCTGCAAAGACCCTAATGTGGCTTTAAACAATATTACTTGTGAGGGTGCTATGTCGGGGAAAAGGTCAGCTACTGCGTAGCACCCATACACCGAAGGGTGTGCTCATACACCGAAGAGCACTGGCCACGTCCCGTCTTTGGGCTCGTTCTTAGCTGTGATCAATTCAGCATAGAACGAGACAGTGTCAGCATGTGAGTTTATTGCTCTGCAGAGGGGTCACTTAGTGTCGCAAGGACAGAGAGCTCCCCCGAACTGAGTTTACAGCTTAGTATTTATACATTAAGCGTTACATTGTTGCACGCGCATTCAAGTTCTTCTGCTTGCCGTTACAAAGTTGCAAGATACGCAGAACAAGTTTGGGCTGCTTGAGACCGGTTTTGCAGCTAACACTTTTCGCTTACTGTCAGCAAGAGGTACACATTTTGCTTACTGTCAGCAAAAGGCAATCTTTAAGCTTAGGGAAAGGTCATCTGCTTTTCAAGGGTCATCTGCTTCTCACGGGTCATCTGTTTTTTTATGGTTTTTTTTTTTCTTTTTCTTACAGCTACTACTTCATTTGGTCAGGAAAGAAAGTGGCCATTGAAGTCTTTTGTAATGTGTTGCTTCTAAATAAAGGATGTCTAATGTCATCACAGCATGCTTGTAGTTTTTGTGAACTGTGAATCAGGTATAGAGCAAGGCAGGAAGCCCACTTTGCTTGAGGTCTAAGAATTAATAACAAGATTATAAACTGGTTAATAAGCAATTTTGTAAACTATGCACAAAATCATACACAATCAAGTCCCAAAAGCTAGCTTACAAACAGCTCTCAGAAAAATTGGGTCAGCCATTCCCACTATAAATCTTTCTGCAAGTGTTTGGAAGGGTGTCATGTTACCAGTATCATGGTTTGGTGCTAATAATTCAAACAGGTCTCATCCTGAGAGCAGAATCAACCTAGTTAATAGCCACTCTCCCCCAAGCTCTTGCTATTGCAGTGAATAGGGTTTCCCATGACAGACAAACAGCTATCAGTAAAATCTGGGTCAACCGGCCCCACCATAAAACACACTGACATGTTCAGGAAAGTGTGGGGTTTAACGTTCTATTACTGAGAAACTCATTGACAAGATTCTAACCTTAATCCCAGCATAAAGACAGTTCCTTCTGCTGTGTAAATAATTCTTAACTAGAAAACTATATTTTTTTATTAAACTATCTTCCAAAGCTGTAAAGACACATGCAAACACCATAGCATAACACATACCATAATAAAAGCAATAAAATTGAATATGGCTTAATACAAGCTTTTAATAAGCATTAAATACATTGATCTGTTTTTAATTCTACAACAAATTTAATACTATGTAGCTAGGGGATGACTGGTATTTGAAAATAAATTTAGAAAGCAAACACCACTCAAAGTTAATCTAAAAATTAGTTAAATTATCTAGTATGATAATTGCAGTTGATTGAGGGAAACTCTCCATTAGTATCTACTTTCTTTTCAAAAGACAAATGATGAAACTACTGTTTCTGCCTGTAATGCAATGTGGCAGCCTAGGTGTCCTCCAGGGAGCCAGAGGCACAAAGGGAGTCTGGGTCAGCTGTTTTGACCTGTCAGGGATGTGCCATGTTTGTGTTCCTCCCAGAGCAACAAGACCATTTTATCTGCACCAAGTGTAAGTTGGTATCTGCCCTGGAGAAAAAGATTCAAAGCTTGGAAGCATGGGTATCCATGCTGCAATTTTATCAAGGAAAAGTAAGATTACTCGGACAGGAGTTGTAAGAGGCTGGGAGCGGAGATGCCAAAGGTAAAAGAGAAGTGGCAGCATGTGACTACTCAAAGAAGGAGGATCCACAGAATTCAAGAGGAACAGACTGAAGTCAGAAAATGCTTTCAAGCAGTCTGCAGTGGAAGAGCTGAGGAGAAAGCAAAGGAGAGCAAATCTTCAGCTATGATATCAGGGACTTGGTAGCCTAGATAGCAGGGCCCCAGGGATGGAGACTCTAGGATCCTTGCACAAAGAGGGAAAAGAAGAGTGGTGGTGGTTGACGACTCCCTTCTTCAGGGAACAGAAGAATCAATTTGTTATCCAGATTTGGGGCCCAGGGAGGTGTACTGTCTGCCTGGAGCCTGAATTAAGGATGTCTCAGGGGGACTGTCAGAACTCATTTGTCTCTCAGACCAATACCCTTTTTTCTTGTCCATATAATAGGCACCAACAATGCTACCAGGAATAACACTGAACAGATCAGAGGAGATTACAGGGCTCCTGGTAGGAGAGCACTCAGCCAAATCAGAGCGGTCGCAAAGTTTTCTCTCATGCGTGGATGAGCTCTACTTGACGCAAGAAGTCAATGGTCCAATGAGAGGTAAATCACTGATTGACCTGGTACTGGCCAGGGGGGACGAACTAATCAACGACTTAATGATTGAAGGGAAGCTGGGTGACAGTGATCATGAACTGATCACCTTCACCATCCACCGTAAAGCTGGCAAGTCAGTCAGCAATACAGAAGTCCTCAACTGCAGGAAAGGTGACTTTGACAAGCTCAGGAGGCCCTAATGGACCACAACCTGATGGAGAGGGGAGTTCAGGAAGAGTGGCTGCTCCTCAAGAGAGCAATCCTGGATGCACAAGCTAAGTCTATTCTGTCTCAGAGGAAAGGCAGCAAAAGGGCACAGGCAGCCCCCTTGGCTTTGCAGGGAACTAGCAGATCTCCTGCGTCTAAAAAGAAATACCTACAAAGGATCAAGGACATGATCCACCTCCAAGGAGGAATATTCTACACTGGTCTGGACCTGCAGGGAGCGAACCAGGAAAGCCAAGGCTGAGACAGAACTCCAACTAGTTACAAGTATCAAGGACAATAAAAAGTCCTTTTTTAGATATGTGGGGAGCTGGAGGAAAAGCAAGGGCAACATCAGACCCCTGTTAAACCATATGGGGCAACTGACAACCAATTCCCAGGAAAAAGCCAACTTGCTAAATAGGTACTTTGCATCAGTTTTTCACCAGTCCCAAGGAGTGCCCCTGCCCATTATGGGACAGGAACGCCTGGGTAAGGATGATTCCTTACCCTCCATCAATACTGACCTTCTGAAGGAACACCTAGAGAGGCTGGACACCTTTAAGTCAGCTGGCCCTAACAGCTTACACCCCAGAGTACTCAAGGAGCTGGCAAGCATCATAGCTCAGCCCCTGGCACGGATCTTCGAGAACTCCTGGCGCTCTGGTGTAGTGCCCAAGGGCTGGAAGAAGGCCAACATGGTGCCTATCTTCAAGAAGGGGCGGTAAGTGGATCCAGGAAACTACAGGCCCATCAGCCTGACCTCTATTCTGGGGAAGGTCTTAGAAAAGATTATCAAAGAGGCCACTCTTAACAGACTGGATGATGGCAGCATCCTGAGGGATAACCAGCATGGGTTTGTTGTGGGTAGGTCTTGCTTGACCAATCTTCTCTTCTTTTATGACCAGGTGACCTATCACC
>NW_017729022.1:81233635-81234286 GCF_001723915.1 Gavialis gangeticus
TTAAGGAGCTTGGAGCACAAGTGGTGTTCTCATCGATCCTCCCTGTTGAAGGCAAGGACCCAAGCAGGGACCATTTTATCATGGAAATAAAATGGTCTGACATAGTGGTGTTGGCATGAACTCTTTGAGTTCTTTGACAGTGAGTGAATATTCTGAGGAGGAGGACTGCTATAAAAAAGATGGAATCTATCTGACCAGAACTGGAAAGAGCTTCTTTGGACATTATCTGGCCAATTTAGTAAGGAGGGCTTTAAGCTAGGTTCCACAGGGGATGGAACCCACCCTGTGAACAAAAACCTTTAGCAGCAGAGCAAACAGTCTAGAGAGAAAAGAACTGGAAGACACAGTTCAGTTATGGGAAAGGGCCAGGGAGCTGCAGGACAGCAAGAAGTGGTGCAAAAGGGAAACAAGTAAGTCAGAATACAAAATACATCGAATATACGTATACAAATGTGAGAAGTATGGGGAATAAACAAAATGAGCTGGAAGGCACAGCCTGTGAAGAGAACTCTGATCTGATTGATATCATAGTGACTTGGTGGGACAGCTCTTCCAACTGAGACATCAATACTGAGGGTTACACTCTGTCTTGGAAGGACAGGGCTGGGAGAAAAGGTGGTGGTGTTGCCTTGTATGTCAAAAACACATACT
>NW_017729022.1:81234401-81234897 GCF_001723915.1 Gavialis gangeticus
AAGTGGATCCAGGAAACTACAGGCCCATCAGCCTGACCTCTATTCTGGGGAAGGTCTTAGAAAAGATTATCAAAGAGGCCACTCTTAACAGACTGGATGATGGCAGCATCCTGAGGGATAACCAGCATGGGTTTGTTGTGGGTAGGTCTTGCTTGACCAATCTTCTCTTCTTTTATGACCAGGTGACCTATCACCTGGACAAGGGAGAAGAGATTGATGTCATATATCTTGACTTTAACAAAGCTTTCAATCTGGTATCCTATGATCACCTCTTGGCAAAACTAGCCAACTGCGGCCTTGGCTTTGCCACGAGCCACTGGCTGGGAAATTGGCTCCGTGGTCAGACCCAAAGGGTGATGGTTGAAAGAAGCCAATTGTCATGGTGCCCTGTGACTAGCGGGGTCCCTCAAGGCTCTGTCCTTGGGCCAACACTATTCAACATCTTCATTACTGATGTGGACATTGGTATCAGAAGCAGACTGGCCATGTTCGCCGA
>NW_017729022.1:81236025-81249256 GCF_001723915.1 Gavialis gangeticus
ATTAAGGAGCTTGGAGCACAAGTGGTGTTCTCATCGATCCTCCCTGTTGAAGGCAAGGACCCAAGCAGGGACCATTTTATCATGGAAATAAAATGGTCTGACATAGTGGTGTTGGCATGAACTCTTTGAGTTCTTTGACAGTGAGTGAATATTCTGAGGAGGAGGACTGCTATAAAAAAGATGGAATCTATCTGACCAGAACTGGAAAGAGCTTCTTTGGACATTATCTGGCCAATTTAGTAAGGAGGGCTTTAAGCTAGGTTCCACAGGGGATGGAACCCACCCTGTGAACAAAAACCTTTAGCAGCAGAGCAAACAGTCTAGAGAGAAAAGAACTGGAAGACACAGTTCAGTTATGGGAAAGGGCCAGGGAGCTGCAGGACAGCAAGAAGTGGTGCAAAAGGGAAACAAGTAAGTCAGAATACAAAATACATCGAATATACGTATACAAATGTGAGAAGTATGGGGAATAAACAAAATGAGCTGGAAGGCACAGCCTGTGAAGAGAACTCTGATCTGATTGATATCATAGTGACTTGGTGGGACAGCTCTTCCAACTGAGACATCAATACTGAGGGTTACACTCTGTCTTGGAAGGACAGGGCTGGGAGAAAAGGTGGTGGTGTTGCCTTGTATGTCAAAAACACATACTTGGTTCAGGAGGAAAAATATTGCAGGGCATAATGCATTTGGGTGAAAATGAAAGGTGAAAGATGAAGCACTGATATAATGGTCAGGATTTATTATAGGCTGCCAACCCAGGAAGAAAGGAGAAAACCTGACTGGAGGCAGCAAGAGGAAGGAAGAGCCCCAGAGAGGCAGCCCAGCATGCCGGACCCTCAGGAGCTGTGGAGACTGAGACAGGCCCTAAGAAGAGATCACATTTTTTTGCCTGAAAGAGATATGTAAATGGGGAGAAAGGGGAAGGATGGAGACCCCATCCTTGCCAAAGCCCGAGCTGGTGATCCAGGGCAAGAATCCCTGTGGGAAGTGGTTGAGCCAGCCCACTGATGAAAGAAGGGGCAGGAGTGAATGAGAGTGGACTGGTTTTCTGGCTGCAAGCAAGGACAGAGGCAACCCTGAAGCCACCAGCATAAAGAAACAGAGTATAGGCATCTTTCTGGTGAGCAAAGAACCAAGCAGGGACACACTGCCAATGGCTGAATAGACCTTGAAGTGGGGAAAAGAGACCTGAGGGAGGTACCAGTTAATTTTGAGTTGTAAAAGTATACAGTGAAAGAGGACCTGGCTAGGGGCCCTACCTTTGATTGAAATCACTCCACACTAAGGAGCAGTAATAGCAAGAAAAGGGAAGGGGAAGAACCCTTCACCTGACTATTTGATTTAAAGTTAAAGGGGGAAGATGCCTACAAGCCCCAAAGAGGATAACTGAAGAGGTCTGAGGTGGAGGCCTCGGGACCTACAAGGGAAAGACACCAAGGGATCTCAGAGAGATACTGCTTCTTTGATTTAAAGCAGCTGATGAGGAACTAGGGTGACCTACTGTGAGCTGAAGATCAGAGACAGAGAAAGAGAGAGACCCGGACAGTCTTTGCTCACCATCCATGGAGAAGAGTGACCATCTACCTGAGAGGAAAGGGGCAGGGTACAAGGAAGGTTGGAGCCCTGCAGAAGATCCACAATGGGATCAGATGGATATACAAGCCAGAACATCCATCCTCCCAGACATAATTTCCATCAAGGCTTGGCAGGAAAGTGTGGGGGATATATTGTGGTCCGAATAACTCAGTGCAGTTCCAAGGCAAGAGAATACAACATGCTCACAGACAGAAAATAGCAAGAACCTACAGGGGAAAAATCAGGAAGGCAACCACAAGAAAAGAAATGGTAAGCAATAAGCTGCACCTACCTTGCTAAGTTGTGGAATCTCCATCATTGGAGGTGCTTAAGAAGAGGCTGGATAAGGAGGTTAGGGATGATCTAGGCATGCTATGCCTGTGTTCTACTATGGTTATTTCCCATGCTTCTGGGCTTTGCTGGTTGCTGCATGGAGCTGGAAGGGAATTTTCCCCTTTTGCTGCTACATTTTCCTCAGAAACATTGAGCGTTGTCTGAAGCCAAACCTAGGCTTTGACTGCAGTGTGCCTGCAGTATGTGAAACCTTTGACTGCAGTGTGCCAATGCTTCTGCTGGGATTTGAACCTGAAGGTTCCTGATTAAACCATCTTGCCCCTTCATTCAGGGTAGACCAATTGCCATATCTGAGGTCAGGAAAGAATTGCCCGTGGTCGGATTGGTATGGACTGTGGTGGGGTTTGCCTTCCTTTGCAGTGGAGAGCACTGCTCTCTTCCTTAGATCTCTCAAGTGTATTTAACAATATTTGCAGCTTCAGAATGTTTACCATCAGTGTACCCCGCCTTACCTGTGGCAGATTAGGATGTTATGTCTTGTGTTTTGTCTGAGTTGACTCTGTAGTTTTGCTTGGAGGTTAAGTTAGTGGATCTGTATAAGATGGTTTGAATAGGAATGAGCCTGCCTTACAGGGGATTGAACTAGTTGACCTATGGAGGTCCCTTCCAGCTCTACTTTTCTAGGATTCTATAATTCTATAAATAGCTTTGGGTCTACAGAGCAAAATTGTAGGTAGGTGGGGAGGAGGAGTGAGGGGGTTAAGGGTGTGTTTGGGGGGTGGGTGTAAAATAACTAAACAGTTTATATAATAATTAGGACTATGTAAAGGCAATAGGACTACATAAAAGTGAGGTAGGGATGTGTGTCTCTTACCTGCACTTCCAGGAAACCCTCTACAGGATACAGAGACTGCACCTGTCAGAATCTGGGAAGGTAAACAGCTATTTTGTTGTTCCTTGTCAAACCACCTTTAAACAAGCCACAGAGTCTAAAGCTAAATAATTGTCTGGGGTAGGACCTACATGTTCCAGACCATAGCTAGATTTACCATCCTTTGCCTAATCCTTGACTATCCTTTAGCAGGCCACCCTGGAGCTGGAAAGACCTGCCAGCTAATAGGCTGGTGTGAAGCAGCAAGTATTTGCATCAAATTAAGATTCGGCTAATTTGGAGGGACAGAGATTCGATATGGTGATTCAAATTGATGTCCCGATTTGAGTCAGCTGATTCAGATTTGGAGATCCTGCACCAATTCAAAGATTTGGCCATAAACTATAATGGGGAATCACTTAAATACCTATAACTTTGTCATTTTTTTTGCAGATTCAGATGAAAACAGAAGGAATGGTAGCCCCTTCTGAGGGCATGAAGCCCGACAAGTTTCAAGGAGATAGGTGCAGTGGTTCTGTGAAAGTGCACCTCAAACTGTTGAAAGGAAAACTCATATCATTTGTGTGTTAAGACAGAGCGGGATGAAAACAGCAGGGAACTCAGAGAAAGATCACCGTCATTGGCCAGCTACAGATGTCAATATCAGAGCAGTCTTTCCCCTCTCTCAGCATTTTCCACATATGGATGACAACTCCCTCCACTCTTACCAGTCTCTGTTTGCTGCAAGCCTTCCTAATCTCTGAATCTCTCTGAATCGATTTGGAGGCTTTCGATTTGATTTGGACCGTTTAACGGGTCTCCCAATTTGATTTGGATTTGGCTGCTAAATTGGGCCAAATCTCCTCCAAATCAAATCGGCTACTGAAGCGTCACACAGCCCTAATTTCCCTCTACTTTTGGTGGCCATAGATTTGCAAGACAGTGCAGAGCTTTGTCTACTCTTGCAATGTTTGTACCTGCCAGGAGACTCCTCCATGCAGACTCCTCCAACCCTTTCCCACACCACCTTAGCCATGGTCCACAGTATCCCTGGACTTCATCTTAGAATTATCAGTCTCAAAGTGATGCTCTATGATCCTGACCATAACATGTCAATTCACTAAAATGGCCCACTTTATCCCGTGCATGGTCTTGGAGCAGTACCGCTAGTGTTATCTCAGTTTCCAACAGAACAACTGGTTTTCACTCCTAACACTTACAGAGTTTGCCTACAATAACCTCAAGCATGCCTCAACTGGGCATGTGACAGATATAATAAATGTAGCTTTATTTTTCTGTTAATTGCAAAATTATTAGAGCACATGTAACCTTTAGGAAATCATGTAACCTTTAGAGTAGAAATTGACATTTGTATCATTAGAGATCATGTAGCCTTTGGATTTCATAGATTTTATAGACATTAGGGGCTGGAAGGGACCTCATGAGATCATTGGGTCCAGCCCTTCCCTGCTCGCCCCTGCCATAGGCGGAAAATCAGCTGGGATCAAGTGACCCCAGCAAGAAATAAATCCATCTGTTTTTTGAAGGAGTCCAGAGTATGTGCTTGTACCACCTCTGTGGGGAGTTTGTTCCAGACCCTGGACACACGCTCTGTAAAAAACTTTTTTTTAATGTCTCGCCTAAATTGGCCTTCTAAGAGTTTATGGCCATTAGACCTTGTTATCCCTTGGGGAGCTCTGGTGAACAGCTGCTCTCCCATGTCCTGATGTACCCCTCTTATGAAGTTGTAGGCTGCCACCAAGTCCCCTCTGAGCCTTCTCTTCTCCAGACTGAAGAGTCCCAAGTCCGTCAGCCTCTCCTCACACAGCCTTCCCTCCAGACCTTGGATCATATGAATGGCTGTCCTCTGGACTCAGATCAATCATATAATCTTACGATGGAAATATACTTTGCATTCAACCTTTTTGTTTTTATAAATTAAGGTTCCATTCTGTGTAAGATTCTATGCAGTCTTATCAGAATTATATTTTAAGTTGTTATGGGTCAGAGTTACTTTTAAGTTCTGTAAGTAAAAAAACAAGATTTTGTTTTTATTTTGTATGAATGTGGTATGTATGTGGTTAGGCAAGAAAGGATATGGAAACTGAGGATACAGACGGCAAGAAGAGAGAGGAAGAGGCCATCCCTGCAGACCCAAACAGCTGAAGATGTACACAGATAAGACCAATGTGAAGAAATCAGCGCACAATATCCAACCACATGGAACATTCAATGAATAGTGCAGCTGATGACACAGAAAACTGGAATAATAACAGGTACACCTGATGCAGGAGACAGCTATAATAATATGGGTGGGATTAAAAAGTCCTCGGGTGATTTCTTCAACAAAGACAGGAGGATTGGTACATGTGTCCAACAAATGTCCAGCTCCATTCATCCTCGTACTTAGTTTGGTTGGCCACCAAACTAAGTCAAGCATCTGAACCTGGTAACATCTCAATGTCTGTTGAATGATTTTAGCTGCTATTGTATGTGTGTGTGGGTGTGTCTATGTGTTTATTGTACATATATAAAAATATAAGGTATCATATGCATATGTTTCGAGTAATACTTAGTTTGGTTTAATTTTGTGTTTTCTGACTTTATCCTCTCAGTAAACACGGCCTATTGCCTTGTCCCTCTGATAAAAGTCCTGCTTGGTTTTTTTTTTATACTGTATATGCTATAGGCATATAACAGGCAAAGCCCATTTTCACCAACTATGGGGTCCACCCCTCACTACATCCCATCTTATTCATCAGCTCCAATAATCCCAGGGCCATGGATTGCCTGCATCACATACACGAGATCCAAGAGGAACAAAAACATCACTTAGAGAAGGCAAAAGAGGCCTATAAAGGACAGGCAGACCAGCACCAGGGCCTACTTACTTCATGGATGAGAAAGTGTTATCAACAAAACACCTCTGCACAGACTGGCCCTCATGGAAGTTGGACCACTGCTTCATCAGCCCCTTCTGCATAACCTGTCAGATTAATTTGTGATCTTACAACTCCCTTATTATAGGTTAATAAGTCCCAAAAACTTGAAGAAGCAATGAGTAAAAACACAGCCGATCACAACTCCAAAACAGATATGAATGAAAAAAACAGGGCCTGGAGATACATGCTTATTTTTCAGCTATTTTGAGGGCTTATGACACATTTAATGGGTCTTGTTGTAGGCCCTAAGGGGCCTAGAGTAACCACCCAGAGGCCTTCAGGCCTGCATTTTAACTTTGGCATTTAGCATAAATTGCGCTCAGCTACAGATTTGACCTCGGTAATTAGCATAAGCAGCAGACAGTTGCGGACTTAGCAACAAGGCTTGGAATGTGATGTATACTCGACCATGACCTATTCCTAGCAAAAGGAGGAGGAAGTTTGAAAATCCCCTGTCTAGCTTCAGGTGAGCTTTATCAAAACAAGAAGTTGGCTAATTAAAGCGAGGGACTTTGACTTGGAAAAAGGAACAATCAGTTGCAAAACTTACCCCCAAATAAAGAATGAAAAAATTACCTAAGAATAGAAAATTTCAGTTAAATTTAACCATATATGGCAAGTGAAAGCAAGCTTATTAATATTACTATTCATTATAGGGAATTGCTTAAGATAGTGATTTGATGAGAAATGTGGTAACTATAAGGTATATAAGAAAGAAGACATGAATCCCACCTTGGAACACAGGACCAGAAAAGATCCAATCATTGATCCTCTACCCTGCACAGAAATCAAACGTAGGAACTGGAAGCCCCAGATAAGACCTCACAACTTGATCGACCAGTGACATTGCATTTGTTATATCTCGGGGTGGTGAGCATGTTGTATTGCTTTTGACCAGCTACAGCAATAGAATTGTAACTGCTGAGGATGCTGTATGTTTGATCTAGAATTTTAATTGTTAGGGTTCAATAAATTTGCTTATAGTTAAGGCAACTGTGTCTTAGTCTCCATACCTGGAACAAGACCTGAAATAGCATCACTGGATGTAACACTGTCTTAATAAGTTGGTGGTGGCACTTGAAAAATGTTTCAAGGTTCTTAACAAAACAGAGATTTATTTTTTCCTGAATAATGTTGAAAACTACTTCTTTCAGGCTATGGATATTCACGGGGCTTCAGAAAACCTGTTATCTGTACTAAGGAAAGCTAATGATGGGAAATGCATACTATGACTGGGGGAACTCCTTCTTTTAATATATACCTAGTCTTCCTGCCTCCTCCTGGGTAGCCAGTTTCTTCACTTTATTCAAACTAATTTGAGAAACATATCCTATGCCACACTTGGCTATGTTCTGAGGACCTATTTTTATTTGGGGTTTGATAGTAAATGTTAGCCTAAAATAAAGGCCTCTTGATATAATTAGCTTGACTCTCATCCTTGCAATGGGAGTTGTGTATGTAAAATGAAGTTTTTGCTAAGTCAGGATGAATTAAGGATACTAAGAAATTGGTTAAGCACAGAAAAACAACATATGGCCTTGGGCAAATAGAGACCCTCTAAGGAAAGCAAACCATATGAGAAATAGCTATGAGGGTTGCTATAGAAATGTGTGATGTAAATAAATGGCCATAGAAAAATGTGTGTGTTAAGATAAGAAATGGAGTTATGTAAACAGGACAGGTATAAAACTGGGAAGGAGCCATGGTTCAAGGGGAAGCCCACCCTGAAGACCCTCAACATCAATCCTCAGACCAAAAAGTCTATGCTGCGCAGAACTTAAATATAGGAGTTGGTATTCCCTGGACAAGATCTCATAAACTGATCAACCACTGATGTCAAGTTTGTTATTTCTTAGGGTGGTGAGCATATATGTTAATTGAATCATATTGCAATAAAAGGTATCCATATTATTTTATATTTGTATTAGTTCTAAAAGGGTGTATCTACACGTTGCCTTATGGTAATGTCATTACTGTGGTGTGCTTTAGTACTTCCTTTTGTGTCTACTTCTCTGTACTGCACTGTACATGCAGTGCATGGTTATTTTTAGCAGCTACTTCGCCACAGTAGTGAGTGTACTCTGGTTACATATAGAAATCAGTGGATGCTACGTCACCGTAGCACATCGCTATGGCGATGTACCATCACGTGTACACCCCCCCAAAGGGTAATAAACTTAGTCTTTACACTAAGCCTGACTATCTGATGAGTTTCCTTACCTGGATTGTCTGATGAGTTTCCTTACCTTACCTTCCTTTCCTCATCAGTGACTTAGATGAGGGAGTGAAGTGTACTCTGTCCAAGTTTCCAGATGATACAAAACCGTGGGGAGAAGTGGACACACCGGAGGGCAGGGAACAACTACAGGCAGACCTGGACAGATTGGACAGATGGGCAGAAAACAATAGAATGCAGTTTAACAGGGAGAAATGCAGAGTGCTGCACCTAGGGAGGAAAAATGTCCAGCACATCTACTGCCTAGGAAATGACCTGCTCGGTAGCACAGAAGCAGAAAGGGATCTTGGAGTCCTAATGGACTCCAAGATGAACATGAGTCATCAGTGTGACAAAGTTGTCAGAAAAGCTAACTGCACTTTATCATGCATCAGCAGATGCATGACAAACAGAACCAAGGAGGTGATACTTCCCCTCTACTGGGCGCTGGTCAGACCGCAGTTGGAATACTGTGTGCAGTTTTGGGCGCCACACTTCAAGAGGGATGTGGATAACCTGGAGAGGGTCCAGAGAAGGGCCACTCATATGGTTAAGGGCTTGCAGGCCAAGCCCTACAAGGAAAGACTAAGGCACCTGGACCTCTTCAGCCTCCGCAAGAGAAGGTTGAGAGACGACCTTGTGGCCGCCTATAAATTCATCATGGGGGTGCAGAAGGGAATAGGTGAGGCTCTACTCACCAAGGCGCCCCTAGGGGTCACAAGAAATAATGGCCATAAGCTATCAGAGAGCAGATTTAGACTGGACATTAGGAGGAACTTCTTCACAGTTAGAGTGGCCAAAGCCTGGAACGGGCTCCCAAGGGAGGTGGTGCTGTCCCCTACCCTGGGGGTCTTCAAGAGGAGGTTGGATGGGCATCTGGCTTGGGTCATCTGAACCCAGCTCTCTTTCCTGTCTATGCAAGGAGTCAGACTCGATGATCTATTGAGGTCCCTTCCAACCCTAACATCTATGAATGTATGGTAAAAGGCACATACATTGAGAGGAAATCCTCATTGTTTAATACAAAGACATAACAATATACAGCACCCCATCCTCATTCTCAAAAGAGGCGCTGCTTTTCAAAAGAGGCTATGAAATATGGCCCGTTACTACTACACATGGCTTACAAGTGGCCAAGGAGGCAACACTAAACAAGACTTTGAACCATTTCTGTCATATGGGACACATTGATTTATTGACAGATTAAACAAAACAAAGTGGTAAGATACAGTACATCTGGGATGAGTAGTTTTGCTTTGCAACTTTGCTGGCCAGGTGCAGTCAACAGGCCAGAAGGCTTCTGCACACCTGCATGGTGGTATCATCGGTTCCCAATACCCAAATTGCTCTTCACATAAAGGAAATGAAAAGTATTATATATGAAGTTGTTTTCTGTCATCCAATTAAATTCTATCTTTCCTTATTTGCATTTTAGTTGATTTCTTTCTTGTTCATGTTCAGCATATATATTTTTACTATTTCCTCATAGCTTGCAGTTGTTTCTGTTTATTTCCTCTTTTTCCTCCCTTTTGCCCATAGTCAGCAAATCAGCAGGCTTGTAGCAATTACAAGAGGGTTATTTATAGATCAAAAATGGCCACCCAAGGGTGTTAGCTCTCTATAAATCTGCAAAAGCCAAAATCTCCCCATTATGGTTGGTCTAGACTTATCCTATTTTAAATATAGATGCTTCCTCCTTCTGTGGCCGACTGAAACCTTCACATGATTCTTTAATGTGACCTTAAGTTATGCTATTTCAAATATCACATTAGTCTATACGTAATACTAATCAAGTTTAACTGTGGCCTTATAATTAGTTCTATAGTTTTGCTGTTTAAAGGAGATTACCAAAGTTAGTTACCTGCTCACTATAAAGTAGGTTTAAATGCAGTGAGTTATTACCAGTTAGTTTTATTCTATAGTTACATACCCATACATCATGGGGGTCCCATGAGAACCCAGGACTCCACAGCCCCCCTGAACTATGTACTAATTCCTGTATAGCTACCATCACAGTTTTGCTTATTTTAAATCCCAAAGCCTTCTGGGGATGCAGGTGAAGCTTACCTATCACTTGGTCTATTCTAGTGTCTTGATTTCAGCAGTGATTATGTTTATGTGGTGCTGTCCCATGGGATACAACACAATTTGTCCTACATGATGGTAACAATCTTGTTTTCCCTGTGAAAACAGTCAGGGTATAGAAAAGTCCTCCACAATCTTTACAATGTCAAAGTATACAATGTATACACCCCCATATACAATGTATAAATGTAAGTTGAATCCACCAGTGATATCTGCTGAGAAGGGGAATTTTTTTTATGCTGGTCCCTGGGAGTACCCGTAAAATGGTGGCTAGTTCCCCTGGTAGAAAAAGTGTAAGATCCACTGGCAACTCTAAGTCTAACTTTTCCACTCACATGTTCTTAGACCATAACTTGTTTGGGCAGGTTAGCACTGCTGGTGGTAATCTTGTTCATAAAGTTCACAAGTCATTTATGGATAAATAATATCCCTTCAGAGTGAGCTACGTTCATGACTTGGTTCCAAAAACAATTTCAAAAGGGATGTCTTTATTGACTGTGTTTTAACTGTGGGGATATTGTATTTCCACTAACCCTCCCTCCCCGGTCCTCAAGAGATGCAGAGGTTTAATAAGTTGTATCATAAAGTTTGAACTGCTTTTCTGAGGGAACATGCTGATGCAGGCATTAGTAGGCAAAGTAAAAAAGCATCTATGTTCATTTTAGATTTTCCTGTCTCCTTCAAAAAAAGCAAGTGCTAGTTTTACCTCTTTATATTACAGATTTCAGAGGCTTCCATCCAGCTGTTGGATTTGGCAGGCCAGTTAAATGTATTTGCCAGGAAACATTTTTTCTGCCCTTCCCTTTCTCAGCCAAAACTATTTAAGTTTTGTGAACCCTGTCCTGTTTTGGGTTAACTTTTTGTAATTCCTCAGGGGGAAAAGGAGCTAGTAATTCTCTCTCAGATGTCATCTTTCAACTTGAACAGATCTCTGCCCTATGGTTGAAGCCTCATGCACTATGAAGAGTTCCTCAGCACGTGTCCGCATGCCCTCTTTATTACATTTTTTGAAGGTGTAACAAAGACGGTGTAAATCCCCAAAGTTTCCAGCAGAGCCAGGATCAGAATAAATCTACTTAAAAGAGCCTTTCCTTTAGACATCTTGCCTCCTTATTCAAGAAAAACCAGCATAAATATGTAAATTGTTCCATGCACCCACATACTTAAATTAATATGTAAAGTATTATCAGGTCTCAAAATCATGGCTTGCAAAAAAAAAAAGAAAAAGAGAGAGAGAAAGTGTTACCAGAGGTGAGGTCAAACCCACATAGGCATAACCATTTACTGGTGCCACCTTAGTTTCATAGTTGATAGAGTCAGAAGGGACCCAAGTAGATCATTAAGTCCAACGCCCTGCCAGGAAAGAGTGCTGGGGTCAAACCACCCTGGCTAGGTGATTATCTAGCCTCCTTTTGAAGACCCCCAGGGTAGGAGCAAGCACCACTTCCCTTGGCAGTTGTTTCCAGATCCTAGCCGCCCTGACTGTGAAGTAGCGCCTCCTGATGCCTGAACCTACTCTCAATAAACTTGTGGCCATTATTCCTAGGTCAGCTACCCACCCCCCTCAGCAACCAGTCAGTGACCCGAGGGGGTGGGGGCGCGTCCCCCCATGGCCAATCCCACTGACCAGGGGGCAGTCCCCCCACAGCCAATCACAAGGCCGTGCACCCCTGTGTGCCCCCTATGTATTGCCACTGCCCGTTGAAGGTTAACTCTACTACCCTAATGACTCAGCCACTCCAATAACTACCAGGAAAGGGGACAGTATGAGTACAAAGGCTAAGTCAGAGTCTGTGAGATATGACCCCTGTCCTATCACATAAAAGGCCTATCAGGCACATACACGTAGCAACAAGAAATTAAGGGTATTAAAGAAGTACTTATTAAATATGTAATGAAAATCTTTTACAACACAAGTGACTGTAACCTGAACAATGGAAGCTGAGTAAATTTCATCCAACTCTTATTCAACATTTTGGCCATGATGCCTCCAGTGGTTGTCCTGCTCCTGCTTCATTCTCACACTCTGGTCAACCTCGCTTTCTTCCTACCTGCTACCCCTTGATGTAATTAGTTAACTTGGGAAGAGGAAACTGCCCCATTGTCTGAGAGTGAGCCCTTCCCTACCGACTGAGCTCTAATGCAATAATTGTCTTAAAGGCTGATTTTGTGGCCTCCTGCAGCCCCTACAGCTATACCCTTGCCTTGCAGGCATTACCATTTGATCCATCCCCCCTCTCTTCTTGCCAGGTCCTGTTGCCTTGGCCCACAATGTCATTCCTGACCTCCACACTCCAGTCCTTGGTTCATCCTTTGGGCCCTGGCCCTAGCAACACCTTGCTACAGCTCTGGTCTTGCCCCTCAAGGCTCAGGATTCACCTCTCCAGGGCTCTAGTCTCTCTCTTCAAGAGCTCAGAATTTGCCCCTCCAGGCTGTTATGTCCAATGATGCTACAGGTCTTTTACCAGGTATGGAGACTAAGACACCATTATCCTTAACTATAAGCAAGTTTATTGAATCCTAACAGTTACAGTTCCAAATCAAAAGTAAAATATCCTAAGCAGTTACAATTCTAATGCTGTAGCTACTCAAAAGCAATAAAATATGCTAGCCACCCAGAGATATAGTGAACTCAATATCACTGGTTGATCAGGTCATGAGATCTTGTCTGGGGATCCTGGCTCCTGTGTCTGATGACTGCACAGGATCTTGGATTGGTGACCAGATCCTTTCAGGAGTGTTCTGGTGACAGGTTTAAATTCTGTTGCTTAAATACCTTATCATTACTGTGTTTTTTTATCATATAATTAACTTAAGCCATTGCCTATAATCTATATTAATAAGCCTATTTCTGCTTGCCATTTATGATTGTCCTTGAGTAAAATTTTCCAGCTTTAGGTATTTTTTCCTCATTCTTAGTTAGGAGTTAGTTTTGCTACTCATTGATTCTCTTTTCCCAAGCCAAATTTCCTTATTTTGGTTGGCCAACTTCTTGTTTTGATTTTGACCATCTAGATGAGATATTTCCAAACTTCCTCTTCTTTGCCAAGAACGGGTCACAGTCAAGGTGACCTTCATGTCAGATCTTGTTGCTGAGTTGCAGCTGGTTAAAGCCAAAGCTAAATCTGTAGCAGAACATGCTTGGGGTTATGCTAAGCACCAGAATTAGAAACCTCTGCCCAAAAGCTTCTGGGTCCCAACAAGTGGTCTGGTTTCACCTCTCAATGGCTCAGGAATCACCCTGGT
>NW_017729022.1:81254256-81260573 GCF_001723915.1 Gavialis gangeticus
TAGTTTTGCTACTCATTGATTCTCTTTTCCCAAGCCAAATTTCCTTATTTTGGTTGGCCAACTTCTTGTTTTGATTTTGACCATCTAGATGAGATATTTCCAAACTTCCTCTTCTTTGCCAAGAACGGGTCACAGTCAAGGTGACCTTCATGTCAGATCTTGTTGCTGAGTTGCAGCTGGTTAAAGCCAAAGCTAAATCTGTAGCAGAACATGCTTGGGGTTATGCTAAGCACCAGAATTAGAAACCTCTGCCCAAAAGCTTCTGGGTCCCAACAAGTGGTCTGGTTTCACCTCTCAATGGCTCAGGAATCACCCTGGTCTCACCCCTTGAAATTATACTCGCTTACAATGGCTTTGTGCCCTGCTTTGAGCACTGGACACTTTGACCCCATCTCCACACCATTCTGGGCTTTCATCTGTTTTAGCTCTATCTTTACCCTGCCTTGGGCATGGGTAATGTTACCATCATGGAGGACAGTCTGGGTGTCTGCTATTGATACAAAACTGGATGCCTTTATGTCCTCTATTTTTCTCTTGGTATCCAGTTTCATATTAGAGGACAGAGGAGCAGGAAAACCAGAATGTTCTCTATGATGGTCACAGGGACTTGCTGACATCTCTGCCCCTCCCTGGGCATCCTGGGACCTCTACTCCTGATCTTCCCAACCCCAACTACTGGTATAAAACGTAATGGAAAAGCATGCAAGTCCCCAGGCTATAATTAAACTCTAAGCACCCTAAGTGCATAGTAAACCCCCTTCTCCTTTTGGGGCTTCGCTCCTAGCAAACCTTCAGCTCCTAACGGTCAATCCTTATTGTACCAAGGTCTCAGTCCATGTCTCTGCTAAAGCCATTTTACTACAGAGCTCCTTCCCTAGAAGCCTACAAGGCAAGACTGCTTCCCTAACCCATGCCTCAGACTTATATGCTTCCAGAGCCCTGCCCCTCCTGGTCATGAGTTGTCCCCAGCTGTATCCTTAGATATATCCAATTAGGCTTCCTGGCTGACTTAACAGCTGTAGCAGTTCCCCTGATGTCCAAGTCAGACTAAGCTCTATTGTACTACTGTAGAGCCACTAGCTCTGCAATAGATGTTCATAGCCTACTACTCTCTGGTAATCTGTGCTTCTTCAGCTCCTAATGAGCAGCTACCTTCACCCTAAAATAACAGGGAGCTCCTGGCTCCCTGCTACACTCCTGATAGAGGGAAGGGAAAAATGCCTTCAAGGATAAGTAGTACGCAACCATCAATCTTCTGGATCATCCTGTATGCAATAAGAGATCTAGTCAGGTGCCTGATGAATCCACTTCTATGGAATTCTGTGACCATCACACCAAGACCTTCAACATGTATTCCTAGGCAAGTGTGTAGCAGGACACTAGGGTGCCTGCTACTAGCATTGGTAATAGGGCTTGGCTGCCAATCAGCAGGGCAGCACAGCTGAAGGTTGCCTAGGCAACAGATTGGGTCAGCTGACTGCCAAGGGGCAGGGCCTGGCCTTTATAAACAGAGAAGCCTGAGACCAGGATTAGTTCCCTTCTGGCAGCCTGAGAAGCAAGAGTGGTGCTGGTCCTGGCCAGAGTGCTTCAGCATCCATCTAAGGATGAGAGGGGGTGAAGAGAACCCTGGTAGAGAGGTGAGGGAGTGCCTAGATGGTGTGCGGTTTAGGTTACAGCTGAGCAGCTTCTTTCATGTTGTAGCTGGTTGGCTTAGGGCTTTATGTTGCTAGTTTGTTATTATACTACCGGAGGACCAGGTGAGGCTGTAGGGGTGTGAGGAGGCCTCATGGGAGCTCCCCAGGAGTCTGGGGGTTCCTGGGTGCCCTGTTTGGGCACAGCAAGCTGAGCCTGGGGGGCATGGCTGTTTGGTGCCGGTGTGGTGCTGCATGTGGGGTATTAAGCCCCAGCCTGTGAGGGTGGTACTTGCCCAGTAGGGTGTAGGACCCTGAGAAGGGTCAGGGGGCTAGGCACGGCAGCAGGCCACCTGAGCCCCATGCATGATGAGTGCGCGACAGGCCCAGAGGAGGGCAAGGGGGTGAATAGAAGCCCAGGAAAAACAAGTATTCCAGAGAGGGGGGGGTGAACATATTGGGTGTGCATACTGAGGGACCCCAGAGAGGGGGTGCATGTATTGAGGCAAGCCCAGGGAGGGGCAAGCGTGTAGGCAAAAAAAATGTCCAGTACAACTGCAAGGCCTTGGGCATGCTACAGGGGAGGTCGGAGGCATGTGTAGCCCATAAGGTGGGGTGCACCTGATCATAGCACAAAGTAGAGGCTAGTACGAGAGCACCATGTCCAAGCGGACAGAAGGCAGCCTGCCATACAAAACTATATATAAAACCAAGACATGGCGGGTGAGAGAGAGGGTATGTTTGAGACCCAACTTGGCACAGTAGGGGCGCCAGGGGGATCACGGCTGCCCTGGTGCCCCGCCCCGTGACAAAGTGTATGAAGGAGTGGCAGCTGTCCAAGATCTGCCTCCCCTGCTTTAGAGCACTGAGACAGAATTCAAGTCCAGACATTCAGTGTCTCAGTAGTTGTAGCTTCTGCCAGAAAGCAACAGATAAGAACTGCTGCTGACTGCCTAAAACCTCAGCAAAGGCATGTTTCTGTCAGGCTGATGTCAGCCTTTCTCCAACCAAGGAGTACCTATAAGGCAGTGGGGGCTAGGGTTTTGAGGTTCCAACCTTACGGTATTTTTAAAGGACCTACCCTTCCACAAGTAGCCCAACAAAGGATGAGTATTGTTATGAAAAACTCCTGATCCTTCTACCTTCAGAGATCAGGATGAAACTAATTCCTGCCACTTAAGGGTCAGCTCCCATGTGCAGGGGCATGTGCTTGTAGAGGCACAAATAGGAGTGGCACAAATTTGTGCCACTGCTTTGTGCCCCATTGCTTGCCTGCACGTGTGCCTCAGTGCACAACAAGTTGTCCTGTGTAAGGGAGGCTGGGGCCAGCACCTGTGATGGCCCTGGCAGTCTCACCTGCTGTCCTGGTGGTGTACTGTAGCAGCAGATGCAGCACAGAGGCCTAGCCGGAACCCAGAACATTGCCCTGGATGGCCCAATCTCTTTTTGTGCCAGTGCATAGTTGTTTCATATGCATTGTACTGCCTTTTGTTTTGGCACTTTTATTTACTACCAGGATTTCCAAATTTGCTGCATGACACATGATTTCATGTTTTCTGCATGCCGTTTATAGCACCACAAACCACACAGTGCTGCACATGGGGACCAGTCCTAAGAGATTAAATGCCAAGCACACCTCTTTGTAGATCTTCCTCTTACCTGACCGGGTTTTATGCTCCTAGAAGGCAACCACTAAGTAATACAGACACTCAGGAAAACAGTTAAAGGCAAAGAGAGAGTTAGCCTTGTTAGTCTGAAATCAGGCAGAGTAAGGAATTTTGGTTGTAGCTGTGTTGGTCTAAGGACATAGGCAGGCAAGGTTCTTACTACTACCACCACCACCTCTTGGCTTTTTTTCTCCCTCACTTTTTTTCCCCCTTCCCTTCCCTGCTCTACCTTTTTGTTTTCCTAACTTCCACCTATTTACGTTTTCACTAACATCCTGTCACACTTTTAGCTTCTTTCATTCCTTGGGCTCTCAGAACAGCAGAGACTTTCTAGGCCTGAAGAAAGGTAATTGCACTCAAAAGCTTGCAAAAAATGTTTTCCAGCTACCCAGTTGATCTAATAAAAGATATCTCATCTACCCAAAGAACCTTGCCTGCAAAGTAAGAAATGCTTTTTTTTTGCCACCTTTTGGTCAAAAATAGTGTGCTACTCATTTCTTTATCTACCACACCCAGATACAAGATTGATTAGCATGTTTAAAACACTCAGATTATCCTAGATTATGAAGATTGTCAATAAGATTGAAAGAGAGATCTGATTTGAATATGCACAAGCCAAGTCTTCTTTTGTACTGACAACAATGGTGCTAAATACACCTTTTGATTGGCCCACTTAAGGACAGAAATAAACCCCTTGGTTATCCAAATACTCAGCACCTACTGTGGAGCAGTGATTTTTAAAAGTGAATGAAAACTCCTAAAACTGCAGTCATAAGTGAAGACAATTCATCACAGGTCTGTTTCATTTGGGAGTCAGGTCAGGGCATCATACAAGAAAAAGCCTGAATTAGTGCTGCAGTGAAGACAAGTTCTCCATGTGTGTTTTAATTTCACTACAAAGACTTCACAACAAGAAAGTTATCAGGATCAGCTTTGAAGTGTATGAAGAGCCCAAGCTAGAAAGCAGAGGGAAGGAAGACTATAACATCTTAACTCCAGCTATTTTTGGCTATGCTGCCTGTACTAGTTCTAGTCAGGCAAGAGATAATATTATGTTGAGAGGACTGAGTGGTCTGCAGTTCAAACATTTACAGCCACTACTGTTTGGCTTGAGAATGTTCTCACCATTTTGTCTTTCAAAATGCAGTTTCCTTTGAAATGCTAACAAGGCCTTTGAAACGTTTGAAATGTTAACTCCCACACAGAAATCTCCCATTCAAACATACTAGTGCTTTTCCCTTAAGTCAGCTGGCTCAACCTGAAAACCCTGAGCACTCTGGCTATTAGGGATGCATCTTGAAGCATTAATATAAGCTAAACCATTTACATGCTGTTAGCTGTAAGATGCCTTCCCACAATTCCCCTTATAAGCCTGAAAGTTATACTACAGTTAGTTCACTACAAAAAAAAAAAAGAAATTCATCTTATTGCAGTGCTCAGCACACTAAGGTATGACCCCAGAACCCTTCTGCTTCAATCAAATAAGGACAGCATCAGAGTTGAAGCAGTGGAATAGATGCATACAGTATGGGTTTACCATGTGGCCACTTACACCTGAACCAAGCCAACTAACTCATTGACTTATCACCTAATTTTATTCTGCAGTGAAAAAAATCATACCATCTCTGAAGGATTAGGGAAAACTACAACTCACAGTAAATCACCTCCATTTTTTTCATTTCCCCAAAGGGGAGACATGTCAATCAATTTTACATATTTAAGTTCCTCCAATGTTGCAAATAGTCATGCAACAACTAATGCACAGAGATAAAAAGCATATGTAATTGCATAATTTGGACTTTATTCATACTGTTATGTTGAACTAGAGTCAGGTAAGTCTTCTAGATCTCTGCTCTGATTTCATATTCTGTCTACTTGTCACAGCAGTAATGTAGAACAGGGCACTAGATATGCCCTGACATTACCACGGGGAGCCATTATCTTGGAACTTGGATAACAAGCCCCAACTTCTGCATGCAAGAAAACACCTTATACAGGTACATATAATGACTTTCTGTAGAAAGTATTCTATAACCCTAATGTTTTTCCATAAATATAAGAGAAAACTCACAAAAAATACTGACCGTATGGAGGGTTACTACTTTAAACTATTAATTTACCTTGGATTTGTGGAGCAGAAAGTAGTGAGAGGGTTGCACATGACTGCTTCACAGATAGGTACTGAAAAAATTGATAAAGGAAACCCCCTGTTTTGTTAGTGATTTCTTAAATGTCCAAACATTATACAAGAACAGGTAATCCTGTTCTCAGCCAGGAATTACTGACCTTAGCTGTGATCATAGGCGGCGCATAGGGGGGACATGGCAGGGCATGTGCCCCCCCCCCCGAGATTGGCTGCCACCTAAACAGCCGCTGGCTTCTGCAGGCAGTCACCATCCCACCCTTGCCACTGACACTGGTGTCAGTGGCTGTAGGCGGTCCCCACTCACTGCTTGCCATCATCAACAGTGAGGACAGTGGCTGCAGGTGGTCCCTACTCACTGCTGTTTGCCACACCGTCCTTCTGCTGCTGCCGCCGCCTGCAGGCAGTCCCTGTTTGGCCCACCCTTGCCGCCAATATTACTGCAGTTACCTGCAACAGTTCCCACTTGCTGCTGCCATACCCCCACCACTGACACTGCCACTTGCAAGTGGTTGCCATGCCCTACCATCCTCTGGGGGCATGCGTCATTCATGACTGTGACTCTAGGTCCAGTTCTGCTTCAACTGAATGAAATCACAGGCTCTTTCTGCCATCTCTGAGATACACTGGGAGAATTCCTTCTCTCCATGACACCTAGAGGCTAGGGAGAGAAGTTACACATAAACTGGTTTAAGTGATCAGAAACTGATTTTAAACCTGTAACAACTGATTTGGGTCAAACCAATTTATGAAACTTCTGTCCCAGACCCCTTCCTGGTTCAAATTAAATCAGAGTCCTGCAGCATCCCAGCATGCTTTCTAGCCCTGGGCTGGGCTGTCTGCTTCAGCAGAGAAGGGTTGTGGGGGGGGGGGGGG
>NW_017729022.1:81260830-81262548 GCF_001723915.1 Gavialis gangeticus
GGGGGGGGGGGGGGGCATTCTTCCCCTCCTCCCCCACTGCTGCAGACAAACCCCGGCTGGGGCCAGGGAGGGGGGTGAAACACTCCTTCCCCTGAGTACACAGCTGCTCTGCCCTGCTAAACATACTGTTGGCTGCAACTATGAACTACAAATTCCAGAGGCACCTGGAAGCAGGAAGAGGAAGTGATGAGCAACCCTGCAGCGTCCTTCTGCTGTGATTCTGTACTGCAAATTCCGGAGACCTCAGGGGCAGCAGGAAGAGGAAGGAAACACGGCCCATGCCGGCTACATGCCAGGAAGCCATACTCTAGCACTCCCCAGCTGCTGGCCTGAGTCACTGCAGGCATGTGGCTGCAAAAAGTAAATGTCTGTTCGCCTGTTAGTCAGTTCAATCTCTGCAGTTTAGATTAACCTGCAAAGACTGAATTGATTCAGCTTTGGGCTTTTTGACTGTCTGTACTTGGCCACAGAGATTTAACGTGTAATAAAGTCAGTTCTTTGGCTCTGTGCTGGACCTAGGATGTGCTATGGCAGGTGCAGAATAAGGCAGTTTTATGAATTAAATACCAATACCTTTAAAAATCTCAATATTTAGAATTACTTTCCCATTTTACTTTCCCATAATGAACAGCTTTCACCACTCCTAAAAGAGTTCATTGGTTTGCCAGAGATGCAGGACACAGAATTGCAGTTCAATTCAGCTCTTTGGAGTTTTCTTCCAAGTTCACTATTTCAGGGGTACATAAAAGTGTACCAATTCAGCAAAAACAATTTAGATTGGCAGCAAGGAAACAGATTGGGTCCCATCAATTGTAATGCTGCCATTTAGAGACAAAGCTTCCTCAGTAACAATGAGTGTTGTCAGTAACAAAAGGAGTGTTAAGGAGGTATCAACAGCTGAGAGCACAGATTAGCCAGAACACTTACATAGGCTTAAGTAATGTCTTTAATATTGAAATGAGTGGGATCTGGCAAATATGTATAATTTAAATACTTGCCAGCATTACCTGCAGGCATCTTAAGTGGTTCTCACTCTTCCTACAGGGCAATTAAACTGATTAAAGAAGGAATTTATCAATTTAATTTAAAACAATTCCTAATTAACTTTTGTGCTTAAATAAATTATGAATAAGGAAATCTCCCAGTGTTGCACTAAAAGACATAGCCAGGCATCTACCTAACTTGCAGTGAGACAAAGCAATTTTCATGGCTCAGTCATGGCACAACGAGACCATTTTGTGGGCATCTCCTGGCAGTCCCACCCCTTGTTGTTGATTGCCAGAGGTATATACCATATAATTTAAGAGCAAATTCTGCAGAAAGTAAATTATATCATATAATATATCATATTGTTATAAATCTAAATATTACATTTAAATCTAAATTTTAATATATTATAAATATAAATGTATATACAATATGACTTGTAATTTATATAATCATTTATTATTATAAGTAACATTCTACAAAAAGTTTAGAAATACTAATTGACGCTAACCTTAATAGAAACATTTTCACTTCACTGACTGGTGCCTTCACTTGGTCTATCTAAGTCACTAACAGACAGTAACTCTCAGTCAAGTCATGCATGGCTGCAGTGCTTGTCACATTGTCTTTGTATTGCAGTAAGCATTGGGACATTGGGACAAGTTGATTTGTGGGAAATTATGGCCAATGCACTGTTTTCTGGTGATCACGGACAACACCATTTTTCATGA
>NW_017729022.1:81267548-81269084 GCF_001723915.1 Gavialis gangeticus
TGGTCTATCTAAGTCACTAACAGACAGTAACTCTCAGTCAAGTCATGCATGGCTGCAGTGCTTGTCACATTGTCTTTGTATTGCAGTAAGCATTGGGACATTGGGACAAGTTGATTTGTGGGAAATTATGGCCAATGCACTGTTTTCTGGTGATCACGGACAACACCATTTTTCATGATTCCTGCAAAACTGCAAAACCATGAAGTAGACCCTTAGACACAGCTGTTTCACTGTAGCGCTGCCTGGTCCCATAGTGAAGTGGGACATTTCTCAAGTCTGAAAAAATTTGCACTGGGATAAAAAACTTTGGGATACACATTTTCAAAGCAGGTCTGTCCTAGCCAAGGAAAAACATGTGGTAGATTTGAATTATTTCCCAAATATTTCATGTATAGGTGCAATCACAAGAAAAATCACATGAGATTCCCATGCTTATTTTTCAGTTCAGTTCCTCCTTTCTTGCACTTATAACCAGATGGCTAATTTTCACTTCTCTTCCATCTGTCACTCAAGCATCTTGGAGTGTTGAAAAAAAGAAAGAGCGAGAGAAAATCTCATCTGAAATCCCATCTCCTTCAGAAATGCTTTCTTATGATTCTCAAACTGGTAGGGAGGTGACAGCTCAAGAGAACAGGCAGATTTAAGCCTTTAATTAGACTAACCTAGAGGGCGTGTCTACACATTCATTAATGTACCATAATCACAGCGCATTAAGTTTAGTACCTGTGATGACAGGTACTAACTTAATGTGCTGTAATTGGCACTACTGCCCATTAGTGTAGATGAATGCTTTTTTTAGGGACATTAATGTGAATTAGACAAAATCTACTGCACATCAGTGCATTAGTACAAGCTTTGCCTGCCACACTAATGCACAGTAAATTTCGTCTAATGTACCCAGTGTTGCTCAAACCTCTGGCACAAAGTGCTGAACAAATGGTGTAGTGATGGTCTGCAAGTGTGATCCCATGCACTGACTCAGTACCACTGGACTAACCCAATATACAACTGCATCTGCACACATTTCAAGTCATGTTCAAAATATTAGGCATTTTTCCACTATTCTCCTACCTTCCAGGTTTGTGCAGGGATTCAATCACATAGCAACATGCAACAACTTCTTTATTGAGCACATTCAGATATTAGCAGCTGCAAAATCATTACAATAACTGATACCTTTTAAGTGACCTACTTGTATGTTATACACTTTCTAGATTTATTAAAGCTATATGGGGGCCCGTAACAGAGAACCTGAGGCTCCCTGTTCCTTTAAGAACAGAAGCAGACCAGCGGTGGACCACTGCAGGATAGGCAGGATGCAGCAGCTGCCACTAGCTGGGGCAACACAGGAAATGCGGCAATTAATAGGCACCTGCAGGCAGTCCCAGGGGGCAGGGCCCTGGGAAGATATAAGCCCAGAGCCTGAACAGGCAAGGTAGTCTCTCTCTGGCTATCACAAGGTGAAGAGCACCCAGCAGCAGGGCTCCTGGAAGGACTGTGTTGCATAAATTGCTAATTTTGTCCCCTGGAGGCTAG
>NW_017729022.1:81312053-81312501 GCF_001723915.1 Gavialis gangeticus
ATCTGTAGATGGTCTGTGCTCTTCCTGGATGGAGTGGTAAAGCAACCAGAGGCCCGTACGTGTGCAAGAAAGCCAGTCAGTTAAAATGTAAATTGAGGTGTACAGAAGGTGAGAGACAGATGGTGAGGGTTTGGGGTGAATTAATTTTGAAAATTTTGAAAGAGCCACATGGATACCACCTGAAGAATTGCTGTAGTACAGAAGAAAGTCCCACCCTCAGATCACACACCACTGCTTATGTCATATCATCCCTCCCTGGAACCTATACGGAAAATCCTCAAACAATTGCAATGCATACTAGAAGGAGACCCAATTCTCAAAGAGATCTTCCCAGAACCACCCATCCTAGCCTTCAAACAAGCACCAAAATACAGGCATACCTCGGAGATATTGCGGGTTCGGTTCCAGACCACCACAATAAAGCGAATATCGCGATAAAGCAAGTCAC
>NW_017729022.1:81317501-81330450 GCF_001723915.1 Gavialis gangeticus
CTATGCCAGGGCAAGAAATGTAAAATCTGCCGACAAATCTCCACCACCCCTACAATTACAACATCCCACAACAGAACCATCAACATTCCTGGATCTTACACCAACTCTCCTGTGTCTCATTCTTTGACTACAGCTACATTTGTTCCCCCCTTCCCAACTCCTCCCCACATCTGTCTCTCACCTACTGACCACTTCAATTCACATTTTAACTGACTGGCTTTCTTGCATAGGTACTGGCCTCTGACTGCTTTACCACTCCAGAAAGAGCACAGACCATCTGCAGATGCTTCCTCAGCCTGATGAAGGGAGTTTGTGCCCAAAAGTTTGCCAAGAAGAATTTTTCCATTTGAGTTGGTCTAATAAAAGATACTGTATTTACCCAAAGAATATTGTCTGCCTATGTGCTTAGACCAACACAGCTACAACCTACCACCCCTGATTCCTTGGGTAAAATACTTTTGCCACCTGGGGGGGAAGGGAGAGGAGAGGAGAGGGGACCACACTTACTTTAATAGTCTCCATGTTCCTAAAATCCATCAGTTCTATACTACTTTTTGATATACAAAATCTTTGTCCATCCCGCTTTACTCCCTGTTAGTCATTTTACACCCATCATTGCTTCTTCCTTCTGGTAACTCGGACATATTCCATCTGCTTCATCCCTTGGTGGTGGTAGGAAGTGCCCTATAACCTCTGCTGCTGGTGCTGGAATCTGGTTAATGGTTTGCTGGGGAGCTGTTTTTTAAGTGAACGGCAGATTGCTCAGTCTCACCTCTGGAGGGGATGAAAAAACAAGCAGAGATGGCCAAAGAGTTCATGGTTCATAAAAACGGGCCTTATTATCAAAAGGCTTACCTGAGCATGTTCTGGTTCGGTGGTGCTCAAGCTTTTGGCCCCATAGGCCAGGGGAGTGGGGCAGGGCAGGTCTGCAGTCTGGATTGAGCCCTGTGCACCAGCATTGGGCCCTAAAACGGCTCCATCTGGCCCCATGCACCAGGATCAAGCCTTGCACCAGCCCTGCATGCAGGGATCAAGCCTCACACAGCCCCTGCCCGACCCTGCACCCTGTCTTGGCACCATGCCCTGGGATCAGAATCAGGACCCCACATCACCCCTGCCTGGCTCTGTGTTCCAGGATCAGGCCCTGGGGCCTGGTGCTACCCCCTGAGTGCTAGGATTGGGTTTGCACTGACCCCCCTGTTCCCGTTGATTTGACTTGTGGTTAGGAGTGAGATTAATTGATCAGTGAGACCATTCCAGTCACAGTTCGAAAGCTTTATTAAGATACACAATAGCAAAGACTTTTTGGTACTAATAAAGGTAATGCTTACATAGTCTTGGCTTCAGGAAGAACAGGTCTTTTGGCCAGGCATCTGCTTTTCTGGGGACTCTTGCTGAGTTGTTTTTTTCTGCTGGGCTTCGGGAAAGGTCCAGTGCATCACTGGTCCCATGTTCAATATTTACAGATGGTTGATTTGACATGCTAATAATTAATATCTGATTGTTTTTATTTAAATGTCTTTGTTTCACTGGAACTTTTGGAACTGGGTGGAACAAGATTTTAGTGGCCCTGGGGAAGGTGTCAAGGGTTCAATCACCTTAGCTAAGGCTCTTTATTTTTAGGTCATCTGACCCTGGTCTGTTAATCATCTAGTTTTCTTTAATCAAGATTTTGTTAATCAGTTGAAATGTATATTTTCCGAGAGAGCAGAACAAAAGCATTCTTATCTCCTCTTATGGCTTGCCCTTTGGCCTTGATCAATTATTTACTAACTGTGGCCTGAAAAGGATGCTCTGCTTTTTCCATCCTCAAGGCTGCCTTTGTTTCTATAATCATTTGAACAAGTTAGCAAAGATACATTTATTATAGCAAAATAACTATTCATACAGTTGGTCACCTTAGCCATTATTGTTTTAGGATGCAATTGTAATACAGAGCACTTAGGATACAGGCCCTTGGCTTCATGTTCAGTCATATTTCTGCAGCTTTGACTTAGGTTTCCTGAAAATGGCTAAGTTTGACATCCACACTTTTCCTGCAATTTGGTTATGCTTTAGATAGCATATGTTTGATTCAGTTATAGTGCTGTTTGTCACCCATTGCTCATCCTGTACAGGCCTATGCATGGTCTACACCTAGGGTGACCACCTTTTCAAAATGGAAAGATATACCCACCTCCTTCACACACACCCCCTTGGCCACCAGCAGCACAGCTGGAGAAGAGCTGAGCAGAGTTGGGGTGGATGCGGGCTTGGGGCTCCTTGCCCTACTGCCTTTCGCTTGGGAGCTCTGCACTGGCTGCACACCCCCTGCCCACCTGGCAGCAGTGGGGGGGCACAACTCCACACTGTCACTACTCCTGCTGCTGTCAGGCAGGTGTGGAGCACCTCACCATGGCAGTCTGGCCAGTGCAGGGCTCCTAGGGGAGGGCAGCAAGGTGGGGAGCCCACATCTGTCCACACACAAATCTGGGGGGTGCATGCAGTGGCAGGGTGCTGCCCTTCTCCCCCTGCTCCCTGGACAAGCTGCCCATGGCTCTGTCCCACTCCATGCCCTGGCCTCAGGCTCCATGTACCACTCTGGCTGGGCAGCACCTCCAGCCCCTGCCCTACTCTCTCCTTCATCGTGTTGCACACACAGGGCATACAGTGTAAAATAAAAACAAGCAGGATGTTTATCAGGGGATAAAGCACAACACCACATTTATTACAAATAAAAACAAAAAGACAAAAGTAAAAAGTGGTGTCCCACATACTCACTTACATACACACCCAACCAACTGGTTGATATACATAGAGACAAACATATAGACAGTCCTGCAAGTATTAAGATGTTACCAGTCCTTAAGTTGCTCAAATTAGCTTGGTGGCCAGCCAAGCCAACTACAAGGGCAGAGCTAGGTCCTGTCGGATGCGTTCCAGTGCTCCTTCTTTTCATGCAAAATAGACCCAAAGCCTTCTTGTTCTTGTCTATCTTTATACAGGTTTTCCTCAATTTATGCGGTACATGCGTTCTCAGAGAATGGCGTATAAATGGAATTCGCGTAAAGTGAACCCAGTTTACAATGGAAAAGATAGGGATATGTTCCCAAGGTGGTGAGGGAGGGAGGGAGTAAGGCTGGGACTAGGGGAAGGGTGTGGTGCAGCCTGTTGGCAGCTCCTGGGGTTTCAGCAGGCAGCAAAGCAGTGGGAACTGTGAGTGAGTACAGGGCAAGGCGGGGGGCCATAGCTTTTGCTGCTGCGTGTCTCCTGGGAGAGCTGCAGGCTAGAGGGCTGCGCCAGGCTCTTCCTGGCGGGGGCATAGGCTCCCAGATCTGCACACAGGACGACAGCTGTCTGCTGCTACAGGCTGCAGCCAGCAGCAACACTGGGCTCTCCCCAGCACTCAGTGGGCAGGTTGGGGGGCTGTGGCGAATAGCACCGCTGTCTCATTCCTGCAAGCAAGGCTGAGGCTAGCAGCAGCACTGGGCTCTTCCCTGCACTCCAGGCAGGCGGTGGCGGCGGCACTGGGAGGGGGGCTGCTGCCACCTCAAAATTCTCCGTAGCCCCCCAACCTGCCTGCCAAGCACCAGGGAGAGCCCAGTAACACCACCAGCCCCAGCCTGTTGTGGAAGCCTGTTGTCATCCCACATGCAGATCCAGGGGCCCATGCCCCATGGGAAGAGCCTGGCACAAGCCGCAGCCCTCCCAGGGGGTGTGTAGCAACAAGAGCTGCACCCTGCCCCGCCTGCCCCCAGGTCTTGCGCCCCGCATCCCGCACCCACTCACAGTTTCTGCCACCTTGCAGCCCAGGGCCGCCTCTTCTCCCCGCTCACCCCAGTCCCTGCTGCAGCAGCTGCAGGAACAGCCGATGCCAGCTGCCTGTAGCCACTGGGTTGCACCGTTTCCCAAACCTCCAGGGGCTCTGCTTCTCCCCACTCACTCCAGCTGCTGCAGGAGACCTGGGAGCTGCTGACACCACCTGCCTACACCATGGCACGGCACAGCCCAGGGACTGGGGTGAGTGGGGACAAGCGGAGCCTCTATCACATAAAAGTGAATTTACCTCGCATATAAGAAAGTTTGGGTAGCAAAAGGGTGATCTCATACGAACAAATACACATATGTAGAACCCACATAAATCGAGGGAAACCTGTAGTGATTGCTCCCCATATAATTCTATGGGTCTTGCTGTGTCATGTCCCATTGATGATAAAATTATCTTCCTCTTCTGCTGCGATGTTATGATTGGCAGATACTTCTGGCTTTGTGGTTTGCAGTTTCTCCATTTGTTGTCTGCAATTCTTCAGCCATTGGAACAAAACATTATCTTTTATTTTGTAATCCTCAACTGCTGATCTTGGACATTGTTGTAATCTTTGGCTGTTAAACCACAAAAGGCTATTTCTACTTTTCTAGTCTGAGATACAAGATAGACTGTCTCAATATATATATTTCCACATATACTGTTTATTCTTTCATTACTTCTTTCCAAACATACCAGACATAACAGCTCTTGCATACACACCACTTCTCTTGTATTATATTTAACCAACTGTTACATTAATGATTATCTAATATAAAAGTTAAAATATTAACTAAAGGTAAGCTATATAGTTGTTTAAGCAAATTAAAATAGATATTAGTTATTTAATAAGGTTTAAATGACAAAACAACAAATGATAACTATAAATGATTTTATAAAAAAAACTAATTTTAACGGCTAAATGGTATATTGCTAAAATATCATATGAGGACAAATCAACGCCAGCTCAACAATCGTGCAGGCCTCAATCTGCCTCCCTTGTACCCTCATGCCTCTTCTGCCCCATAGTATGCAAGGAACTCCTCTCCACACTAACTGGCTGTATTCCCGGCCATGTGCATATGTATCCCAGCTCCTGTTCCCAGTAGCCCCTTGCAGGCTCAAAAGCCTGCAACGGGAAACCTGCTATTTCTGGTCCCTATATGATTCTACGAATCCAGGACAAATGCTGTCCTGGAGTTATGCAGCCTAGGACCAGGACTTGATGTTCCCGTTCTGGGACTGTCCTTCCCAATTAGGGACAGGTAGTCAGCCTATCTACCCCCCTCCAGCCCCATGCTCCTGAAACAGGCCCTTTGGACACAATCTAGAATGCAGGGGCTAGGGCTCCCCATGAGCCCAGAAATTTGGCAGCCGTGGAGAGCCCTGTGGACCACATGACAGTGCTGGGGTTCTGGATCTGTCCCATAGGCCAAGGGGTTGATCACCCCTGCTCTAGTTCAATGGTGCTAACCTTTTTAGCAGGTGTGCCACAAATTTAGCCCCATGTCCTCCCCGAGTACCACTCTGTCTTTCTGTGCCTAATCCATCACCACTCTGCTTTCTGCTCCCTACCCTGTACTTCCTGTTGCTCTGCTTCCTGCTCCCTCCCTGCCTGAGTTGATGCTGTACTTCCTGCCCTATTTGCTGCTGCGCTATTTGCCCCCTCCCCAGTCTGCAGCATGTCACACAGAGGCTTCCTGTGCCACTTGTATGGCGCACATGCTGCAGGTTGGCCACCCCGATCTACTTCATCAGTGAGGATAATAGTTAAATATTGTAAAGCAGTGATGGCTTGAGAATCCTTTCAGGGATGTCATGCAGTATTAGCACTTTTAGGCGTGCAGACATGATTTGTAAGATAAACCCATTGATTTCAAATAGGCATCCATAGTGTTAAAAACGTTCTGGCCTGTTGTGGTTTTTCTGAGTCCTTTGTAACAGAGAACTTGCTGTATTATTTTTCCATCTTCCCCCCGCCAAAAAAAAAAAAAAAAAGAATGAAAGCTACGGGCTGGCATTTTCCAGGGGGTATCTTGAGTCTGAAAATATTGAGAACTGCTATAAAGTTTAGGCCAGCATGTAGGCTGTATTTCATTTGTTCCAGTACTGGAGATGAAGGATCTCATTTGTGATACTTTGTCAGTAGATGTTTTATTAGGAAATGCTATACTATATTGTCACGTTTAGAGAACCGAGAGTTCCTCCTAAACTGAGCTCTGCTGTCATTGTTTCCCTCTCCCACCACCCATGGCCTTAACATCTATGTTCCAGTTGCTAAGCTGCAAGAACACTGACTTCATTGTGTGTTAAGGCTAATTAATAGAGCCTGTTGGGCTGAAACTCGAACCCTACTTTTCTCAGGGCAAGGAGAGCTATGTAATTAACCCACAGTACTCATCTGATATCGGTCAGAAGCTTTATTGAATTCAAAAATAACAGAAGGATTCACTAAATACAAAGCCATCAATCAACTTTACTGAGTCTCCCAGTATAGAAGCAGGCAGTTACAAAATCTGAGCGTATTAGCATGAATCTCACCATGTCACAGTCTGTCTAAAGCTGTTAGGAGTCACTCTCTTCAGTCAGCCACACTGAGCTTCCTGAGTTGCTCTGCTCCAATTCCAAGGGCTTGATCTTTTCTCTTGGAAATCTACATGCAGATGGTATGAATGGCGAACAACGAACAAACATCTTGTTTGCTTATTGCTAGTTAACCATTTAGTTACATCACCATCACTAATACTAGCCAAGCTTGTTATATATTTGACTTATAGATCCTAAATTTACAACAACACAGCCTTACACACCTGGAATATTTTTGTGTTATTTTCCCACACTAATTATTTCATAGATTTCATAGACATTAGGGCTGGAAGGGACCTCAGAAGATCATCAAGTCCAGCCCCCTACCCCAGGGGCAGGAAGTCAGCTGGGGTCATAGGATCCCAGCAACATAAACAGCCAATTTGTTCTTGAAGGTGTTCAATGTAGGTGCTTGAACCACCTCTGATGGCAGGCTGTTCCAGACCTTGGGGGCTTGGACAGTAAAGAAATTCTTCCTTACATCCAGCCTGAAACAGTTTTGCAGTAGTTTATAACCATTTGACATCGTCATCCCTTGGGGCACTCTGGTGAACAAATGTTCCCCCAGATCCTGGTGGTCACCTCTGATAAACTTATAGGTGGCCATCAGATCACCCCTGAGCCTGTGCTTTTCCAGGCTAAAGAACCCCATGGCTCTCAGCCTGTTGTCGTAAGGTCTGTTTTCCTGACCTCTGATCATGTGCGTGGCTCTTCTCTGGACTCTCTCAGGCTCTCTCCAGACTCTCTCAATTAGTCCCAGTGGTCACCACATTATGGTTTTATTTGTGGTTCTATTGTTCTTGAAGTTCCCTGGCATTTTACTGGATTAGCTTTAGGCCAATCATTGTGAATCATTAACTGAATCATCTCGAAAAGACTTCTGGGAGTTTGATCAACTTAACATGACCAGATTTAATTTTCCTCACAACAGAGCTGCTTAAAAACTTGTTGCCAAAATAATTTTCCCGCAGAAAATTCTGTTGGGAATAAATCAAAACATTTTATGTAAGCATATTTTAAAGATTTGCATGACATAACTGAAATTAAAAACATTTTGTGGGAACCTAATGATTTTATCTAAACTTTATATGGGAATTTTTTTGAAAACATTTCGTATCTCATCTATCACTCATTATTTTTGTTGTACTACAGCAAACTTGAAATCTACAGCAAACTAAAAAAAAAGTGTCTAAGAAGGTGGAAACAAAAAAAATCAGGGCATTTCATTTTCTGGAATTTTTAAAAATTTCAACTTCCTGTTCCAATCCAGGATGAAACAAAATGTTCAGTTTTCTGCTGTGTTCCCTGGAGTGCTGACATTAGGTGCTTTGGTTGTTGATAAAAGGCAAGAGACTATCTACAGCTTGCCCTTTTGTTGTTTACAGCCCCAGAGCACAAGAGCAAACACTGATCCCAATGCCTATCTGGTTATTTGTGACAGCACAATATAGGTTTTTAATTGTGCTGCCTGGGAAGATTCAGAAGAAAGCAGGGAGATGCCATGATGAATAGTAGCAAGTCCTGGTTTTGCTGAGTTCTCCTGTTTTCCCTCCAGTCTATTCCTCATACTTGTCTGCAGCTTACTCTCAACATACATTCTCTGTTGGTTTAATTTACATTTGTTTCTTTTACTGGGACTTAGGAACTGTACTGAACTAGTCTTTCTATGGTCCTTGAAAGTGTCAGTTTAAATCCTTCCGAAAATTACAGTTTTTGGAAGAGAGGATTTCTTACTCCCTCTGTCAGCATCTTGGAATGTTACTTGCCACTTCTTTGTTTTATTTTCACATTGTTTTATTGTCTTCACTAACAAGGCTGCTTTTGTTTTTTACAATTTATCCAAAACCTTAACACAGCTATCTCTATTGTATCAAAACTACAGCAAACACATTTGGATACATCAACCATTGCTTCTAATGTGTTTGGATTATATATTTTGAGCCTTCTTGTATGATATCTCATTTCAGGCCTTTTGCACTGTTCAGTTTGCTCTCACTACTGATTTTACTGGACACAATTGCTTTCTTTACTTTTGCTCACTAAGCTAGGTGTAAGCTCTGCCAAGGTTTACTCTGCTGTTACTTAAAAACAGGTTTTAGGGCCTTCTGCTTTAGCCACACTTTTGCAACTTGGTTTATGCCCCTTGAAAGTGGCTGAGGATGGCAACACTAGGATGTAAGAGCTACTTTGCCACTACCTTAATTAATTAGCAGGCTACTTTCATACTGGCGAGGGTGGCTGCTTACAATGCCTGTCTCACATGAGATCAGCAGTCACCACACTTTAGTATAAGAACTGGACTCTGCTAGGTGTGGAGAAGGGCATGGCCAAGATTTGTGGGAGGTGTCCTAAATCATCTTATCTGTCAAGTAGCCTCTGCTAAAAGAGTCCTAGCAGATTCTGAGTGTAATTTAAAATTGGGGAAATACTTATACAAACCCTTTCTGTACTTTTCTGGGGAGGCTAAGTGCTCCTGTGATGCAGATGTGCTTGCAAGTCTCTTCTCTTTCATAGGAGTGATGTTAAATAACTTCATGCACAGTTGATCTAGAATGGCATTCCTCAGCTATTCATTCTGTTTAGACATTCCAAAACTGCCTTGATAAATATAATTTGTCTGACTTTTTTTTACCAATGGAGAGGTTTGTTTTTTCAAGAGTTTTCTAAAGGATCTGTCTCATGTGGAGAATACTAGCTGCATGTTGGAACCCAGCTTGTCTTATATAAAAAAGATGTGAAGCAAAGCTGCCTGGGTTTTGAAGCCCTCTTAGACACTCTCCAACTTTGCATAGTTGAAGCAGGATTGAAGAATTAAGTGTATGTTCAGTAGGATTTGTGTCTGATTCTTAGCTGGTCCTTCTATTAATCTAAGTATGTACTTTGGGGCACACAGTTCATTTGAAGAATCATTGTTGTCCTCCATGTACCTGTATTTTATTATTGTTTTTAAAAAAGCCAGAATCCAGGCCTTCAGTTACAAGACAGATGAGAAAAAAAGAATTAATGAGTGACGGAACATCACAGATTTTATAACATCAAATCTGTCAAAACAGGAAACTGTTTTGAGATTTTTATGACAAAGGGTGCCATATAGAGAGGAAGCAGGAAATTTACAACATTAAAAAAAAAGGCATGAAACAGGATATGCTAATCTTGCTAGTACAAGTGCACACAATCGTGTAATCAAGATTATGGAAAAAAAATCTGTGACCAAGCTGTTTTGCTCAGACATGAGAAATAATTCTAAGAAGTCTACTTTATGAATAGTGCCCCCTTAATTCTTCTACTTAACAGAAGATGGCTGTCCACTAACAGCTTTACTGGTATATAAGAAGGTATCACAAAGTAGACACTAACCAAAAAAACAAAGGCTGTAAACGCATCCCTTTTAATTTGGTAGGTCAATATTTGCATTTAACTGATAGCTAATTAACCACTAGAGTACCACCACATCATGCTTCTGTGTGACTGGTTTATTTTGTCTTTTATTTCAGATGTCTTCAGAGCTTGACAAAAAACATTTCCAGATATGCTGCAGATATCAAGCCGTTGCCTCCCAATATAAAGGATAAACTGATTAAATTAATGAGTATTCAGGGGCAGATAACAGATTCAAATATTGGTGAGGTAAGAACATATTCAAAGCTGCATCTGTCTCTCCTCATTCATGCCTCTTTAATGTATAGTGAAGTATGAACACAATTAAACCTGCATAAACAAATTAATGTGTGACCCAAAGGTCTCTTACTGTTTAAACTTTTTCCTCCCATTTGTATTTTCAAATGTAATTTTTTCCTTATGTCCTATCATGTTATAGATTGTAAGATTATAGATCATGTCTTTTAGTATCTCTAAGGCTAGGTACAGACATTGCACATAAACCGATTTAAGTGATCAGAAACTGGTTTCAGCCTGTAACAGAACAGATGTTCAGTGCACGTAAACTAGTTTCAAAATGGCTGAAACTGATTTAAGAAAACCTGACTGAATGTAGTATCAGACTTAACTGATTTAGGTCAGACCAGTTTATGAAACCTCTATCCCAGACCCCTTCCTGGTTCAAGTTAAATCACAGTCTCCCAGCATCTCAGAATGCTTTGCAGCCCTGGGCTGGACTGTGCTGTCTGCTCCAGAGAGCAGGGCTGGCCCTGCCCATCTGCTCCCTGGCTGGAGCAGTGAGGGCTGGCTGACAAGCGGGTGGGAGTGGTAAACCTGGCTGGGGATCACAGTTGAATTTGCCTGGGAGTGGGGAAAGCCCCTGCCAGACTTTTCCCTGATGGAACAGAGGGGGTGGGGGTGTGGGCAGGCAGGCTCAGGCAGAGGGGAGGGAGTGAGGTTTAAACCCCCTCTCTCACCAGCATAGGACCCCAGCCAGGGTCTGCTTGGCAGGGGCCAGCAGGAGACCAGCAGACTCCACCCCCTCCCACCTCTGGCAGAGACTGAGGCAAGCAGTTGTTAGGAGGGGGAGGGGCCATCATTGCCTTCAGCTCCCCTATGCCATGGGGGAGGGGGAAGAGGCTGAGGAACCGGGGCTGGAGGGTCTGGTCCCCTGCCACCTGTGAGCACAGGGCCAAGCCCTGCAGGACCAGACTGGGAGGTGGTGGCAAAGACCTGGCACAATCATCACATGTATGTGCTGGAGATGAAGCTTAGGGAATAGGAGAGGGTCGCAGACTGCCTGAGGTAGTGTGACCAAAGAAAGCAAAGACCTTGTAGCAGGGCACTAGGGTGCCTGCTACTGTTAACAGTAATATGGGCTCAGCTGCCACTCACTGGGGCAGCACAGGTGTGGGTTGCTAAGACAACCGGTTGGGTCAGCTGACCAGAAGGGGGTAGGGCCTGGCCTATATAAACAGCTTAGGCTGAGGCCAAGGGGGCAGTTCCCCTCTGGCAGCCAAGGAGGGTGGAGCTCGGCTGGAGCAAGCCGGGCAGGCCTAGCGGAGAAGGCTGATGGCCTGAGTGTGGTAGGAGGATACTGGGTGGAGAAAACCCTGATGGGGATATACATGGAGGACAGCCAGGTGGCTGGGAATTTATGTTATAGCCAGGGGCTTTGTATTTTCTGTTTGTTGTTGGGTAACACCAGAGGACCGGGTGAGGCTGTAGGGGTTGGAGGAGGCCTCATGGGAGCTCCCCAGTAGTGGGGGGGTTCCTGGCACTGTAGAGGGCGCTGTGTTTTGGGGTGTCCCGACCCCGGCCCCAGTGTGGGCAGAATCGGGAGGAGCCCAGTGTGGGCGTAGGCAAAAAGCCCCAGTGGGGCGGAGGACCCAAAAAGGGGGTCTGGGGGCCAGGTAAGGCTGAGGCCGCCTGAGCCCCAATTGTGGGAAAGCCCCAGTGGGGCGTAGGACCTGGAAAAGGGGTCCTGAGGGCCAGGTAAGGCCGAGGCTGCCTGAGCCCTATCGAGCAGAGCCCCAGTGCGGGCGTGAGCGCGAGACCGGCCCCCAGTGCGGGCGAGGGCTCGGAGCAAGGCCCCAGTGCGGGCAGGGGATCACACGGGGCCCAGAGGTTCGGGTGCACTGTGTCACCGGAGGCAGGGCCCGAATTAGGACATCTTAAGGCACCATGCCAGGGAGGGATAGAAAGGCAGCCTCCCTTCAATATTACCAGCAAAGACGTGGCGGGCGAGATATCGAGGGTGCATTAAATCCCGATCTGGCACGGTCAGTTGGGGGCGCAAGGGGAGCTCACGGCACCTCAGGCCCCGTCCTGCTACAGACCTATATTTACATTATAAAACAGAACCTGTAAAAAGGTGAGAGACTGGACTACCTAAGCAGAGATGAAAGATGCTGAATGCATGAGAGTCCTGCCAAAGGTGCTGTAGGTGACAAACATACTAATGTAAAGTCACCCCACGGAGAAAACAAGGGGCAAATGCACCTGTAAAAACTCAAGTAGAGATGGGGCCTGGGGGCTCTCCACTTCAACAGCTAAGAGCATCTGATCACTCTCCAAGAAGGACTTTCTGAATACCTGGCTGTAAGGAGACGCTGCCCTCAGGGTTGTTTAAAACTTATGCAAGGCTTTCTCTTGTCTTTTTGGTTTATTACATTCCATTTTAAGTTAGACTAAGCTGTATGTGCTCTCATGGTGTTTTACTGAGCTGTATCGTAGCGTAGGGGAAGATTTTTGGTTATTCTTTCATGTGTGTTTGAGCTTGCAAACTGTTGTTCAATACATGCTCACTGTTCAAGCTTTTAGGAATTCAGTGCTGCTACCTTTTTCCCTACCCAGCCCCTCCTCAACCTAGTAAGAGCTGCTCCCCCTTCTTGAGTGGAAGGGGGGCAGAAGCCTGGGAGGTGCTGCCCTCCCCAACCCAGGCAGACCCAGAGTCCCATGTGGGCCATGGAGGGGATTTAAACCCCCACCCTCCAGCATGCTAGCCCTGAGCTGGGGCCTCGCTGCTCGATCAGGGTGGGGGGAAAAGCCTTGGCACTTCAGTCCCTTCCCTTTGCCAATGGCTAGCAGGCTAGGAGGCATGCTGTAGTACCCCCCGGTTTCTAGCCTGGGCCATTGCAGACATGTGGCTGCATTACCTGAATTTTAGGAGGGCAAATTTCAACGAGCTAAGGAGGATAG
>NW_017729022.1:81330468-81334262 GCF_001723915.1 Gavialis gangeticus
GACTAACCTGCAAAGACTGAATCAATTCAGCCTCAGACTTTTTTAACTATCTGTACTTAGCCTAAAAGGTTCAGGAAGGCCTATAAGAACCAATATGAAAAAGAATATGGACAGTCAATTAAAAACTTTTCACACTGTAGTTGGTTTATAGTTGTCCTGTTTTGGATCAGTTTAATCCTGGGAGACTGACTGGTGGACTTGCATGTTGTCAGTGTGAAACCTAAAAGGGGACCAAGAAGTGACATTTCATTGCTCTTCTGGTTGCATGTAGCTGTCAGTTTATTAGCCATGTGTAGATGTAGCTTTGTTAATGGGAGTTGCAAACTCAGTGGCTTCGTGTCCTAGCAGTATGTGTAGTTTTCAGTGTATCTCTAGTAGCAATGGGGAATTGTGTCTGTGAGATGCTTCTGACAAAAGACTTCCAATAGGATCAGCAGACTGGCCCTAGTGTGTCCCTTTGAGAGTGATGGAAAAGGACTGTGGCAACTTTTGTAAGGGGGAGGGCCCAGATATTTTGCTCTCTGTATTGTATAATCTCATCTCTGTCTCAGAAACAGGCATGAGAATTAAAAGTTGACCTTGGTAAAATAGGAGTGAACAACTCCTTGTTCTGTTCTGGCCTTGATCTGAGGCTCATACCAAGCACGTACTGCCAAGTCTCTAAAAGTCAGAATAACATGGTGATAAGGCCAGGGGCAACACATTGTTCTGGGACCTGAACAGAAGCATTCACCTTCCCCACAGCATGCTCCTTTAATAAAATGAAGTAAAAAACAACAGCGTTAAGAATTGAGTTGTTCTGATACATTTGTTTTTTTTTGACAAGTTTGAATCCACACTTTCATAAGTTTTGCAAGAAACAACCATTTCTGAGCATTCAGAGAGCTTTATATGATTTTTTTTTCACGTTGTTGAGCTGTGATATATATATATATATATATATATAAGCAAAGCAGGTCACAAAAACTCAAACCCTGTTTCTTTCTCATGCCCTCTCTCATACATTCTATTTCTCTCTGTCTCTCTCTTTCCAATCTTTCTCATTTTGCATCTTTTCTGGGGTTATCCATCTTAATGTTTGTTTTCAACGGCTTTACCCCTACATCCTCTTGGAATCTATTTCCTCTGGTGCTTTCAATACCTGCTTGTCCTTTCTTACTTCTCTGCATGTTATGTTCCCTGTCAGTATACCCCTGCTCTCTGTCGTATACTGTGAACTTTAACCCCAGTGCCGACAGCTTCCAAATTTAAATCTGTTGTATCTTTTGACCTCTCATGTATCTCTTTTTGAGTAACCAGATGCTGCTTCAGATTCTTACCATGTCTCTCTACACCTGATATTTTTCTGATCGGTCTGTCCCTCTAATAATTCTACTGTCCTCTTACTCATCAAAACTTACAGCTGTGTAATATGTGTACCACTTAGAACTTATTCCATGGCTTCCAGTATCCCCCAGGCTGTGTTACCAAATATTGTCAGCTCTTTATTTCTATCTTCTTTAAAATTTTCCCCCCTCTTGTATTACTGTAAGTGAAAACCGTGCACATAACTTGATCATTTGCCTCCATTATTATAACCTGCTTTCTTTTTGGCTGGTTCCCCTTCAGTATATCCAGATTCTTGTTTCTGAACAACTTCACTTGCATCTGTTCGTTGGATTTTGACTTATTTATGGACATTAGCATCACCAGGCCATATCTTAATGAAGTAATGGTAATTCTTGAAAAATGGATAGAAAGTGTGTAAAGGGGGGTTTCTTACCAGAACAGGCATTTTTTTTTAACAAAAATTTGAAATCCACCACTGTCAAGCTAAAGATATTCATGGGGCCTTAGAGAGCCTGATGTCTATACTAAGGAAAGCCAACAGCAGCAAAAGGCTGCTGTGACCAGGGCGGTGCTCAAAATGGTGTAGAAAAAGACTGTAAATTTAAGGCTGGCTATTTAGTGTATGAGTGACTAATAGGGTGGGGGTAGCGTGGCACAGTCTGTAAAAAGGTATAAAGAGTAAATGGTTAAGGGGAAAAACACTGAGGGCCTAGCTAAAGCTAATTGAAAAAGGATAAAAGCTTGTTGCTGAGGAAAAAACAAAAGGATGATGATTTGGCAAATACAGCTAGAGAAATGTCAGGGGTTGAAGATGGGGAGGGTGAATCAGAGGACGATAGACAAAAAGACCTTGTGTCTGAGGATGGGGGAGGTGAGTGTTAAGTGATAAAACGGGATTCCGGACTAGTGTTAAAGGATTGACACAACAGCTCATTCGATGAATGACAGAAAAGCTTTATTTACTACACAGTTAAATGAGCCTAAAGCAAAGCAAAGTTCAGTATTTAGCTATAAAGTGATAATTTCTCACCAATATAGGCAAGAGGCTGTCTGTTTCTTGCCAGCTTCTCAAGGTGTTGATTGTTTCCCCTAGAAGATCAGATGGGCGTAGTATCAGTTTGTGTCAGAGAGATTTCTCATTCTTGAAGCATGCCCTGTTAGCTGGTTTGTTCATCTCTTTATAGCCTTTAGTTCAGCATCTTCAAAGCATTCTTGTAGTTGTGTAAATCAAGAGAGTCCCAAGGAGTAATTGACAGGAAAATCCTGTTAATCAAACTGCTCATTATTGGTTATCAGAAAGTCCCAATTTGAATGATTTACCTTCCTCAGTGACAAGAAGTTATCCATTTCTACTAAGTTTGGAATGTATCAAGAAATTGATTAATAACTAGGAAAAGCACAAGGTTTCTGAGGAGTTGTCCTTGGAAAATCAAGGGAACCACTCAGGCAAAACAAGAGTAAATCAGGAGCAGATCTCTATCACATATAGAGAATGGGTCTTCCTGCATGTAAACACAAGTTAATTGCAAAAGAAATATTTACCATCAAGGATAGACATTTCACACAGTTGCATACCAGACAACCTGGAGCCTGCTTAAAATCATCATGAATATAGTAAGATAAACTGGAAGTGATACCTTATTATTTCTTCTCAGATGGCCTAGCTGCAAACTCGCATCCTCTTGCACCATGCACTTGTGCATTAGTATTTTGTATTTTTACTTTTGTGAGTAGGCCCAGCTTAGCTCGAGTTTCACAGTCATCAGTGAGCCAGGGGACAATTTTGAGTCTGGGTCTGAGGGTGGGGGTGGCAGATCAGAGGGTGATATGCCAGTAACAAGAAAGCATAGTGATTCTGAAAATGCAGAAAGTATGGCCCTAGGGTCAGCATGAAGTTAGTAGATAGTAGTCAAAGGGAAATTCAGAGGTTTAGGGCTATGCTATTTTTTGATGAGTTTTGTCTTGTTAACCTTAATAAGTGCTGGTCTAGCACAGAGGCTTTGGCAGAGGTTTTTAGGTATATCTATGTGGTGTTCAGTAGGCCTGTTACACCTGAACTGCAGTTGGATTTGAGGTCTTTGGGGCAGCAACTGTAAATGAGACTGCAGACCATTTTACCCATTATTGACAAATTAAACAAAGCAAAACAAAATATTAAGATACTTTACATGTAGGATGAGTAGTTTTTGCTCTGCAATGTCACCAGCCAGGGTAGGTTGTCAGGCAAGGGGGATTTTTGTCCTAAATCAGAGTCCCCCAACATCCCAGCATGCTTTCCTGCCCTGGGCTGTGCTGTGGTGTCTGCTCCAGCAAACAAAGGGCAGGGGGAAGGAAGGCAGGGACTGACCCCCCCCCCCCCCCCCGGGAAATCCCAGCTGGGTTCTGGGCCCCAGAAAAGGGGGTTAAGCTTCCCTTCCCTCAAGTACAGAGCTGTCCTGCCCTACTAAAAACTTACTGCCAGCTGC
>NW_017729022.1:81339262-81360397 GCF_001723915.1 Gavialis gangeticus
GGGAAATCCCAGCTGGGTTCTGGGCCCCAGAAAAGGGGGTTAAGCTTCCCTTCCCTCAAGTACAGAGCTGTCCTGCCCTACTAAAAACTTACTGCCAGCTGCAACTGTGGACTGCAAATCCCAGAGGCACCTGGAAGCAGGAAGAGGAGGTGACGAGCATCCCTGCAGTGTCCTGTAGTTGTGAGTCTGGATTGCAAATCCCAGAGACCTCAAGGGCAGCAGGAAGAGGGAGTGAGCACACAGCCTATGCTGGCTATGTGCCAGAGAGCCATGCTGTATGCTCCCTGGCTTCTGGTCTGAGTCACTACAGGCATGTGGCTACATTTCCTGAATCAAAAGTGAATGTCTGTCCAGTTGTTTCTCAGTTTAATCTCTGCAGCTTCAACTAACCTGCAAAGACTGAATTGATTCAGCCTTGGGCTTTTTTCCTGTCTGTACTTAGCCTTAGGGAGTTTTGGTGAGCTGCTGTGGGGGGAGGAGAGGAGGTGCTGACCCAGCCTGCTACAGCTCACCAAAACTCCCTAAGTGGCCCTCAGGCCCAAACATTCCCCACTTCTGGTCTATGTATAATGCTGACTTAAGTTCTGCTGTTACCCTATAGCTATTTTTATTATACTGTTGTCTGAAGCTTGTTATCCTATAGTTGACAGTTAGTCTTTGTTGCTTAATAGTTATTCTTATATTGTTTTAACACAAAGTTTACTGAAGGTTGTTGCCTTTGGAAAGGCAGGAGCAGAAAGCAGATTTCCCAGAAACCTCTGGGCTTGACAGATCTTTCAGGTGCCTGGGGTTACTTGCAAAATGGGCCATAGGCTACAGGGCTAATGAACAGATAGATCCTGATGATTTTGTACAACTGATTTTTCAGTACAGCTAGGATGAATAATCCTATTTATTTTGTGAGGAGAACTAAAGGACCCCTAGATGCAAAAGAATTTCTAGAAAAGATGCCTCATTTTCTTCAGAGTAACATGGAGATATTGACAGATGAGATATTACACATAATAGAGTCTATCATAAAAAAACATGGGTGGGGGTACAGCATGCAGGGCAATAAGATCTATCCCCTATAACCAAATCATAGACTGTAAGACATGGGATTTAGTGGATCTGAATAATTATGGTAATAATGTGGTTTGCAGTCACTCTTGTGGGTGTTATGGGAAGTAAGAAGTGTAGGTGCAGGATTCTTAGACAAATCCCGAAAGTTGCATGAGAAACTGGGAATTTCAGATCAGACAAAGATTGTGCATAGCAGTGTGGCAGCTTTTTGAGTGTTGTTTTCTAGGGCTGTGCAACATGGGCCATATTTGGATTCAGATTTGGCCTGAATCAGGGACAGTGATTCGATTAGTTGATTCGGATCACTGTCCCAATTTGATTTGGCTGAATCCAAATCTGAAGTTTCAATGCTGATTTGTAGAATCAGCGATTTAGCCAGAGACACAGCTTTAAATGTTTTTTCTACATACCTCAAGGTACCAGGTGTGGCTCATGAATGCTGCGATGCTGGGGCGGATGGAGCATCCCACAGGAGCGTGGGGGGTGCCCCACCTGCTCGCCGGCGAACCCAGAAGTGGACCAGAAGTACTTCCCAGGCCCTAGACCCAGAAGGCACCAGTTGTTGATCTGGAGGGACACGGGGAGATCCCCCAAAGCTCTCCCCGGCAGACCCGGAAGCGAACCGGAAGTGCTTCTGGTCCACTTCCGAGTCTGCTGCCGAATGCGCTGGGGAGCCCCCTGCACTTCTGTGGGATGCTCCATCCACCCCACCATCTCAGCATTCACAAGCTGCCTGGTACCTTGCAGTATGTAGAAAAAAACATTTAAAACTGTGTCTCTGTCCGAATCATTGAATCTTTCCAAATCTCTCCTAATCAATTTGGAGGGTTCTGTTTCGATTCAGAGAGATTAAAGGGTCTCCTGATTGAATTCAGTTTTGGAGATGTGGCCACTGAATCGAGCCGAATCTCCACTGGATCGAATCAGGGACCAAAGCTTCACGCAGCCCTATTGTTTAGGTGTCAACGTCAGAGATGTCTTTCCCAGTGGAAAAATTACTCTGGGAACAGTTTAAAATGGGGGCTCCCATGTACCCTAAGACCTTTTTTATTTAGCTTCAGGGTGATCATTATTACGGCATTTTGGGTATGAAGAAATTCTGTGGAGCCAGGTATTTTTGTGAATTCTGCTAATTGGCTTTTAGGCACAGGAACAGCCTTGCTTGCAATTTCCAGTGCCAACTGTGTTTTAGCACAGTGTGTGTGGAAATCTTAGAAACAAACACAGGGTGTGATGGATGCAAGTGGTTTTTCAGGTCCCAAGAGTGTTTAGAGAGACAGAGGAGAGAGGCAGCCCAGGGAAAATTCAGAGGTTTAACTAAATTTCTGTGCGACAGGTGCGAGTACTATGTGAGCAAAGGTCACCGCTGTGAAGGGCGGATTTATAAGTTGTGCAATGATTTGATTCAGGGTGATATTGAGGACACCTGTGTTACATGAGGTATCTTAAACTGCTCAAAGTAGCAAAAGATTACATTGTGTAGCAAAAGATAACATGATTTTGAATGTATGCGGGAAATGGGTAGGCGCATACCCAACTACTTCTTTGTGCTGTGTTCAGACACTAGAAAACCAGGTGGGAGTTGAAGGGTAAAGATTGTGTTTCTGACTGTCAGGAAATTTTCACAGCCACAACTTCAAAAAGCACAGATTCATATCTCACAACACCAAAAGTTATGATACATATTTTATTGTTAAGCTGCTGATAAAGTTTAACAGCTTTTTTTTTTTTTACAGTTGTGCAGTCTGTTACTGTGAAAATGTGCAGAATCTCCTGGTCAGGAATATGTTTGGACAATATTACCAACAGACATTGCTTAAGAATGACAATCTTAAAAGCTGGAGGTTCACCTGACAAAGAGTCTAATGAAAGCCATTACATCTTTTTTAACTAAAGTGCAGCTGCCACAGGCTCTGTTACCCCCAAGATGCTCTTTTGGGGAGTAGAACTAATGTTATACGTCTATATTACAAACCTTAGGCTTGTGAACAGATGCAGTATTATTTCATCAGCATGTACCTATATGTAAACAAAACTAAAAAGTACCCTATAGGACTCCCTGTAATCTTTTCAGACAAATTTTGCCTTCTTGCAACATCATCCACACTTCACTGTCATTAAGTACAAAGACTTCTTTTTCCCTATTTGCCTGTTAGGGTAGATGGCAAACTTGTATTTGCTCTCTGAATGACCAGTGTTTATTAAACACATAATGAAAATATTTTACAATGCACTGTAGCCTGAATGGAGTTCAATGTGGCTTCAAAGTAGTTGCAGCTGTGTAACCTTCAGCCATCTCTTATCCAGCATCTCTTGCAGGTGTGGATGAAAACAGTCTCTATTATGGGGCTGCTGATGCGTATGCTTTGGAAGCACTCTACAGCATGTCATCCAGCTGTGGAGAGTATATAATCAGTATGGTCTACAGAGAAGTCCCAAAATTCTAGCTTAATTACCTCTGTGATACCCCTTGGGGTAGGAGTGAATGATATGTCCTTGCTTTCCGGTGGCTCATCTGAGGGGATCTACCCCATTAGTCAGAACAAGATAGTTGTCCGTGGTGTCTTGCTTTTTCATATGGTTTCAGAAAATGGCTCTCTCAAGCACAGGGGGCTTTTTGTACCTCAGGGGTTGACAGGATGGCACTAATAAACAGCCAGTGGACAAACACTATAGAGCGCACAGTCCCAAACCTGGCCTACAGGCCTGGGACACTGCTGGACAGTGCCGGATTTAGGCACAAGCTAAGTAAGCTACAGCTTAGGGCCTCACATTATGAGTAAAACACATACAGTAAAACCTCACAAATCTGGTGTGCTTGGGACCGAACATGTGCTGGAAGTTTGCAAATGCTGTTTTTTTTTAAATCAGCACTGCAGAGAGTCGCGGAGCTGGGGAGGGGTGGGGGTAGTGGCGGCCAGTCCTGGAGTACCAGCCACATGCAGAGCAGCAGAATGGGGTGCTTAATGGAGGCGGCAGCAGCTGCGTGCAAGCTTCCCCTGCCATTTCCAGGCCAGTGGCAGGGAGTGGAGGCTGGTTCCAAAGCGGCGGGCAAAGTGCCAGATTTTGTGAGCGTTTCACTTTTTTTGGTAATGTCGTGGGGCGTCTTAAGCCTGACATTGCTTAGAGTCCCAGCATATCATAATCCGGCCCTGCTGCTGGAGTTTTGGCCATGGGTTTCAGGCAGGTGCTTGAATCTGCTTGGCTGGCAGACAAGATTAGCCATGCCTGAACACTATTCTCAGCCGTGATTTTATGGCTCCTGAGGGGGTAGTAAATCCAAAAAAAAAGAAAAGAAAAACGATTATTAAATTTAGTATGAACTTATTAAAAAATCCCACAAAATCACATTTATGGTGTCAAATTATGGAGTATTAATCATTTGCTTATCAACTTTCTAGTACCGCCTGCATACTATTCTGATTTTTAGCATCACCTACTGTTAATATGGGTTCTAGCACTGCCTTCTTTTAATCATGACACCATAATTCAAGATTGACAAGTCTGGTAAGAGTTTGACAAAAACTGTACACCCATTACTACTGTAGTCACTTCACTTTGTAATGCCAATATGAAACTCAGCTTTTTGAGCAAAAATGAATCCATTTTAGGGGCGTTTTGCCTGTGTAGTTTGCCGATAAAGTGCTCCCAGTTTAAACATGACCATAGAAACGAAACAACTCTCACTGCAAGAGATGATCCATTACTGCAGAAATGTGCATGTTAAGTAAAATGAGGATTTCCACCTCACCTTTTCTGAGAACAGTTTTTATTCTTACTTAATTCTAACACAGTAACTATCATAGATTTAAAATGTGTAGATTTACATAAAGTTTATATGAAGTATTGTGCTTGCCTTACAGGTGCTGCATCCTTCAGTGGAAGCTTTAGACCTCAGAGACTGTGATGTTTCAGATAATGCCCTGTTGAAGCTTTATATCTGCAAACATCTAAAGAAAATAAACTTGAATTCTTGTAAAGAAAACAGATTAGGCATAACTTCAGAAGGTATGTTTTGTATGTTGACAGAAGTGGGATCTGCCTTCTGTTTTCTTTTTCTTGGAAGGCTTCATATATAAAATATTGTATGGAATACACATTGGTTAGAGTATCACTGGCACATTTTAGTTAATCAATTGTAGGCACCTTTTTTTTCTTAAACTGGGTGATGTTCACATTGTTTAGTTTAAAGTGCATGCTTAATTTTTGGCAGAACAGTCTTCCCTTAGTAAAGGAAGGTTCAGTGAAATGCTTTGTAGGAACATGCCAACTTGAACCAAACTTTTGATTGAAAAGTGTCTAAATGAATGCATGTACCCTGGTTACATTTACATAGTATCAACATTTTCAGTTTTGATATCATTCTAGCTTCTTCCATTTAAATATTTAACATTTCATGACCATGTTTCGATTAATAAAAATAACAAATTAGTATTTCTAAATAAGAGTTCTTCAGTTTTTCTGTTCCACTGTAACCTTCAGCACTTCATTCCAATTCAGGATAAAGTCAGCTTTTCTAATGTCAAAGTGCAGAATGGAAGTTCTATTTTCTAACTATCTCTAATATTTAACTTTGTTTTACATTGGTCCAGTGGAATCACTGATATACTGAAGTCAGTGGCAAGATTCCCATTAACTACAGTGGACTCAGGATTTCACCTGTTTGTCTTATTAATCAACACAGAATTTAAAGAGGAGTAAGAACTTGTGTAAATACACAACATTTTTAAATGAATTGCCTGATTAAAACTTATCAAGAAGCTGTACGTTAAATTGCAGGACTTCCAGTTATGTGTTAAGATAAAAAAATGGAAGGGAGCCAAGTGTGAGGTTGTAAAAAAGACAAGTAAAATAGGTACTTTGACAAAATGGTAAGTAAATATTGGCACTTGGGTATTTCAGGTATAAATATAGATATGCAAGATTTACTTTGTAGCAACCTAGGGGAGTGTAATTTATGCATGGCTTAAATCATTGGCCCTGGGCAGTTCTGACTGAGTTCTACTGAGATGTTCTGATTACTAAACAGACCAGCTAGTTTGCTGTCAAAGTGACAGTATATCTCTCTGAGCTTTTTGCCACCAAACACAAATTTGAGTCATTCTTTCTGTGTCACACCTGGACTCCAGGAGGCTGCTGGGTTGCACTGGCCTCCTGGAACACAGTCTTAAGCAGCCTGAATGCGGACAATGGCAGCGAGCTAAAAATTAGCCACACACACAATATCTATATATTAGTTCACATAAATAATGCAGACTTGACAGGCCAGACAATGAAGTCCTGTACTTTTGATAACTAAAAGGTCATATTTACTCAAATCCAAGACATGGTTTTTTTCCTCCAAACAAGGAGAGAAGAAAAGCCTCATCTTGGATTTGAGTATTGGCCCAAGGCAATGAATCATTTGTTTTACAGGAAAATGTAGTATTTATCAGCCTTAACCCAGAGTAAGCCCAAGTTGTGTGGAATTCTTTACTGTGTATATTAACAATTGTTAAAGATACAAGTAGGACTTGGGACTAGTGTATTAAAAGATTGACATGACAATTTGTTCGATAAATGACAATAGTTTTATTTACTACAATATTTACTATTAAATAAGCCTAAAGCAAAGCTCAGTATATTTAGCTGGAAAAGCATTAGCATCTCACCAATACAGGCAAAAAGGCAGCCTCAGTCTTTTCAGCTTCTCAAGGCATTTATCTGTCGCTGGAAGATCAGCTAGACACAGTAGCAGTTCTTGTCTTCAATGATTTCTCACTCTTGAAGATGCCCCGTTAGCTGCTTCATTCCTTTTTATACCCTTCAGCTCAGTGTTTTCAAAGCATTTTTGTAGTTGAATAAAAAAAAACAAACCCAAGCAATAACAAATAGGAAGACCTATTTTCAACTGTTCACTATTTGTTTTTGGGTAGTCCCAATTTTGATTGAATTACCTTACTCGGTATTAGGAGGTTATAAATCTATACTGAGTTGGAACATATCCGGAAGTTGATTAACAACCAGGAGAAACACAGAGCATTCTTGAAGAGTTGTCCTTGGAAGATGAAGGGAACCGCTGAAACAAAACAAAAGTTAATCACGAGGAGATAACTATCAAGCCCCATGTGGAAAATGTCTCTTCCTGTACATAAACATAAGTTAATTATAAAGCAATATTTACCAAAGTAATTAAGGATATATATTTAACACAGCAAAAACCAGGCACATAAGAGCCTGCTTAAAATCAGTATAGGTATAATAAAATAAGCTGAAAATGACACCTCATTTTTTCTTTTCAGAATATCCCAGCTGCAGAATTACTTCCCCTTACAATTTGCATTTATCATTAATATTTTGTAGTTTAATTTTTATGAGTAGGCCCAGCTCAACTTGAGTTTCACAGTCACCAGCAGTGATGAACTTTTGCGGGTATCATCTTACTTATAAAACAGGCTTCTGTGTTTGTGGTTTGTACAACAGTTTAAACTGCGGTTTTTAATGTATTGTCAGGATGGCCTCCTTATATCTCACTTCTATCTCCTTTTTATATGATGGTAAATAACCTTTAGATTATAGTGCTCTCATCATAAAGGACTGCTTGCCTCTGAAGCAGATTAAATTCTGCTTGGTATCTCACAGTCCACATAATTAGCTAGGCTTACTGGTTCATCCAGTAATTGGAAAAATCAGTACAATTTTAACCATTTGAAAGAAACTGTGTGCTGTGGAGAAAAATATGGAGCTAGATTTCACTTCTTTAAAGGAGGTTGTAATCCCATCTGCCAATTTCCATTTTTCTTTAAAGCCATAGAAAGATTTCTCACCCTAAATCCCTAACCCTGAAAGCCCAGACGTGCAATTGTGTTAATACATTCTTAAAGAAAATAACACAAAATAAAACCACCAAACTTAGCCATTTTAGGAAAAATTGCATTACTAGCAAAATACATATTTCAGCTACATCCCAGGACATGCCTGCCAGTCAATATACAAATAACAATTGGTTTATACTAACAGCCAAAGAGTGGTACAAGAGACAAGCTAAACCAATAAAGCTAAACCCATAATAAACCAGTGAAAGACTATCTAAACACATCAGTTAATTTAGTTAAGATGATATAAGTTAAATCAGTGAAACTTTTATATGAGAACAATCCCTTAGCTAAGTTGATTTAAAGAAGAGTTAACTAGATTTAAAAAAAAATAAATCGATGTCATTTATATAACCTAGACCAAGCCAAAATCCCACACAAATGGTAGAAATAGATAAATCAACTGTATGGAAAGTAAATTAATTAGAACAGTTCAGAAAAAGACTTCCTTCATTACTCTGTGTAATGTTAACCTTAGGTGTTTCTCTTAAAAACAGTAAGTAATGACACTGCCAGAGCTTTTTTTAATGGCAGGGAAGTTTTTATGTACTTTAATATGTGGTATACTACAAGATATTTTTGGAGATAGTAGTTTACTGGCCTCAGAATTTCTTGCTTTATTTCTTCAATAGGAGTTGCAGCTCTGGCCTGGTCCTGTCCTTATTTACGCGAAGCTTCTTTTAAAAGATGCTGCAATCTGTCAAACAGTGGAGTACTTGCTCTTGCACTCAATTGCAAACATTTACAGATAGTTAACTTAGGCAGCTGCTCAGGCATCACGGATGCATCCCTGCATGCGCTAGGACAGAACTGCAAATTTCTACATAGTGTGGACTTTTCATCTACTCAGGTAACCAAAATGCCAAAAAAATTATTATATAAATTTAATGGGGTAGCTTTATGGTCTCTGTTTTTATTTAACTGTGTTTTCCCTGGGCTTTTTAAGATTCAAAACCCAAAATCACATTAATTTGCAGCTACTTTCCCAATACATTATGTCTCTTGTTAGTAGCAGAAAGTATTTAGACTCTTTCCAAATAAGAGTCACAAGTTAGGGCATCAACTCTGGAGGACAAATAGCTCTGGAGCCCATCTGTTATTAGAGGGTTCTTTATACTGTTCATGATATTCAATGTCATAATTGTGTTTGAGTTATAGAAAAGGTATTAATTATTTTATATGCAGGAAAAGAAGATGTAGAACTATAATCATACACCAATTAATTAAATACATACTTGTGACTAGGAGAAATCTTATTTTGCCTGAGAAGAACCCACTGAACTGAGTAACTGAACCTTGAGAAGCAAAAAAAGCAAAGTATGCAGAACAAAACATGCATGACCTTGTACGTCTGGAGCTGTTTGCCAGATGTATGTTACATGATGCTTCTCCTCCCCCCTGCCCAGTAATAAATGAAATATCCTAATGTTTGATGTAAATCATTTTTCTTTTGCTTTCTGCTAGAGTGTCTTTGTAGAAGCTCCTTAAAAGTTAAATGTATTAGTTTAATGTCAGCAGTGTGCTCCATGTCTTTCAGAACGTAGAAGGTGGCATCATCTCAGACCCAGATTTGACACTAATTTGACAGTCTTAATGCTTTAAGTCCTTTGATATATTTTTTAATTTAACGGCTTGTGAAAGACGTGTATGTTATAGGCAAAATTAGAATGAGAAGAAGATAGTTGTTTGGTACACAACAAGGAAACTATTCCAGTGTGAGGGGGCATTTTGAAAAACGTGTGAAACCAGAGTAGGAAATTAAGATAGATGTAAAAGATGACCAAGGCTTTAACAGAGACTGTGTAGAAGCAATGGACAGGAAATGTTGGGTATTATCAATGACCTAACATATGGGAAGGGCACATAGCAGAAAATCTGCACAGGCTACCACCTTGGTGTCCTTTTGCTAAAATTTCAGTTTCATATTTGCCAAAACATGCACTTCTCCTACTAAGAGTCATCTATACTAAATTAACATAGCAGAAAATTTGTTTCCTCTGTTGAAACCATGGAAGATGAAAGTAAACATTCATGATATTTCTAAAGGGGGGGGAAAAAGGAAAAACCCCAATTTTCTAAAACTGAAATGTTCTTTCATGTCCTTTTCAAAGATCAGCAAGAGGAAGGAAAATGTACAAATGCAATTTTAAAAAGAAATTCTTTGCAGATTAAGGCACAGAATATTAACAGGCTTTGTAAATTGCATGTATTCCCTTGGCTCTATCCACAAAGTACTAGAATATTAACTTTTCTCTTTTGTATTTGCTTCCTACCATGTTTTCATCCTTATTGATTTCGGTACAAATTGCCAAGTCTTTATATGGATGCATGTGGATTAGGGGAGAACAGTCTTTCCTTTTTCTATTACCACAGCTTCAACAACAGACCGTATGATTTGCCAATGTAGAAGATAGGGTTTGCATGTCAGGCCACTTAAAGACACTTTAACAAATAGGGCTGTGCGAAACACCATTGTTTCATTTCGACATCCCTTTCGCCATTTTGAAGGGATAGTGTTTTGTTTCTTTTTGTCGTTTCATCTCGTTTCGTTTTGAAGCACTGTCTTGTTTCACTTTTTTGAAACTTTTTCACTGTTTTGACACGTTTCAGTGTTTCGCCCATAGGCTATAATGGGGAATCATGAAAATACTTAAAACTTTGTCATTTCTTGCCTGATTTGGTTGAAAATTGCAGGGATGGTAGCTTCTTCTGAGGGCATGAAGCCTGCCAGGTTTCAAGGAGATAGGTACAGAAGTTTTGGGAAACTGCACTTTAAACTTTCCAAAACACAACTCCTGACACTTGCTATCAGCAGCAGCCTCCTCTCATCCAGTGTGCAGATCCAAGGGCCCACACCCCAGGAGGGCTGTGGGGCTGCACTGGACTCCTCCCGATGGTGCAGACCCCCAGATCTGCACGCCAGATGAAAAGAGGCTGCTGCTACCACCTGGGACTAGCACTGGGTGCACCATGCGCCCAGCACCAGAGAACATTGCTGCTCCTTTCATCTGGCGCACAGATCTGGGGGCTCACACCCCTGGGAGGAGTCCGGCACAGCCCAGCAGCCCTCCGGCTCACACCCCCGGATCTACACCTCGGATAAGAGGAGGCTGCTTCTGCCACCTGGACCAGCGCTGGGCATGGGCTGGGACCAGCACTGGAGAAGATTGCTGCTGCCACCTGTCCCAGGCAGCAGAGGCAGCCTCCTCTCATCTGGCACGCAGATCCAGGGACTGGCACCCCTGGGAGGAGTCTGGCAGAGCCCTCATTTCGTTTCAAAGCTGTTTCGAAGCCTTTTATTTCATTTCAATTTTGCTGTTTCGAGCTCAAAACATATTGAAACAGCTTCAAAACGAAGCACCTGGTGAAATTTCGTACAGCCCTATTTACCATATGGCAAAAAGTAATGTCAGGTGCTCCACAATAGTTGTCCACGTGCACACTCCTACGCTGCAGTAATGCAGTCCTTTTGCTGAGTACTTAGTACCCTGGTTTTCTGTCAAATAAGAAGAGTGCACATAAGCAGTTACTACAGAACAGCTTATACGTGTATTTACTTGCATACCACATGCATGTTTTCCCAGAAAGTTAGCCTCCCAAAATTAGAGTGCTTACCTTAAGCAGGAAAGCTGATTTTCTGTCCAGAATGGAAACATGGATTTGCTGTAAGATAGCTGTTGCTTCTTTTCCTTCTCTTCCTTCTGCAGCTGCATCAAGAGAGGGGTGGTTTAAAGCAAACGCACATCTGGGGGAGAATGCAGTAGTGTGTTGACCCTCCCCCTTTATTCCTGCTCCACCCAAAGTTTAAAACCAAGTGTCTGGCAGCGGCAGTGACATTTCTATTTAGGCAGTACTGAGGGAGCCAATTGACTCCATGATTTATTATAATGTACCTGATTCCTGCTGATTGATCATAACAGAAATTAGTAGTCTTCCTTCCTTTGTAATGCCCTTGATGTTATATTAATAAAACTATCCTTTTTTCAACAAATTTACTGTCTGCTAGCTGCTTCTGGCCTGTTCTCTTATTTTGCAGCCCTTCTGACTTGTTTGAGCTCTTTTCAAAATCCTAGATCAGTGGCGATGCATAGGGGGTTCACAGGGGTGCACGTGCAGTCCCTGACAGTGCTGGTGCACCCCCTGACAGGCAGCGTTCCCTGCTTAGGTGACAAGCAGGTGGGGGCAGATGGAAACGCTGGTGCCCCCACTGTGAGCACCGGCCAGGGAGTGGTGTGCCAGGTGAAGCAGTGCTGACACTTCAACAGTGCTGTGGCCGCTTCCCAGTGAACACGATCGGACATGGGGGGACCACCCCCCCGGTTGGTGAGATTGGCTGCAGGGGAACTCCCCCCCCCACCCCCCAGTTGCTAACTGGCCACTGGGCGGCATGTGCCCCACAGACTCAGGTGGCACCAGTCACCCAAGTCCTAGATCCACCCATGAAGCCCAGTCTTCAGCAGAAGCTACAGTGTCAGGTTTTGGCTGAGCAGCCCCAGAGCTGGTAACATTTCAGTTGTGAAAGGAATAAAACTGTAGCTTTGGCCTGAGCAGAAAAGAGAGGGAGAATGAGCTAAAGCTTAAGCTTAAGCTCTAGCCCTGCTCTGGATGCTCTGAAGAAAACTTTTTTTCTTGATGCTGCCTTCTGAAAAGCAAGGCACGCGCTTTACCGGGGTGGGGGTAGGGGGACTGTAATAGTAAGAGCTTTGTTAATAACAAGAGTTTTGCATGCTGATTCGATAGTAGGCCGGTGAAGTGGCACGTAGCCTCCTGCTCTGTGAGCATGACTGAGCCATGAACCTAGATAGTAGAATGTTGTAAGACAGTGGAATGTGGTAAAACACCACGTGTGTTGGATCAGGACTCATCCCCAAATTCCTAGCTTGAGATAACAATGTTTACTCCAGACTATATAAGCTGTACATTCTTGAGTTACGATGGGTTCCTCAGCTCTGGCAAAAGTTCCAACTTGCGCGGAGCCCCGGCACAAGCTATCGCATCCCCAGGATTGGGACACGCCAGGGCAAGGGGAACCATGCGGAGTGGTGGCTGCCACCTAAGGCCAATGTGAAGTAACTTTCCTCTCTGCTCTGTTCTATCACCTGCCTTTGCAAGTATCCTTAAATAAAGCTTTGCAAAGGTGAAAACAACCAGAAGTACATCCTTTGTTCAAGCGTGGCGAATCTTCTGAACCCAGTATTTCATCCTAAAACAAGGACATATGTGAGAAAATACAATACATGGTAAAGCACTGTCCCTACTTATCCTGAGGTGTAAAGTTGTTTGCCATATCCACAGAGAGATGCCATCCCATTTTAAACTCTGCATGGGGTTGGACCACTGCCCTTATAGTTTTGAGAACGTATTCTTGCCTGGTGAGGTGGTTCATCTGAGAACTACCTGGTTAGCCCTCATGCAAATTATTTGGCTTCCTTTAGCTTTCTATTTCTTCTAGTGAGTATTCATTGTGTCTTTAATATTTTTTTATTGTGTTTCATTTCTAGGCCTGTTTTGATCTATGTTTTGAACACACATGTTTTAAAGACATGAACATGGATGTGAAAGGGCCAAATTCTGCAGTCCATGGGTGTGGACAGATATAATAATTAAAACATTTCAAAGGCCCAGCTACACAGACATGTATGCCCTTTGAAATGTTCCCAAAGTAGCTGAAACATTCCAAAATAGATCCTCTGTAAAAGAAGTAGTATGATGGAGTGTTTCACTTCCGGCTATGTGTGCACAAGGACAGCACATGGGAGCTGGGTTGGGGCTGGGCTGTTGCTAAAGGAGGCTGCAGCATTTTGAAATGTTCCTGCCAGGAACTGCAAAAGGTTATATATGTGCGCATGGCCTGAAACACTTCCTCCATGAAGCATTTCTAAGAGTGTTTCATTTGGGAATGCTTCATTCATTATACCTGTCTGCACCCTTTGCTACATCTCTATTTAGGCAGAACTCCTTCCTCCTAAATTTAGAGAGTTACTATTTTAATGGAAAAAAATGGTGACATTTGTAGGAGAGCAAAAAGTAATAAACAAATTTACCATGCGAGGAAAAATATGCAGCCACAAAAGGCTTCCCTGTCTGTTCGGAGAGGAGAAAAAGACACAGGTAGACTCCAGCATAGGGCATGTAAAGTGTTGTCAGTCAGTATAATGACTGTGGAGATAGACCGCTATAAAAAAATATTTTAAGATTAATAGCTGTCTTTTTAAAGTATAGATCTGTCGTGTTTTGATCTAGTTATTCTAGTGTACTAATAAGAGGGTTTTTGTTTCCCTTCTAGGTAACAGATGATGGTGTCATAGCACTCGTTAGTGGAGTGTGTTCAGAAAACTTAAAGGTAACTCATCTTACCTGTTCTAATACAAAGAAGTGTTAAAAAACAAACGTATGTCTTATCTATATATTTTATGCATTTGCACTGGAGGGGAGAGGAGGAGGGAAGCTCTACAAACACAAATTCTTTAACAGTTAGTTATATGGAATGTATTAAAGTTTCAAAGAAAAGCTGCTTTTTATCTAATGAAATTTATTTCTTATCTATGGGAACTTTTTACCATCCTAATTTTCCCTGGGCTTGATGAAAGGCATGTGAGCCTGAAAGCTTGCAGAAAAATATATCTCTTTTTGTGATTTCTTAGTTGGTCTAGTAAAAGATATCATCAAGAGTTCTAGACTTTTTGCATTTCTTTTTGTCTCAGACCAACACGGCTACCAAATACATCCCTGAAGCATTTTATCTTCATAATTCTCCAAAACATAATGAATGTTTGTTTGTGGTTTGCGAGCAGAGGGGAAGTGAACCTAAACGCAGAACACTTACATAGATACTTGCTACAGAATAGAATACAGATATACACAGTGACCTCTAGTGTCAGAAGCATGGAAAAAGCAGGTATTAGGTTTGGTAGTGTTGGCGAGACTTTGGTGTGATGGTTCAGGAAATATACGAGAGGCAAGAATTTTTGTGGGTGATATCCAGGGATGGATCTGGGGTGGGGTGCAGTGGTGCAGTTCTACCTACCCCCCCCCCTTTGATTCCTGCTCCACCCAAATTTTAAAACCAACTGGCTGGGAGGGGCAGCAGCATTTCTATGCAGGAAGTACTGAGGGGGTTAATTGATTTTGTGGCTCATGATCTACCCGATTCCTGGTAAACTGTCTTTGCAGATGTTAATGTACCTCTTTCCTTTTAAATGGTCTTGATGTTCCATTAAGTAAGCTATCCTTTCCTCTGCAATTTTGCTGTCTGTTAGCCATTCCTGGTAATATCTCTTCTATTTCACAACCCTGCTGACTGTTCATTTTTTACTAAAAGCCTAACTTAGGTGTGGTAATCTTAACTCAGATGTACATTAACTTATGTGTGGAACTGAGTAACAGTTAAGTGTTGAATGCACTGTCAAGAAGTTCAAGAAGGCTAGATTTTGTATTATGAATCTGAATAAGTGATGTACATTTAATAATAATGACTACAGAGCTAATACAACAGTATCTTTGAATATTTTTCCTAGTTCATTGTGGCTTTTTAAACTTAACATATAACCTAGCAAATTAGTGCACATTCCAACTAAATTGTACTCAGTTTTGCTTTGATGTTAAACTGAATAATATAGCACTGAGCCCCTAGCATATTAGTAAATCATCTGGTTTCTCTTTAATTGCAGAAAAATATGTTGTGTTGAGGCACTACACCATCTACACCCCCCTCTTCAAAATTCTAGATCTGCCCCTGGTGATATCTTTTATTGGACCAGCTGGATGGTTTGGGATAGAAATAGATGAGCTTTCAGATATCACAATACCCTTTCCTCCAATCTCTTCTGAGAAAGAGACCTGAAGGAGGGTACTGTGATATCCAAAAGCTGGCCTTTGTCTATCCCAGCCATGCAGTTGGTCCAATAAAAGGCATCACCCACAAGAATTCTTGCCTCTGACACTGAGTTTTGGAATTCTTAGGCATAAACTGTCTCCTAGACAGTGGGCATGTCTACATGTGATGTATGCCACCATAGCAACATGCTCCCTCCTCATAGCATGCTGCAACAGAAACATAGCAGCTAAACATAACCGTGCATGGTTAGCATGGCACAATATGGGCTGTTATTGCACCATCATTTCGGACTTCCAAAAGGAAGTCCTAAATGGTAGCGTAGTGTGGAAGAAATCAAACTTCGCATTGTGGTTGAATCAGAACTGACAGAGCCAGCTTTTCTTTATTTAGGGCTATACTGTGATCACAGGGAGAATTCCATACAGCAAGGGGAATCACCCACTTGTCTGTTTCAAAGGATTTCTCAGACTCTCTAAGGTTACAAGCGTATTTATACTAAAGACAGAGAAAGACATAAAAAATATACCTTGGAGAAACAAAACAATAGTAAATTACACAGAAACTTAGAAAGTTTTACTTAAACTATCTATGCATAGGGCAATATATCAAGATAACCCAAGGCATGCAGGAATGCACAGGGCAAGCTATCAAGATAACCCAAGGAATGTAGGAATACGGATTCCTTATCTCAGAACATTTGAATTAAGCAGTATCAGCACATCTGGTCTTTGTCTGTTTTTCTAGTCAAGTGAGCTAATTACTTCTACAGTAGTAACAACAGTGCTGTACAGTGACGTGTAGAGATGCCCAATTATACATATTCCTCTAGTTCAGTGGTCACCAACCAGTGGATCTCGATCCACCGGTAGATCTCGGAGCCTCTTGTGGTAGAACTCGGAGCCTCTTGCAGTCAATCTGAGGCTGGGGAGGGGGGCTGAGTGCCCGTGTGCATGCATGCGCACACCCCAGCCTAGCAGGTTAGTCGGAGGGAGAAGGAAGGGGCGGGGGCTAGATCAAGGCCCCGGAGGTGAGGGACAGTGCCGCAGAGGCGGGAGCAGGGGTAAGTTGAGTGTGGCCCCGGACAGACAAGACTTACCTGCCAGGAGGTGCACCCCCAAATCATTTTTTCTCCTTCTGCCTCAATCTGCCCCCACCTTCCCTCCCCACAGAGAGGGGGAGGGGTGGCAGGTGGTGGTGGTGCACAGCAGGTCTTGGGTTGGTTTTAAATGCCGAAGGAGATCTACTTAAAAAGGTTGGCGTACCACTGCTCTAATTGATACCAATTTTTTTCTATTTCTATCAGGGTTTACATATATTATACTTCACTTATTTCATGTCATGTATACATACAGCTGTGGCAAACCAGAAGCTTTATATAAATCAAGTTTCATATTTCTTGTTTACAGTACAGATGTGGTGCCTTAAGAGGAAAAATCAATGTTTTAATTTTCTCTTCGGTCAAAAGAATGATAGCATTCTAATTAACATACCTCTGAATCACTGCAGTGTTATTCCTGTTTTTATGTTATACTGTCTCTTAGGTTTATTATTCCCTGTAGATAGTGTATTTATTAGCATCCTGAAAATGTTTTGGACTTACACACACAAGATTCAAGATGCTGAAATATCCTGTATGTTTCGGGTATACTAAATAGCCTTCCCTTTTAATTCTTGGTTTTCTACCCTACCAAAGGCTTCTGATAAATTGTGCACATCTAACATAAAAAAAAATTAAATTCTGGTAATATCTATCAAGAGTTAATGTAGTTACAGTGACCTGACCTCCAGTTTAGAGATAATCTGAAGATGATTTCTGTTTTAATTATAGATTTTTATATAATATAATCACCATTTTCCCAGTGTATATGTTATCTAAACTCTCTAGGGATTTTTATAACCCCCCCCACTCATCACAGTATACAGGAAGACTCATTGCCCTTTGTGCTGTTCTTACCTCATAGGAATTCTTTCTTTGAACTACATAACAATAGAAAACATCTACCTACAAATGTTAAGATGCTGTCAGATTACTAAAGACTGTTTCATTCTTGTTCTATTTTATCCTCAGTCTCATTCTTCTGGAGTCTCAGTCTTTACTATTGCAGACAGCCACATCATATAATCCTACTAATAATTTACCAGGCTCTATTAAAAAAAATGTCCTCCTTTCTTAGGGAACACTGGAGTAATAAAAATGGAACAAAATTTAGTAGTACAAAGTACAAGGTCATGCACTTAGGCATTAATAACAAGAATTTGTCCTGTAATTTAGGAGCTCGTCAGTGGACATGTCTACATGTGCACATTTACTGTGCAGTAACTGAAATTACTGCACAGTACAGGTGCGCATTTACACGCTGATGCCTATATTGTGCAGTAAATATGGAGACTTACACTGACTTGGGCATAAATTTGATAAGTTTATGCCCAGTTAGTTACTGTACAGAAACACACATGTAGATCCCTTACTGCACAGTAACACCGTGTGTATGGACTGTCTTTAACTTTAGCACATTTATACATGCACTTTAAAGCCTGCACGTAAACACGGTGACCTGTTCCTGCTTACTGCACAGTACATTTAAGCCAACATAAGTGCACATGTAGGCGTATCCAGTGGGAAGCAAAGGAAGAGAAATGCTTGAGTATATGTCTGTCCTAAGATGACTATGAACTACCAGTTTGTAAGGATGTACTGAAATCATGATTTTGCATTTTTCACAGAAAGTGACACCAGCCATTTTCCACAAAAAATGGTGGGCTCTGTGATTTTGACAGGCTTGCTGTAGAAAAAAAGTAATTATTGGCAAGCAGAGAAAAGAGCAGAAAGCAGTCTTGAAGCATTGCAGGGAGGAAGCTGGAAGAGAAAGCAAATGAGAAGCTGAGCCTGATGTAGCCTCAGTATAGGTGCCAGCCTGGGCCCAGTCTACCTCCATCTAAGTGCAAGGGTTTTGGTGCCATCTTTTAAGCAGTCAGAGGCATGCTGGTGTAGCGTGCTGCAGCCTAAGTAGGATTGAGCAGGGATGAACAGTGAAAAGAAATCCTCCAAGAGGACCCGATACATTTCAGCTCTGGACTGTGTAAGGCTTGCATGCAGATGGAGGCAGACTGTTCTGTATCTCCTGCAGCATGATTCTGGATGTGTCAAGGAAAACCAGTATAGATTGACACTTAGAGTCTGAGGTGCACATGAAGCAAAAGGCTGCTGCAGAGGCTGAAGGTCAGAGCAAGAAAAAGCGATCATGTCCTCATTCTTTAAAAGCACCATGAAAAGCTGCTTGAAAAGAAGTCAATGGCATTTTTCCTTGTGGAGGCTTTTGCAGTGGCAAACATCCCATTCAAGAAACTTGATCACCCTAAGTTAAGGGACTAACTGAACCAAAATATGCCAAATGCTGGTAGTTATCTGTGTGTGAACAGGCTTTGCCAAAGTGTCTATCTCCCTACAGTGACTGATTCACATGTACAGTCCACAGAGTCTCTGATGGCAGAGTCCTTCTCCATTGTGGCTGATGAAGCCACCAACTCTCAAGATAACTACGTGCTGCAACATTTTATTTGTACCTGGGAGATAAACAGCAGAACCTGCCTGTTTTCAAACAGAGCTACTGTCCAGCTGACTGGAGGGAATACATATGCTCCCGGTCAGCTCTCAACATGTGTGCTACTGTACAATAAGTAAACATGAGTAAAATTGCTACTTATATTTACAGGTAGCAAATTTACTCTCAATTAGAGCAAATTACTGTGCGGTAAGCGTCTGCATGTGTAGATGGGAACGCTTACTGCATCGTAAGTAGCTCTAATAGAGAGTAAAGCATCTCATGTAGTTGCCCCTCTGTGTCCACTATTTACAAATGGCTGGTAATCATTGTCTTATTGTTCAAGGAATGATCTCTGATCGGCTTTATTTAAAGTTATTTGTTTGACTAGAATTTTCAGAACTGGATGAAACTAGTTTTTTTGCAAACCTGAAAGGTATCACTTAATTGGGATTTATATCCTGCAAATGCAAAAAGGGCGAAGGGAGAGAAGTTTCTTATCTCCTCCCTTCCTTATTTACACTGGTCTGTTACTTCTTCACTTTAGTTTATGATTTGGCATGATTTGCTTTGTTTTTATATCTAAGCATCTACTATTAACAAGATGATAACATTCAATGCATTTGGTCCTTTTTAATGTTAATAGAGTTAATAGATAAGTAAGGTTGGGTGGTCCACTGTTTTCCACAGGCTATTGTTTAAATGTAAATGTGTTTCCTGTTTTTCATATGAACAGGTTGTTGATTATGGTGGCCTTATTTACAGTGGTCTCTTCTGGGGTATCAGTCTCTCACTCCTTACAGGTTTTACCTTGAAATGTCAATACAGCTTCCTGCTTTCCTATTTAAGTAAGCAGGCTGGTGACCCTCTCCTGCTCAGGTCTGTTGTGTAACTCCAGCATTAGTTACAGGTCTTATTACATGTAGTGACTAATGCCAGATCTCTGCTTACATAACACAATCCTGCAACTTTCCTATGGGGAATATCAACTCCAAGTAGATCTCCCGCATGGTAATATATGATGAGTTGTAAGTCCTGTAATTGGCGTTCTGTTATGTGAGTTGAAGCTCGGCATTCTGTGCCTTCCTTAGTCTCTCTAATTAGCTCCACATATTACAGATCAGAATCTGGTGTTATGATGCATATATCCTTATCTTTAAACTTAAAAAGTTTGCTTGTATACTTGCTGTTTAGAATGGGCTGTGGATAACCTAAAGTTCTATTTGAGAAGAGTCGCAAGTTTAATTTTTCTTTTCTAAATATTACCAAGAAACTAAGAATGTTTCAACTCCTTGATGTAAACTAGAAGTTCGATGAATTGTATCTTCTTACTGGAAACTAAATCCTCAAGCCCGTGCTTACGTGACTAATCTCACATGGGGTTCATCAGGATTGCTAGGCATAACAAATGTTACAGGATCAGGGCACACAAATTTAAAACTAAATAATGAAGGTGATGAAGTTTAGATCTGGGCTGCCTTATCCCAAATTTAACTTTCCAAGTCAGAACTTGCCATGAGCAGAAATCTTACCAAAGTGTACATATTTGGAACATATAAAAGGTAAATAAATTGTAATATTGCTCCAAGGTCTGCCTATAACTCAAGTAGCAAAGCATTTTTTTAATGAAAGTTTTGTTGTGGTTAGAGAAATGCTGACTCTACCCATTTACCCACTGCACATAGCTGGCATTATAGATGTTACGGCATAAAAATAAAATGAAGGACAGGAAGCAGAAGCTAGTTTAGAACTGAGAGAGAGAGAGAGTGTTTTGGTGGGTTTCTTATTTTTTATTAGTCAAACACCATCCTTTGCAACTCACTTATGCACTTGCCTTGTT
>NW_017729022.1:81365397-81367031 GCF_001723915.1 Gavialis gangeticus
TTCAGTGAAAAACTATAAATTGTTTTTTTTTCAAACTGATCTTGATTAGGCTTGGTAGGATCTGATTTTTATGTAGTCTTTTCTTAATGTATTAAAAGTAGGGGCAAGTTAAGCAGTCCGTGGCCTCTGTGTTTGACACTGATCTAACTCCTCTTTTTCCATTAGGATTCTTAAAATTAACTTCAGTGGCAGGAGAAGAAGGTCCATGCCAGTAGCTTTTAATTTTCATTTTTCTCCCTCTGCTTCACTGTCACTCTCAAAAGCACCTGTAAGGAGCATACTGGCTATCCCTAGATCACTGTTTATGATGTATTAAGAGTTTATATCAAGTATTTCTTTCTACAGAGACTGCCCATCCTGCCTCCCAGCTATTTCTGATCTGGAGAGTGCCAGACTTCAGCTGGATGCTGTGCCTCAGGAGCCCTGTGCTGACAGCAGATAGCTGGGCAAAGGCATTTCAAACTGACTTCATGTCAGAGAAAGTGAACTTGGCAAAAAAAGTAATTTTTATTCAAGGGACTCCTTATCTTTTAAATGTTGTCCTATTTCAGTTAAGCACCAATGTAAAAATCATAGCTTGTATTCTCCTTAAGGGTTTTCTTTTGCTGTTGTACATTACCAGGCATCATTACAGTGCTGCATGCCTCAAGGTACGGGTGTTATTACAGTTTTTTTTCTTATAATAGGAGATCCACATGGAACGCTGTGTAAATTTGACAGATATAGCTGTGGAAGCTGTTCTTACCTGTTGCCCAAAGATATACATTCTGTTGTTCCATGGATGCCCACTGATGACAGGTTAGTCAAAGCACACAGGTAATATTCCATATTTTAAGTTGACTCTAAGGTAAGCAGCATGTCATCTTTCTGCCTAGAAAGCACAGACTACCTTGCAAATGTTCCCAAAATGAGCAACAAGGTACTATTCATGATCTTAATAGTAGTATTCTTGGGGTTTTCCAAAACAAGACAGGGTTCTTGCTTGAAAGACTTGATAGACTTAACAGGGGAAGGAAACACAATAGTTCAGGCACACACAGGTTTAGACACAGCATTCTTCTAGAGGTTGCATATGTAAGTTGTAAAATGCAACTCAACTCTGAAAATGTACTACGCCAATTGATACCTTATTTAGAAGGCTTTATGTTTTAAAATTTTCTTCTTAGTCTGGTTTTGGATTTTCTGTACAGAACCAAATGATATTATTATCAGTAGAGATTTTCCTCAACCCCAGCCCTGGATACTGTCCCCCTGATCCTGCCCGCTTTTGTTGTTAGCTCTTCTGAACAGCCTGTCCTTCTTACCTGTGGCTGCCTGCTTCTCAACAATCGGCTCAATAGATACTGGTAACAACTACATTGCCTGCAGCCACATTCAGATTTTCACACTTGAATGGAGTTCACAAACTAGTTCTTCTCTCAGGCTAATGTGAGAGAAGAACCAGACTCTCATATTACAGGTGATTGCTCTTCAGTAACAGTGCATCAGTGCCTTAGTACTATGTTGCTCCAAAATGGCTGTTGCTGTTTTGGGGAGTATCACCTTACTAGCAGAAGCCTGTTTTTTTCTAATACCTGTGCAGCTATGGTACGTGTTCATAGATTTCATAAACATTTGGGCTGGAAGGGACCCTG
>NW_017729022.1:81367042-81369966 GCF_001723915.1 Gavialis gangeticus
ATCTTCTCAGGTCTCTTCTGACCCTAGAAACTATGAAACTATCTCTTTACAAGATTGCACATCTGGCTCACATCTGAACCACATTCCAAATGTTGCTTATGTAAGGAGTTCATGCATTGGCCAGGTGAACTGGTTAGGCTTACTCTGGCCAGTGATTTAGCAAAGCCTTTGTATGAGCAATATATATATATTGATCAGTGTTCCAGTGAGGCCTAGACAACTCATTCTTGCCCTCTTGACCCTTTTCATTATCTGTTTGTTTAGTGTTTTTTTAAGTTGAACTTGATTCTCTGCCATTATAACAACTGCAGCACTGAGTAATTCCTCATTAGCTGTCCAAAAATAAAAGCAAGTCTGGCATAACAAATTAACTTTTCTCAAAACAGATGGAAATTGGTTTTGGCTTTACATCTTGTTGTGCCTCCGTAGGATTAATCCAGTCTAACAAAGTAATAGATTTCAGAGCTGTCTAAAAATCTGCTTTGGAGTCCACTTATAGAGCAACAACAATCTTTGATAACTAATGTTCCTCATATTCTTCACCACACTGATCTCTAAAAGATCACATTAAAGATGAAGTGTTAGTAGGATAAGAATTCAAGCTAAATGTTAGTGAGAAACAATTATTTGGGATGTGCAGTCTAATCATTCAGTAGGAGGCATATCTTTTAGCGCTGGATGCAGGCTGACAGTCCTACCTTTTCAGCCAGTTGATGCTTCAACATTGCAAAGTTTAGCCAGGGGGAAATTGTTCATGTATGTGAGGAAATACTTCACTCTGCTGTTGCTCAGTTTAGTGGTTTATCTGCTAACTTTCTCCATGCTTTTTTTTGTAACATTGAAACATTTCTTCTATCTTGTAAACCAGTAATTTTCAACCTTCAGGCCTCACAGGCCAGATGAATGGTACAGGGCTGGTCTGGGGGGCAAGTGCCATGTGTAGAATCAGTCTGCGGATATGCTGGATTCTGGCCACTGAGTGACACAGTGCACCAGCACAATCTAGCACATTGGACCATGTCATCCAGGCCACAGGGCTTCCTCTGGGTCTGGAAATTTGGCAGCAGGGAAGCTGCAATTAACACTGCTACTCATTGCCAAATTTTTAGACATGTGGGGAAACATGACATGGCTTTAGAGCCCAGAGGTTGAGCACCACTGCTACGTGTGCCCTTTTCTCCTTGAACCATGTAAAGAGAGTTTTGTCAACATTAATGTCTCTTCCTGCAACCTCATGTCTAAAACAACTTTTTGTCAGTCCATTTTCATAGTCAGCTGAAGTTTATCCTTCTGCTTCCAAATTCTGAAAATAACCAACATGTGCAATTCCCACTTGACTGCAGATTGATTGTAATTGACCCCAAGAGCTTGAAATTCTGATAATCTGTGTTCAGTTTAGGTGTGAAACAACTTGGCATGTGATCTGTTTCTGACAGAAAAGTAAAAATAACTGTGGTATGACCTGACGCAAGAAAGCAGCATGACATCTATATGTTGCATCACAACACTATTTCCACCCTTCCCAAATATTGCTCTTACACAGCTGTTTCCAGGTTTTCCATACATAGTATGGGAAATGTATCTCATTTTCATTCTCAAAAGTTATATTAATGTATCAGCTTTGAATTTAGTTGAACTAACATCAAGAGTAAGTACTTAACAAGGTATGAACCAATTCACTCAGTTGGCATTTAGGATGCAAGTATAAATCAGTTATTAAAAAGACAGGAATTGGGTCTATATAAAAAAATGGAAGAAAGCTGTTCTCTCTGAGGAGCAGATTTGAAGTATCTTAAGTCCCTGGATCAGGGAAGGGTTTTCACTCAGGAAGGCATTTGGACACATGCTTAACTATGTAAATAGCGTTTAAGCCTGACTTTAATTTTAAATACAGTAAAAGCTGTGTTATCCAGCATCCATGGGGAATGGGAAGTGCCAGTTAATCAAATATGCCGGTTGCCTGAGAGGCGTCTTTGCCTGTTCAGGCGACCACCCCTCCTGCCGTGTCTGGTGCGCCACGGCTTTCACTCCCTGGAGTCAATGTGCCAGGGGACAAGGAGGGGGGCCCCGCACAGGCTGCTTTGCCCCGGGCTGTGTTCCAAAGTCGGTGAAGTGGGACTTGGAGAAACCAGAAGTGCCATGGTAGGACTTCCAGTTTCGCTTTTGCTGCGTCAATCGGCATGCTGGTTAATAGAGCATGCCGGTTAATAAAATGCCAGATAACACAGCTTTTACTGTACACGCTTAAGTGTCTCCTTTATCAGGGTCCTTAGTAGGATTCCCCTTGACACGTCAGATGGATTAAAATGTGGTGGTTCAAATGGATTAAAGTCTAATCATTGGAGACATGAAAAAAGATGTACTTTTACTAGGAGCAACAGCGTGTTAGTTCAACCCTTCTCTTCAGTGTCCATATAAATCAGGTGCTTCAGCAGGGCTTTTTGGTGCTTTTATCTAAAGCTGATTCAATAATCTATTAGATAAAATCACCAGAAAAGTCCCACTAAGCTGCCTGATACAGATACTGCAGAGCTGGGTCAAAACAAGTGCACTGCCTTTTCTTGGCATGCACTGGACTTGGCACTGGAGTGCACTGAGTTTAAAGTAACATGTATTTTGTGGGGGGGGTTTCACATCTGCAAGCAACCTGTGTTAGGCCATTTATTGTCTTTCTCTTAGTTGTATTTCTGTGTTACAAATCAGAATGTGGTGCTCTTCTAGTACTCTGTTGCCATCTATTTAGCATGGCAGTGTCATTTTCTGTCTGTTTGTACAAAACCTGGTGTTTTGGGGCTGCATCCTGGTTAACCCAGTATAAATGTTAAACATCAAAAATAATGTTGATCCTGGAATTAATTTTGTAGGCCTTGTTGGGTAGGCCTAGAAGGGTTAAATCAATAAAGGCTCTTAAAGCGTGATATATG
>NW_017729022.1:81370500-81370955 GCF_001723915.1 Gavialis gangeticus
GTGGGGGAGGAAGTGGGTAGGCACGTGGCGGGGGAGGTAGTAAGGGGGCAGTAGGCAAGGAACTTGCCCCCTGCCGTTTGTCCCCTCCCTCTCACTTGCCTCCACTTCTGCCTGCTGCCTCTGCCCCACCTCCCCTGTTCTCCCTGTTTTCCCCCATTTTCCCCCACATAGCCTCTGCCCCCACCACTTTACCCTTGCTCTGCAGTGGCAGGCTCCCTCCCTGTGCCAGCCTGGGTCACGGAGCACAGCCCTAGCCTGGCCCTGTAGCAGCAGTGTAGAGCCAGCACCACTGTGATGGGGCTGGACTGAATTTGTGCTGTGTTCCAGGCTGCAGCAAAGACAGTGCCTGCTGCATGGAGCAAGCACAAGCAGTAGGGGGAAGCAGGAAGGAGCAGAGACAGAAGGGGTTGGGGGAATAGGGGAAGGAGGGTGGGGGGTTCAAGGCTGTGGCGGGG
>NW_017729022.1:81375955-81376905 GCF_001723915.1 Gavialis gangeticus
AAAAAAGATGTACTTTTACTAGGAGCAACAGCGTGTTAGTTCAACCCTTCTCTTCAGTGTCCATATAAATCAGGTGCTTCAGCAGGGCTTTTTGGTGCTTTTATCTAAAGCTGATTCAATAATCTATTAGATAAAATCACCAGAAAAGTCCCACTAAGCTGCCTGATACAGATACTGCAGAGCTGGGTCAAAACAAGTGCACTGCCTTTTCTTGGCATGCACTGGACTTGGCACTGGAGTGCACTGAGTTTAAAGTAACATGTATTTTGTGGGGGGGGTTTCACATCTGCAAGCAACCTGTGTTAGGCCATTTATTGTCTTTCTCTTAGTTGTATTTCTGTGTTACAAATCAGAATGTGGTGCTCTTCTAGTACTCTGTTGCCATCTATTTAGCATGGCAGTGTCATTTTCTGTCTGTTTGTACAAAACCTGGTGTTTTGGGGCTGCATCCTGGTTAACCCAGTATAAATGTTAAACATCAAAAATAATGTTGATCCTGGAATTAATTTTGTAGGCCTTGTTGGGTAGGCCTAGAAGGGTTAAATCAATAAAGGCTCTTAAAGCGTGATATATGAAACTGGAAGTAGGCTGCATCAGTAAGCAGAGGCAGGAACTTATAGGGGAGGCTTGGAATGGTGAGAGGCTGTACTTGCCCAGTGAGCTGAGGCCTTGACAAAATAACAGAAATACTGTATTTACCCAAATCCAAGTTGAGTCTGAATTTAAGACAACCCCTGAATCCTTAAATTCTGTACATGGAAAATGTATACATTTGTTTTAATTTTCCATGCATACCATCTAAATATTGGAAGATCATTTTAAATTCATCCCTACAACCACTGTACCAAGGAAAGCAGTGGTAGTGGGGCAGGTGATGGGGGAGGCAATAAGGGGGTAGGCAGTGGGGGAGGAAGTGGGTAGGCACGTGGCGGGGGAGGGAGTAAGGGGGG
>NW_017729022.1:81377621-81378766 GCF_001723915.1 Gavialis gangeticus
CCCACTCGTAACACTCGTAGTATTCTGGGGCAGAAGGAGGCAGTGTTCAAACTGACAGAGGGCAGAAATTATGGGGTTGGTGAAAGCAGGGAGTTCAAGAAGTGATTTTAAAGGTGGGTACCCAAAGATGAGGTGGGAGAGGCAGGGGTTGCAGAGGTGGTGCGGGGAAGGCACCTGCTGTGGCTCCAGCTCTGGTCCCAAGCCTTCAGCCAAAGCTTCTGCCTGCCCTCCATCACCACCTTGTACTTGTTTCCAAGATGAGGGACCTTTCCCCCCCACCCATGTTAAATGAGGTGGGGAAGCTCATCTTGGAATTGATAAAATACAGTATGATAAACAGGCTGGATTAATGGGGAAGTAAAGTTAGTATACATACCAGATATCACCTGATAATGGGAACATGCTTGGTCTTGGTGCTTGTATCACTTCTTGGCCTCTTGTGAGCTCAGATCAAGTGTAGTGCCTGTTCTTATTGGTTACTCAACATATAATCTGGGTATGAGCCCAAGCATGTTAATGTGTGCGAGCTAATGATGGGATAAACAGCATATTAATGATGTGCATGTAAAAAATGCATAATTTTGGAAGACTTTTGGAGGTTAAGCCAGCCTAATCACTTGGCTGACAGTGACTAAAGCCAATCTTGTTGTATTCTCTGTCTCTGTCTACTGGAGCCATGTTGCTGTAGGAACTGAAAGCCCTTTGGGAGCAACAGCACCTTAAAACATTATGCTTAGCGGGGAATAAGGTAAATCTCCTACAAAAAGCTTTTGTTCTTTCCTCGTTAGTGTCCCAGAAAGCTTTTTTCTATTGCAGGTGCTAATACCTTCCATTCTCATTAGGAAGCTGGGGGACTGTGGCGTAGACACCCATACAGTCCAATGGGTCTCCAGCTGGTTAGAGAGTTGCACCCAAAGGGTGGTAGTAGATGGGTCCTTCTCGACCTGGAAGGACGTGGGAAGTGGGGTCCCACAGGGCTCGGTCCTTGGGCCCACCCTGTTCAACATCTTCATCAGTGATTTGGATGAGGGGGTGCAAAGCACCCTGTTCAAGTTTGCTGATGACACTAAGATGTGGGGGGATGTGGGCACAATAGAGGGGAGCAACAGGCTACAGTTGGACCTAGATAGGTTACAAGGATGGGC
>NW_017729022.1:81379296-81409137 GCF_001723915.1 Gavialis gangeticus
GGTCGTTTGACCCCAGTGCTCTTCCTGCTGTGGCAGGGGGTCGGACTAGATGATCTGCTCAGGTCCCTTCCGACCGTAGAAACTATGAAACTATGAAACCTTCTTCTTTGCCTGTCCTTCAGATCGTGTCATTCCTGGCTTCACCCTTCAGAACTCTCCAGTAGCTGCCTTATGTAATGCATCAACTTCAGGCTTCTTCTGTTGATCTTCATAGCTCTGTACCTCACTACTTTCCAGCAGCTCGGTTCCTCCAGGCAGCTCTGGGGTCCTCAGTGGTTTGGGGGCAGCGGGTGGCCTTGGGGGTCTGTGAGAAGGGCTGTCCCTCAGAAGGGTCCTCCTTGGGACTGCTGTGGTCTGGGAGGCATCACCGCTGAGGGCCTGCTGTAGTTGCCAAAGGGCCGTGGGGGACCAGAGGGGTCTGCCGTTGCTTGGGGTGCTCCACCGTCATCCGGGGGGCATTCTCAGGATTCGGGGTCCTCCACCAGGCCTTGCCTGTCCTCATGTTCACTCCTCCAAGTACAACAAATGGGTCAGCAACCTATGGCCCCACAAGGCAGATGCAGCCCATAAAGGTTCAATCCAGTCTGTGTTTTAGTAAGGGCACGCAAATCCCCAGCCATTTAATCTGGTCCAAGTTTTTCTAATGGCATAGTGATTGCCTCTGGCCACTACAGCCAATTGCTCCAGCTTGCCTGAAGTGCTGCTGTCCCTCACTGCAGTCTAAGATCAGTGGCAAAAGCAGCTGGAAGGAAATGGTGGGCTGCAGTGCTGATCCAGTCACAAGCTGTGGCCCACATGAGTAAAAGCCTGCAGGCAGCCTAAGCAGCCATTTAAATCGGGCAAATTACAGTAGCTGCTTGCTGGAGCCAACCGATTTTTCAATATTAAAAGTACCACTTAACTGAATTATGTGTGCTGGTTAATTCATGCAGGAATAGCATGGGCTCAGCTGCTCACAAATTACTAAGGCCAGTTACTTTGTTATTCACACTGTTTTAGGCATCTAATAGAAGCCTAACATTTGGCAGGCTGCAGTCATTTTTCTGGCTCAGAACAATACAGCAAACTGGTTGAATGGTGTCCACTGTGCATGTTGGGCAATTCTTGATTGCTAATTGAGCCTGCTATATGTAGCCTAAACTGTGCCATTTTCATGCCTTCTTCCATGCCTACTGTGTCCATGGAACTCTGTCTCTGAATAGCTCTATAAAGCTAGCAGTTTCTCCTCTTTTAAAGCTAAGATAGCTTCTGTGAAATTGGTGGGACTTCCAGTTATGCTAAGCCATGGTTAAACTAAAGCTCTAAGATTGAGCTTGGGAAGAACAGGCCTCTCTGACTGCTGAATGACCTGATAAGCACTGTAGAAAAAACACACTAATAAGCAGGGAAGTTGATACAAAAAAAAAGGAGTACGAGAAGCAAAATAAAATTAATAAGGACAGGTGTTGAGATAAGAGAAGAAATGAAGAGGTGAGCTTGCAAAAAGTTAATTAAAAATAGCTATTTTAGCAAAGGACAGATAAATATTGGTATGAAATAATTGTTTCTTTGTAGCAACCTAGGGGAGTGTAATTTACACATGGTGTTGCTATCATTGTCCCAGGAAATTCTTCTGAGTCCGGCGGATTACTAAAGAGACCGGGTAGTGTACTGTCAAAGTGACAATAACCCCCTCCATGCTTTTTGCCACTGAACATGAATTTAAGTCTTCCTTTCTGCATCACACCTAGACTTCAGGAGGCCACTTGCTAGCACTGAGACCACAGAGACCCAAGCAGCCTGAACGCTGAGAATGACAACAGGCAAGAGACAACCCAAACTCACACCTCAGAACAATATCATCTACCAAAAAAATCAGTTACTTGTAATAATGAATACAGTAAAGCAGAGATGGCAAACTCATCCATCCCCACAGACTGGATGGGTGGTGTGCAGCCAGTCTGTAGGCCCATTCCCTTTCCCTGTCCCCCAGCATACTTGATCCGGTGGCTGCTCCATCCAGTCTGGGACCTGAGCTGCACGTGGTGTGGATTATGGGTGGCCGGAACAGATGCCACATATGGGATAGTCTGGCCAGAGTGGCACTCACGCTGCATGCAGTGGACACCACAGCCAGACTGCACCACAGGTGGTTCACCCCAGCAGTTCTGGTACTGTGCCAAATGTGCACACTCCAGCAAGTCTAGGACCCACATTGCACGCAGCATCTATGAGCATCATGTGCAGCATGGGTCCTGGACTGGCTAGAGCAACTGCCGTGTGCAGCATGCGTCCCAGAGTGGGTGCCACGTGTGGTGCCATCTTGCCAGGATAACTACCTCATGCATCATGGCTGGTGCTCCAACTGGATTGTGCCGCTTGCAGCATGGGTCTCAGACCAGTGGAGTAGCCACTAGATCAGGGATGCTGGGGAAGGGGGAGGGGTCCATTGGCCCAATCTGGCCTGCAGACTGGCACCACATCACAGGTGCATGCTGTGCCCTATGTGGGTTTAATTGGACCCAGAGGAAGCACTGGGGGCTGGATAGGGGTCTTCATGGATTGAGCTGTATGTTTGATACCCCTGCAATGAAGTATGGCTGACTTGTCACTACCACCTTATTTGTCAGTGCACTTAAGTCCCAGGCAGGAGTTGTACTGATTTATACACTTTAGATAATCAGTCACCTGTTTAAGCACAATTCATCATTTCCAAAAGATATATGCGTAGAAAATCACTATAGCAATTTATATTGATGATTCATCAATTTTAAAAATGTATAGTAGAGCCTGGATCATTTGTATCCAGGCGATTCACAACCCACTCAGTTTGCAATGTGGTTGCTGAATTCAAGAGAAGCAGTACAAATGATTTCATTTCAGAGGGTGGTACTCTTTGTCTCTTGATGTAATATGCAGAATAAAGTTAGGTAATAATGACTATGAATGACTAATTATCTCACAAAAAGTTGGAAATATGGCCAAATATGATTATTAGTTGCTCATGGATAATTTAGTCATTGCTATTCATCCTCTTGGAGTGACTACTTAGCCATATTTTACTGTAGATTTCTGAATACTTGATCCTAAATGTGTATTTATTCTATAATAATACCATAACAGATACATTCACTAACTACCATCTGGTCTTTTCTTTCTGCTGTCTGGCTACTGTTACATATCTAAAAGTGCCTGAATGATTTATTTTTTCAACTACCTGTCCCCGATTATAGAATATACTAAAAAAAATCTGTTTGTGTGTAATAGCAAATGAAACAATTAAGCAGAATTAATACAAATTCCTGTTTTTGTCACACAATATCTGCATATGTTATGAACAGTTAATGACCATTATTTTTGTGTGTTTTTCTACAGATCGTTCCCGAGAAGCATTGGAGCAGTTAGTTGGACCAAACAAAATCAAGCAAGTGACATGGACTGTGTATTGATTTAGTGTAAGGGTCACAGATGGTATAGCTTTTTCAGGAAATTACCTCTTCTGGGGAACAGATTATATTCTGGTGACTGGTACTTTCTCTCACCAGATTGCTTCATTCTCTCTCTCTCCACTAGAGGTCTCTGTTACCATCCAAGTGATTTCAGGTCCCAGGCTCCTGTATCAATGCCTTGTTATTTGGTATTTTCTTTAATTAAAGCACCATCTTTCTTTACATCACAAGATGGATCATATTTCATTAAAAAGACACTTTGAAATTAATATTTATATTAGGAAAAATGCCTTGGAGCCTCAGGCAAAGGCCAGACTCCACTGTACAAACGTGATGCAGTCCCTGCCCTAAAGAGCTTACAATCTAAGTGCTTCCCTCCAGATACTTAGGCTGCCTATACACATGCTCAGGGGTGTCAGGGAGTGTTTTAATTAGAGCGGTTCCCAGAGAGCCACTCTAATTAATTAAAATGGCTCACCATCATGTGCATTAAGCCTCCGCAGGTTTAAAAATGGCCACAGGATGCTTTATCTAAACCTCATTTGACAAGGTTTAGATAAAGTGCCCCAGCAGCTGTTTTAAACATGTGGAGGCTTATAAACATGACGGTGAGGCCACGCTGGAGAGTACTCATTAGAATGTAGAACAGGCTCAATCAGTCTGCTCTGGCATGTTCTAATTAGAACGTGAGCCAGCATGTGTCTAGGCAGCCTTTATGTCTACATACATGAGGAGTTCCCTCATAAGTTAATAGCATTACTCACAAGCATAAAATATCTGCTTTTTTACAGGATCAGAACCAAAGTTTATGACAAAATACAGCAGATAGTGCAGGTAAAGAAAGGGGGAAGTAATAGAAAAACACACATGGCCTTCATAATGACAGCTAGTTTCAGTTCATCACTTTCTCAACTATTATATTCCTGTTTTTATTGGTAGGTGTTATTCATGCTGTTGCTTTTCACTTTGTTTAACCACCATACACTTACCTGGATTTTTAGGCAAGAATCTTGTGGGGGAGATCTTTTATTGACCAACTACATGGCTGACATAAACAAAGGCAAGATTTTGGGTATCGTGGTACCCTTCCACAGGCCTCTGGATTTTTATAAGCCCAAAAACATAGCCCGTGAGCAGATAAATACCACGAGAATTTTAAGATAGCTTAAACTTAAGTATAATAGTGATGACTTAATGAGATCTCTGAATATCAGCAGATAGCCAGTTCTTTTAGCTTTTATCAGCATTCATTTATGGAAGTGCTGAGATGGAAAGATAGGCCCATCCCAGTTCTGAGGTGTAACTGAACAGAAGAATTGGAACCTGGATTTAGTATTGTCTTTGACTCTCTGCCACCCCCACATCAGTCTAAATCAGCACAGTGTGTGTTCCACAGTATGTAATTTAGTTGAACCTCAGGCCCCCTGAAAAATCTATACAGTCATTAAGATATTGTTTGACCTTGAATTTCTAAAAATACATGTAACTCCAGGAATTTTAATTTTCAGTGTTATTGGTTTAGGATTACCTTATCACATGGTCCCTCAGGGTCTTCTGATGTTTTGCAATTGTTATGCTGATTTCTGTCCCCTGTGGTCTATTAGAGTGTATGTGTTCTTGTGTATGTTCAGTGGGTATGTATTAAACTTTACCTAGCAAATGGTGGTAATTCTGTGCTATACAGAGGGTATTTGAATGCCCTGCATTACTATTCTGCTTTAGGAATATCTATATTTAAATTGGGTGGCCAGGAATTCTGTAGAATTTGTGACTATTGACAATATTTAAGTTTAGGTAACACTAAGGAGCAGATTTACTTTTTAAAAGCCAGCATTGTAACAACCCAGATTTATGTTAAGCTGTTCACTCCACCATAAGTAAAAATAGTCTTCTATCTATCTTTTCAGAACTCTGGTTAAACAAAGTAAAGGTAAACCTCTAAACAAAATGAGACATTAAAATGTGTTGCACCTCACAAACATGTATAGCTTGTTGCAGTGTCAACACTTATCTCCACTCCTGTGTTAGTTACACAGGTTATAGAAAATAATGTTCAGGCAGGTTTACCGAATGATGTGTACATTTTTGAGCTAGGTTGCTTAAAGCTGTATTCCTCCAAATCAGTGCTACGGCCTTATCTAGAGTGATGACTTGCTTTAATTGCAACCACAGGTAAAACTGCATTAGTGCAATTTAATATTGCAGGCAGGCAGAGCTGCAGTTTGCTCTAATGCAGCAAAACCAGTGTTAGCAACTGGGGCAACTGCCTTGTCTAAACAAAGAAAGTTTCAGTCAGCATTAAGGCCCCTGTCGCTTAAACACCTAAAAGATCCATTAAGCATTCTGCTTCTAGCCTACAGGTAACTTACTACCCTGGCACGCTGAAATCCTGTTATTAGTTCAGGCCAGTTACTCCCTAAGCTATTGAGGCTGGTGCACAGTAGACGTACTTTACACTGCACCTCTGCTGAACCCTCTCCACTGATTAAAATGCAGCACTGACAGGCTCAAGATGTTTAGTCAATAAGGCACAAGCATCTGTGGTTGCATAAACCAGGGTGCCCAAAAGAAAAAAACAGCTACAGTGTAACTATTGCAAGAACGCTGCTTCACCTGCCCCTGAGCCAGAGTGGAAAGATGTACTATAGTACCCTAAGGATGGACAGCATAAAGTATAAGGCAGCCAAAAATGGGAGTTCCTCATAGCTCTAACAAAGAAGCAGTGATTTGCAGGGAAGGGAAAATGTATTTGTTCCTAGTGCCACAGAAATGCTGTTAACTTTTCTGGATTTGATTTGGAATTGTACACTACTCTTTCTTCTGCTAACTGAGTTGTATGTCATGCTGAAGGGTGATACAGCTTACATTCACCTTTGAATTTTGCATGCAGCTGTTTTGTTGTCTGTTAACCACTTCTAGAATATTCGACTTAGTGGGATATTCTCAACTTGTTTTATACATAAATGCCTACACACTGAGATGAACAAATCTCCTTGAATGACATCTCCCTGTCCTTAGGGTTCTTCTTTGAAAGCTTGATGTGTCATTTGCATTTTCATCTCTGGAGCTTGATTCTGATCTCATGAGGATTTGTTTTGAGGGGTTTTTTATTTTGGGGGTGTTTTTTGCAGTGTAACTCCACTGCCTTCAGGAATGATTCTTTATTTAAAATCAGGCTTCTTGTGTTTGCAAATGTAAGGTGGAATGGAAAAATAGCATACTAGTATGCACCATATGAAGATGTAGTTAATTCTTCATGTTATATAGTACTTCTAGTTATTGTCCCTGTTGTATATTGTTGAGTAACACACTGTGAAGATGAGCACTGCATGTATGTATTTGTGAGTATTTATGTGTTGTTTTGAAAATCAAAACCAGTAAATCTTTAAACTGGACTGAGTTGGCAAGTTTATGTCTGTAAGCTACTCTGACTCCACTCAAAAGGCTTCTCTCGTACACCTACACACACTTTCAGCCCTCTTTTTAAACTGTCATTTGTAGTTACTATTTGGAAGCTTGAAATTGAAACCTTTTTCCTCTTTCAGCTATAAATCCTTCATGGCCTTGCCTAGTGGGGCAGGGGGTTGGACTCGATGATCTTCTGAGGTCCTTTCCAGCCCTAATGTCTATGAAATCATCATAGAGTTGCTCATTAGAGCTGGGCTGCTTTGAAAATTCCCTTTCAAGTTGGTATGTCAGCAAATACTTCCCAATAGGTCAGGTTGCTTCCTTGCAAACTGTCGAGAAGCTACAGCTGTCAAGGAGAAAAGCATGGTTGTAGACCTGCCACTTCATCTTTGGCCAAAAGTTTCTTTAGGTTTTCCAGGGGAAAAGATTTCCTGGGAAAAAAATATTATGCCTAAGACCACTTTATTGCAGAATAACTGAAGAGTTAATTTCAAAGACAAAAACAGTTTACCATCAATCCTAAAACATAGTAGACCAGTCTTTCTACCTTGACCCTAGCCTGAAAAAAAGATAGCACTGAGGCATTCTGCAGTAATATTAAAATGCTTAGTAAAAGGACCAAATCATTCTTACTCCGGTACATTCGGCCTAGGGACAGGGAGACGGAAAGAATTTTATGTCCAATTAGATATGAAATTGCATAATTGAAATTATTAATGATTTCTGTTATCTTAGCAGGAAAGAGTCCCAGTCACAGACTAGGACCCTGCTGCTGTGGTACTGTACAAACACCGAACAAATATATGGTGCCTGCCCAAACAACTTACAGTCTGAGTACAAAGAGGAAATAAACCTCACAGGAACTGTAGGCATACTGCTGGATTGACTTCTATCTTAGGCCAAAATAACCTAAGCATGGGCAAAGGAAATTTGTGAAGCAGCCACATAGACAAGAATACTTATCTTCACCGGCCACACACAATTGGATTCTGATCAGTTTTGGAAAGCTGTAGTGAAACCGCTATTCTGCTTGACTATACACTGGATTTCTATGGCTCCTCACAGACATTAAAAAAAAAAGGGGTATTTTAAACTCAGTGTGCTCCTGCACCAAGCCAAGCACGTGTCCAGAAGAGGTGGTGCATTAGTTGGATCTAGCTCGCCTGACATCTGTATAAATCAAGCGCTTTAATGGGCTTTTGTAGTGCTTTTATCGAATAGCTGATTGAATCAACTTCAGCTAAAAGTACCAAAAAAGCCCCGCTAAAGTGCCCAATCTATATAGATGCTGCAGAGCCGAGCTGAAGTAACGCACTGATCCTTCTGGTAAAGTGTGATTTTTCTTGTTCTTTTTTTTTTTAATGTCTGCAAGTAGCCTATTATCCTAGCTGCTCTCTGACGCAGCTCCTCCCTCTAACTCTTTTGTTTTATTACATCCTAAGCAGAAAGGTCAGTGAAACGGCTGTCTCAAGGGAAAAAAGAAATTACCTGTAATCTTTTTTTCTCTGTGACAGATACCCATCAACCCTGCCCTTCCTGTGTATTCAGAGGATATGGACAAAGAAGTTTGTTTTTCAAAATCCACATGAATTAGCCTCTAATCATATTACTGTTTAGTTCACAATCAGTTCAGTTTATTAATCAGATTAGTCATTTTAGCTCTGGCCAAATGAAGAAGTGAGTTCAGGACCATGCAATGTTCTTGACTGACAGTCCTGGCTGCCTCAGCAGATTCAAGGAAGGTACCAGGATACAGACATATAGTTTGGAATGAGATGGGAAGAAAAGTCTGATTAGTTACATGGACAGTCACAAGGAGATATAAAGAATAAGAGGAGGATACATTTGGACTTCCCCAGGTCAGTCCAGGTTCTCCCCAACTATATAATGACCTAACAAACTCACATGTTCAGTTTTAAGAAGCCTAATGTTGATTTTTTCAGTGTATGTGAATAAGAAACACACATGAGAGTAGCGTGCCTACCTACAAGACAAATAAAGTTTTACAGTGGAAATCTTAAGAAATATTAAATGACATGTTTTGTGACAAAGAGGCTAGTACATTTATCATATAAGCAAAATGATGGATCTAAAACTGCCTTTGGACGTGCACTTTGATGGAGGCCTGTGTGCATATCCCAGAGTGAAATTTACCTGCAAGCTTTTCCCCGAACTAGGGGACAAATCTTCCATTGTTCTAAGCTGAAGTAGTGGTAATGACTTCCATAGAACTAGACCAAGTTACATTAGCCAAGGATCTGGCTTATGTTCTTTCTTCACATTTTATAAATATAGAATACTCCCTCCCATAACCCCCCACCAAGTACAAGCTCTTTCCACCTTTAGCAGCCTTTGAAGAAACTGTGAGTCAAGGCTGGTAACTCCAGACAATGCTTGATGTTAATCCATTGTTCTCCCGTCTAGTTGGCTCAGGAAGTGAATATTCTATTACTTTGTGCAGCTGACGGTGAATGCTGTGGCCTGTGAACTGAGGCCTCCCGGGGTCGCCGATCAGAACTTTAGTTCCATACATCTTGATGCACTTTCCCAACCAGTGATGCAGACAGTCAGCAAGATGTTCATCATAAAACATATCCCCTAACACAATGAGGTCCCACTTGTCCAGTGTTGTATCAGTGATGTTCTTAATTGCAATAGGAAAGGGATTCACATTGTTCAGTTCACAATTGATTACCATGGCCATTCCTGCAACTGAGAAAAAAATGATCGATAAGAATGAATTTAAAATGCTGTGCTTCAAACCCCTCTATATTAGTAAATTCTGAGGATTTTTCACAAGTCTTAGTTTGAATAATCTCTTTAAATATTAGTGCTATTCATATTATTTCTGCACCTTATGGTGGTAGCCTAGCACCCCACAGACACTGACACATATTGTCCCTGCAGCATTTCCATAAGGTAGGGAAGAAATGTATTCCCATTTTACAGATGAGAACTGAGGGACAGCACAGATTAAGTGACTTGTTTAAAGTCATGCAAGAAATTGAATTCAGATGTCCAACTCTCAGACCAGTGCTTTAACCATTAGGCAGCTTCTTTCTTTTTCAAAGAATAAGTAACTAACAATAAAAAAGTAGGTGGCATTTAGGAGAAAACAGGTGGTTTGAATCACTGTTAGCCAAATAGCAGCTGGAAAAATTCTGGCTAAAACATGTAAACACTTGGGCAAAGAAAAATTCTTGGTGCAACGTCACTGAAGTCAGTTATGCTAAGGATTAATCTGGCTCTCAAAGGGGCAACTCAGTATGATCCATTTAAAATAAATTTATAATAAAACTCTTGAGTCTTTTGTTCTAAAGTAAAAACAACTGAAAACAAAAGCCAAAGTTCACAGGTGGATGCCTTCAATTAGGTAGGTGTCTAGGTGTGCATATCTGGGAACATGAGGCTATAATCCATACTTCAGCACCAGAATCAAGTGCCTATAGAAGGGACTGGGATCTAAACATTCAGACATAGCTAAACTATGAACTGTTTCCTGCTTAGACTCTTAACTTTTAAATTCTCTACATCAAATTTAACTTTAACTTCTTGAGGGCTTAACTTTTCTTACAAATCAAAGGCAGTATAGTTCCGTTCGGTCTGTTTTAGAAACTGAAAAACAGTGCAGGAAATACTGGCAGCTGTAATAAGCAGAACTGACTTTTAAATACCATGATTAAAATAGGCAAGCTTGGCAGAAATGCCAAGGGATGATCAGGCATAGAATCCACCTACATATCCCCAGAGATGGCCTTCCAAAATGTTGCAAGGGACAATACAGAAAGAAGTCCGGTCTTCTATTCATGGCAATAAGACTTTTATGCAATGTGTGGCACCCTCTAGCCCTTAATGTTTGCAAATGGAGCACAACTGATCCTGCTGGAAACATAAGCATTACACACAACCATATATCTTTATAGCATTTTTCAACATGGAAACTTAATTTTTGCAACCATGTTAAAGGCAAACTATTCTTCATGCATACTTAATAACTTCCTTGTGCAGGACCTGGAAACAAGCATCTTACTAGGATCGATGTCATTAGCGAGGACATGGGATGCACCACTCATCACAGCAGCTATTGCTGTTGCTCCACATCCGCTCCCAAGATCTAATACAGATCCCATTCTGACAATATCCGGGTTATCTAAAATATATCTGAGTTAAGGAGGTAAATAGTTAAAATATCAAAAAGAAGGCTGGGCAAGTATCTATTTTCCATATGAAGTTTTCCAAGAAACTGTTTCATAGATGTAATAGTGCAGAGATTAATTCAAAAGATATCCAATACATGTAATTAATTGCACACCATCTGTCATACAGACACGTGTATGTGTGTGTGTGAGAGCATCAGAAGCCACCAGAGGGTGCACCAAGTGAGAGAAAACAAGCAACCAAAATGCTTTGTTTCAGTCAATCAGTCTCACTCTCTCAGTTGAATTAAAGTAATAAATGGATGACACCAGGAAAGTGGCTGTGAAATGTGCCACTAAAAGTAGGGAATAGGAAAGTTGTAGGTAATAAATAGTGATAAAGTTAAAACTGTTGGCTTGAGTACAGATGTTTTTAGAAGAAACTCTAGGCCTGCTGATATGCATGAGCCAGAGGCTTAAATGTGGACACCTCACCCTTGATTAGCTCCATCTGTGCCTGACTGCCGCATAAGGCTACAAGTGTAAAATCCCAGTCCCTCCGGTTCACTTGTCTGCTTCATGGCTTGCAGCCCCTCAGTTCTCCGACTGCTTCAAGGCCTTGTTTCTCCGCATCTGCATTTGCCTTGCCTCCAACTCTAACCCTCACCTTTGTCGGACTTCTCGGCTCTGACTCGTGACCTGAGCCCCAACCATTAGGACTGATTACTTAGGAGACAGGTCATTCATGCAAGTCTCACCACACATTTTATACAATAAAATGAAGCAATCATTTGGGGGTTTTTTTGAAGTCCTGTGTTGATGCTCTGCTGAAACAGCTTCTGATGAGTGACTGGGGAAATTATAAAGTAAACTAACGAGGGCCGGGGGGGGGGGGGAAGCCTCCTAATCCCCTGGGCAGTGAGTCATGTTTATTCTTGAATTGTAGGGGTTTTGGAGCAAACTGTCACATAAACTGCCATCACTTCAGAGAGGTTATGACCATTAACAACAGGCAGAAGTCCTATGCCAAGGGACTTCTTCATGCCTTCATGCTATTCTGCTGTTGGAAGGTGGACTTTACTACAATACAAGCAGTGAGAGTTTTCTGTCTATTGACTCCTCTGTGAAATCCGATGAAATATGAACTTTCATTTTTACCCAGGAGAACTTATACAATCTTCTCTCCAATGCCTGATGAAAGGTGTTTGTGCCCAAAAGCTTGGAATTACAGAAATTGTTTTGCAAAAATTTGTTGGTCTAATAAAAGATATCATGTCTACTATGAGGCCTGATTGCCTAACTCTCCTCACATACAGATGTGTGAGACTGACAAGGAGAATCTGTAGCTCTCAGGCCACCCAAAAAGGGCATGGGTGTTTATGTCAAAGCCTGGATACCCTGGAGTTGCTTGGCACCCTTCCCCAATAGCAGCATTGTCATCTCAGGAGCAACTACGATTGACAGATGGAGGGACTTCCATAGGAAGGGTGGAAGAACATGTCGCATGAATGTCTGGTTTCTCCTTTGCAAACCTTGTACTCTATTGGGGTTTGTCTGGACCCCCGCTCCTCCCTCAGCTGTGCAGGTGAAGAGAATGATCAGGCCCAGCACTTTTTTCTTTAAGTGCCCTGATTCCAACTGAGTGGTTCTCAAATTTCCTGTAATGGTCATGTGTACTTGAAAAGACAGTTGGAATCTAAATTCTACCCCAGTGTGGAAACAGGTCACATGCTGGCATTGGAGACAGTTGTCTGCCACGCTAGCTTAATAAGGCATCTCAGGTTACACTGTGCTGGGTAGTTTGCAAAGGAGAGTTCTCATGTAGTGATGGAAAGTAATTGCAGAAAGAACAAGAAGTTGTGGCAGCAGCATATTTTTCATGTGTTATCAGGTTTTCAAATAGTGCAACTAATTTCTGAAATTCCCAATTAATTCAAAACAGCAAAATAAATAATACTAAGAATCTGCTGGTGGGATTCCAGAAAATTAATTAGCATTGCTACCTAAACATTTGGGCAAAGGAGGAACCATCTGATAATGAAATGTGGAGATTCAATTAACTGGAAGACCTCATTGAATTGTGTTATCTTTAGCAGCCTTTTAACTCTGCTAAATGTCAGACTAATCATAATTTAGCTGAAAGTCCCATTTCTTCCCATTTAAAAAAAGCATTCACTTTCACTTCCTTGCAGACTGTGGGACCAAAAAAAAAAGAAAGAAAAAGAAAACCCCCCTCATCTCAACAGAAAATTACTCACGACTTTCTGCTGTTTAGAGATGAAAACTTTCTGTGTGAGAAAAAGAATACCAGCCAGTCCCTGAGAATAAGTAACAGCAAATGCATCTTGACATTATACTTCCAAACCAAAACATGGCATACCTTTTGGTAAAGGACTTCTAAGTCAGTGGTCTCCAAAGTGGGGTGCATGCACCCCAGGGGGTGCGCAAGACGATCCATTGGGATGCAGGAAAAAAATATTAGAACTTCTATTTATACAAATATACATATATTGGGGGTGCATGCTCAAAAATTTTTTACTGATGGGGTGCACAAATATACATATATTGGGGGCACGTGCTCAAAAATTTTTTACCGATAGGGGTGCGCGATCAAAAAAGTTTGGAGACCACTGCTGTAGATGACTAGAAGACTGTAAAGTAGATTAAAGAATCTGGTCCAGTTTTCTTCTATAAAAGACACAGAAACCACAGATAGCCTGACATCCCATAGCGGACTAAGCTAGCAGTCATTGTACTCTGTACCTGGATAGGGCTTGGCCTCCTGGCCAATAGATTGCCCAGAAGGGATCAGCAAAAGGCCACAAGTCGGCTCTTTCCTTCCAGAATCGGCAGCGAGGTGTCAGAAGCCGCAGTCTTATCTCTGGCGTGAGGTTTCCGCTGCTGATGACTTCAGTGTTCTCCTCCAGAAATGCTCTCACCTCAGGATCCAGGAAGTTTCCTGGTGTCCTGTAGTGGAAATGTCTCCCAAGCTGAGAGGTGCTTCTGCTGCTGGTCCCTGAAGTTTTTGTGAGGCTTTCCCTACTGCCAAAGCGTATAAACCACCTCCAGCAACAGATTGCCATGTCTCTCCCGTTGGTAAAATCCTTCCCAAGTTGAACTTAAAACTATATAGCAAAGGTTTCTTCCATGGTGTTCAGGATGGGATGGAATCTGAAACAGACTCACAAAGCTGTTTCTTTATGTAGCCCTGGATGGCAGTTCTTGAAAACAGGAGAACAATATAATATAAATGGTAATAGCAATTATTTCAAGAGCTGTAGGAATAGGCAACCAGATGAGGGCCAGAAACTTCCTTATAGCATCAAATTTGTGCCTTTTTTCCCCATGTATTTTCAGTTGTGCTTTATAGTTCCAGCTAAGGCAAACCTTCCAAATATAATTACCACTGTGTAAAATAACAGGAATTTGGGGGGTTTTTTCTTTCAGCTGGGAAATACAGTTTAAGTGAGGAAGCATTGCTCTAGTTCAGTTGTGACAGATTAAAAAAAGAGAAAAAACCCAGTGGGCTAAACCACGCTTCTGCTGAAACCTAGGGATAAAATCTTATCTTTACTTCCATAGGACTAAGACTGCTCCCCTGCCCCTCCAAATCCATACACCCACATGAGTTTAAATTACACCACCAGTATTATTGCTGTGTGTGCCAGCTAGGGGTAGATTCCCTATTTTCTTTACATCCTGGACACCAGGTAGTTATACCAAATAAATGAATGGTGGGCCCAAATCTGAGGCCCAGTCTACACTTCAAACTGTAGATGTGTTTGGGATGGGGCAGGGAGGGTAAAGTTAGATGAGGTGTGAGTTTTGACAAGCATAGCTCATAGCTGTGCCAGCAAAAGCCTCGAGTATCCAAATTTTTCCTCATCAGATTTATTTTGCTTAGACAGTGGTGGGCTGGCATCAGTGATAGTGATAAAAGCACAGTTTTGCTGCCACAACCAGGACCCCAGGAGTGCCCTGCTGGTACAATATACCAACATGGCTCTACTAGCAGCACCTTCCAAACGCACATCTGGCTTAAGGCTCTCTTACCCATCACCCTTTCTGCAGCAGGTCCTGCCATAGGGAAAGAGAGAGGCAAAAGACACAGTAAGCAAGAAAAATGGGCATTACATTGTACCCGCAGGTTGGAGACTGCAAATCCCTACTCTTAAAACTTAAAACATCCACATCAAACAGCTTTAGAGGTGAATATTACTCTCTCAGTGGTAATCTGTTCTCTGTTAGCTTTGAATCCTGCAAATCTATGAGGGGCAATAGTTGTTATTCAGGAAATGAGCCATTAAAGCCATCAAGTCCCACACAGGATTCCATGGAGAAGCAATCTCAGTGGAAGAACTAACAGGGCTGAAAGTTAAATTGAGGGGTTTTAGCATTTCCTTCCGTTCACAGCCATTGCAGGGGCCATCGAGGGCAGCACACAATGTCAATATGCGGGTCACAAATGCTCAGTTAAGTGACAGAAATGTTAATGGTGTTATGGCTGCTTTCAATTTTTTAAAAATATTTAAATTGAGATATAATTTATTCTCCAGTCAAGTATCGTGCAAAGGGACAAGCTCTCAAAAGAGAGACTTTATGGGGGGAAGGGGGTGGGGAGGGGGGGCAGTGAGTCAAAGCATAGTGCCCAAGCTGGTGGATGATCGGCTAAATAGAACAAAGTTTACCAGCTTGGACCCTGCATTTCACCATGACACCACTGAGCCATGACACCACTGATCCTATGAGGCACCTTGACCAGACCGGGCCATGGTAAGAGGGAGCTGATGATATCGCCAACTCCATAACCTTTGGTAACTTGAGCTTCCTATTCTGGATACTGCCCACAAGTACCTGCTCTTACCTCCTCCCTTGTGTCTTCAAGAAAGCAGAATCAGACTTCAAAAAAATCACTCCAACTCAGTTCCATCAATTTTCTTCTTTTCCTCCAAAAGGCCAGCTTCAGACAACATTTACCACTGGGAGAGCAGTACTAGAATACTATGCCTACATCTGGTGTCTACATTTTGGAAAGTACTTTGAAAAACCTGAAAAGGGTGCAGAAAAGAGCTACAAAGTGTATTCAAGGGCTGGAGAAAATACTTCAGTGTGTGGGAGACTTTAACAGCTCAGTCATGATTAGCTTATCAGAGAGAAGATTGAGATGTGACTTGATTAGTGTGTAAGTACCTTCCTAGGGAGACTATACGAGATATTAAAGGGTTCTGTAATCTAGCTGAGAAAGGCAAAACACAAAGCAAGAAACTGAAGTCTGTCAAATACCCCTAACACACAGAAGCAAATCTTGGGCAGAGAGAATGATTCACTGCTGGCACAAACGACCAAGGGTGTTTATATATGTGGTCCAGGGTGGAGAAAGGGGGGCACTTTAACTAGAGCAGAGCAGCTCTAATAAAGCGCCTGGAGCATCTTGTGTCAGCATCCTCGCACTGAAAAATGGCGGTAGAGGCACTTTAACTGAAGCTGGAATGAGCTTTAGTTAAAGGGCCGTGCCACCATTTTTCAGCACAGGGACACTAATACATGAGATGCTGGATGCTGCTGGAGCGCGGTAATTTCCATGCATAATTACCACGATTGAGTCTGCACCAACGCACTGTAATTACAGTGCATCAGAGCAGCCTCACTGCACGTGTGTAGGCACCCCAAGAAAAGTAGCAGGATCTATCTTTTGGAGCCTTTGGACCAAGCTTGGATGTCTTTGTGGGAGAGGTGTCAAGCACAAGTTACTGGAGTCCATAGGGGGTAGCGAGGTGAAAGGGAAGTGGGCAGTCATATGCAGGAAGTTGGACTGGCTGCTGTAATGGCCTTGAACTGTTTTTTCAGTGAAAGAGAAGAAAATAGTATTTTCAGATAGTTTCACTTGGCCTTAAGCAACACTTGTATCTCACTGGTGGTTTCATCCCCTCTCCTGTCCAGGTGGCTGAGGTTCTCCTAACTTAAGAGAAGGCGGGGGGGAGGGGTGGAAGAAAAGCAGCTTTTTTTAAAGCAAGCAATGAGACTATAAAAGTGACGGCAAGACACAGAAGAAACTGCATTCCTCTCACTCTCTCTCTGGTTTTTGTTTTGTTTTTTTGCAGTCTGGATTTCAAGTTAACTCTGTCTCTTTAGAAAAAAGCTACTTTAAAAATTGTGGGTTTGTTTTGTCGTCTTTTTTCAAGGGTTATTAAACCCACTATTGCAAGGAAGGGCACAGAGGTAGCTCTGCCCCTTCCCAACCTCTCTTGCAAACCAGGTCTGCCTGGGCTAATGGTGCAGGGCCAGCACAGCTTTGTAAGCATGACACAGCACTCCCGCCTCCTTTGGCTGCAGGCACCGACAGGCTTGTCAAAGCTGCCTGCACGCAGCCAAAGCACAGAGGGGCAGCCACAGTATCCAGCCTATTCAGGGCGGGGTTTTAATGTAAACCTACCTCCGTGATCATAGTGGTGGGCCCTCACTTTGCAGCTGGGGATGGCAGGGGGAGAAGGCTGCTGTGCAAAGCAGGGTGCCTTTGATTGCCAGGAACTTGCACAGTGAGATCACTGAGCTGGTCCCTCCCTGCTCTTAAAGGAGCAGCTTAAGAGAGAGCCTGGTTAGCCTGAAGGCATTCTCAAGCATGGTGCCATGGTGCCCTAGGGTGCCTTGAGCTCCTTACAAGGGTGCTGCAGGGTTGCCAGGCAGTGTTAGCTCTGTGTAGCTTGCAAACATGATTCACAAGAGAAACCCAGTGATTTCCCATAGGAATTCGTCATTGGAGTCTGGCTGAATTCTTTGCAGCAGGAAAACTACTCTATTTTTATTTAGGCACAAAAAATGGAGAAAGAAAATACAGAGAACATTGGAACATTCGGACAAAACCAGATCTTACCTGGTGGAAGGGCAACTCCATTAAAATGCCGATAAGAAAAGTACTTGACAAGTTTTCATTATCTCAGCATAGACCCTCGCTTATCAGCATGGACAATATGATTTTTCAGGCCAAATCATCCAGACCAGCTCCAAGATGGAACTGTCAGAAGGCGGTTTCACAGAAGTACCAAAGCCTGACCATCAAGAGAGCAAACCAATTAGAGGATCCATCAGAAACCAACAACTGATCAAGGCTACACTACATTTACAAGCCGCCTAATTGAAATACCCAAACTCTGTATATCTAGAAGCTATAAAAGTCATTATATGCCATGATGAGATGAGCATTATGAACAGCTCTTTAGCATCATCAAGCAATGCAATGGCCCTGCGACTGTAAAAAGAACTATAGAGCAGCTGGCTACTACACTGAACAACATCAAAAAGGAGAAATGGCTGCTACCATAGAAGGAATGCATATTACCTATCCAAGCAGACAAGCTTAGTGCATTCTTAACCATCTTAGACGCAAAGACACCAAAAAGAACATTGCCTTGTGTCAGCAAACTACATCATGTGCAACAACAGCAAGTACAGTAACCCAACCAAGCAATATGCAGAAATAATTAAACATCTGACTTGTGAACAACTTAAATCACCCAACATTGACCTTAATTTAACCTCATCTCTGACAATGACTTCTGACATAGTTATTAAAGCAATTAAGACTGTCAGGACTGCTGACCACATAAGATAATCCCAGAATTCATTACCAAGCTTGGAACCACAATGAAAATATGGCTTCAAAAATTCATGTATAAATATCTAAAAAGTAACAGACTTTCAAAGCTGATGTCATTGCTATCCTGCAACCCAATAAACCACCGGAGGATCCAAAGAGCTAACGACCAATCTTATTAGTCTGTATTACATACGTAGCAGCACACCTTTGGGTGCTTGCCACTTTAAGAGCCTGAACACACTGCGAGGCAGCCTGCAGGTGACTGGAGAGCCAATCAGTTGGTCACATGAGAGCCAGCAGGCTGCCTGATTGGAGCAGGGCTGCAGCGCCTCAGCATAAGAGCAGGCCCTGAGGGGCAGAGCCAGCAGTTGTTGTTAGGACGCTGCTGGGGTAACATCACCAGCTTGAGATGGGCTGCTCCCAGGTACACCTGGAGGTTCAGGGTAGGAACTATGGGGGAAAAGTAGGTTCCTAAGGACCCAGAGGAGGGAGTCCCAAGCCCTAGAGAGAAGGCTTTGGGCCTAGGGAGAGCAAGGCCCAGCCTAGGAAGGGGCTTATAGCTTGTGGGCCTGTGCAGGGGCTAGGCAAGCCCCTGATTAGAACTGAGAGTGGTAGGCCAGGGGCTAAGGTGAGCCTAGTGGAGTGAAGGGTAGCCTTGTACAGCATCTCTGGGGCTCTAGACAAGCCCAAAAAGAGATGGCTGTTTATAGTGGGGCCCAGAGGGGGACCCCTGTGGAATAAGAGGGTCAGCTGTTACTGCACTGAGGCCAGGGTATCCTGACTGGTCCAGGCTGGGACCAGGGCCCAAGTGCCCGAAGGGCAAGCATGCCCACAGTGAGGGGCAGGCCAGGGCTGTGGAGAGCTATCTGTCACCCCAACTGGCCTGGAGGTGGGGCCAGAGCCTTGGATGGGAGGGACATCATGGCCAAAGGGAAGAAAGGCTCAGCTGGCCAGAAGGCTGTGATGAAGGAGACTGAAGCACAGCCTCTGAATGGGAGGCATCCAATGAGGGGTCTGGAGACTTGGGGCCAGATGAGAATAAGTCAGCAGATAGAAACTGCACTAGAGGACCCAGGAGAGAGAGCAGCCCAAGTACAACATATAGGAGCCCAAGGAAAATAAGACCAGGGCTGGTAGGCCTGCATTGATCCTGGGGGAGTGACCTAAAACTACACCCTGCTGGGGTTGGATGGTGTCGTGGGGCTGCTTATGGCAAGGCAGTTTCCAGGAAATGGAAAGGGAAGGACAAGTATGGAGCACCAGAAAGCCTCAGCAGCTGCTGCCTTGTGGGTACCCCATGGGGGGGAAAGGCTAGGGGAGCACACCCCAACAGAAAAGCACAGGGGCCTGAACCACTGAGTTAGGCCTGAGGCAGGGCCCAGGCCCATTCAATGGGTCCTGAGGCAAGGTCCAGGCACAACAATGGACACCTGAGGCCTGAGTGGGCCATAGGCCGAGTTGAGGTAGGTCAACAGATTCTTGAAGCCCAAAGGGGCATAAGGCCCAGAAGCCCCAGTGAGGGGGCAGAATTACTATGGCTGGTGGCCATGTGGAGTAGGGCCTTAGGGGGCCTCAAGCACTGCATGTGGGCTAACCAGGGTAGCCAGAGTTGAGGCCTCAGTGAGGGGACATGTGGCCAATGTAAGTCTTCAGACGGCTGAAGCCAAGTTTGGACCAGTAGCCTAGCACAGCCCAGCAATGGGGCTGAGGAGAGTTAGGAGTAATCTGGATGCCATCTATGAGGCATGGGACATGGTAAAGGTTGGAGCTGTGTATGGTGCCCTTGGCATCAGGATAGTAAATGGGCAGCCTCCCACCTAGAAACATCTATTTATTGTACAACAAATGCATGGAAGGAGAGTTAGGTGGGCAGACTGCCCTAGACAGGTGGGCAGGCCAATACTGTGACTGGCCTCAGGATGGCCCTGTACCCATTTGGCCTCATGGAGGCACTCTTTTGCTTCTTTGGAGCATGTACCTGGTGCTGGCTGCAAGGTGTGTTCCGGCGGCCTTGACATTGGGTCACGGTCACCCCGAAGGAGGCCCTGATACTTTCCTGCCATGACTTGGTCTTTTCCTTCAGTGTTGGGGCTCCTTCTTGTCACTCTTTGTGGACCAGACACTGCCCTTAGTGGGCGTTCTTGGAGCTCCACCTCCCCTACACCCCGGCCATGCACCAACCCTCAGGACGGCCCTATGTTGGATCGCCGGCTTGCCCTTCTGATGTCTTCATCTGCCTCCTCTTCTCCTCACTCGTCACCGAGCCTCTTGCTGTGCAAGACAACCATGAGACATCAGACTGTCCCAGCCAAAGTGCCGGGTCTTCCTTCACTACGCTGCTACCTGCTGTGCTGTTCGGGCTCCTCCTGGCCTGTGGAGGCTGCCCTTGGCCCCTCTCCCTGCTTCAGGGCCCTGCAAAAATAATTTAAGAAGGAAGAAAAAGGAACAGTTGGGGTGTGGGGCCTCAGCCCACCACACTCATAGGTCCAGTATCCGTGGCTCCAAGGTCCCTCAATGCTGTCCTCCTTGCCCCGCCACCCTGCCAGGCCAGCATGATGCCTCCTTCAATAAATCCTGGACCCCTCTGTCAGGTCCCTGTCCATATCCTTCCTGAGCTGCCAGCATGGCCTGTGTGCAGCCCGGGGAGCAGCCTTGCCTTTGGATCCCGGTGATGCTGCCCTTCTTTCCATTTCCCTACAGTCAGCTTTTAAATCAGATGGGCGGTGATTTTTGATGATGTTATCGGCTGGCACCATTCCCAGCCAGCAATAAAAATGGCTGATGAAGCACACGGGCAGTTCATCTTGGCACAGCTCATCCAGCTCAATTTTTCCTAAAAAAGGTAAGTATGCCCTGCCTTCATGGCTTTTCTCTTTCTTCTCTAGGCGGGTCGACACTGCCTCAGGTCCTGCCACAGAAGGATGCTCCAGGGCCTCTGCTTGTCTCTCCCTGGAACAGCCCCCCGTCACAACATACAAACTCATAGAGTTCATAATCATGAATAGAATATCATAGAATCATAGAAATTAAGGGCTGGAAGGGACCTCGAAAAATCATCAAGCCCAACCCCCCTGCTCTGGGCAGGAATACTGCTGAGATCAAATGATCCCAGGAAGGTGTCTGTCCAGTCTCCTCTTGAAGACTTCCAAGGTTGGGGCTGCACCACTTCTTGGGAAGTCCATTCCAGATTCTGTTCACCCTTATCATAAAGAAGTTCTTCGTTACATCCAACCTGAAACCATCCTTGAACAGTTTATGGCCATTGTTCTTTGTCCTCCCCTGGGGTGCTTTAGCAAACAGTTTTTCTCCCAGTTCCTGATATTCACCCCTTACATATTTATAGACAGCCACTAAGTCCCCCCTCAATCTTCTCTTCTCCAGGCTGAACAGTCCCATATCCATTATAAGGATTGTCCTTCAGGCCCTTCTCTGGACCCTTTCAAGATTCTCTATGTCTGTTTTGAAATGTGGTGCCCAGAACTGGACACAGTACTCCAGCTGGGGTCTCACCAGCGCCAAGTAGAGAAAAAATACAGAGTGTCTTTGATCATCAGCTCCCAAAAGAGCAAACTGGCTTTTGGAAGAAGCGGTGTACCACTCACCAAGTTACATTACTTACATCTGACATAGAAAATGGATTTGAAAGGAGGCAGAAAATAGGCATGGTTTTTATCGATCTTACAGCCACCTATGACACTGTATGTCACTGTTAGCAAATAAAAACCTAGGATTCCGGATTAGCCCAGGGTTTGACACAACACCTTGTTCAATGAGTGACAGGAAGGCTTTATTTACTACAAGTACTCAGAATCAAGTCAAGTGAGCCCAAACCAAATCAAAGTCCAGTAATTAGCTATAAGGTGATGATTTCTCACCAAACAGGCAATAAAGAGGTGGTCTGTTTCTCTTCAACTTTTTAAATAAGTTGGGCGCATTAGCAACTGGTGTCAGAAAGATTTCTCACTCTTGAAACACGCATGCAGCTTGCTATTTTACTGCCTTTTTATACCCTTAGTTCAGCATCTTCAAAGCATTCTTGTAGTTGTGTAAATCAAGAGAAAGTCCCAAGCAGTAATTGACAGGAAAATCCAGTTAATCAAACTGCTCATTATTGGTTATCAGAAACTTCTAATTTGAATGAGTTACCTTCTTCAGTGACAAGAGGTTATCCAGCTTGGAACATATCAAGAAACTGATTAACAACCAGGAAAAACATACATGTCCTTGGAAAACAAGGTAAATCATGAGAGAAGAACAAAAACAAAACTAAATCAGGAGGAGACACCTATCACATATGGAAAATGCCTCTTCCTGCACATAAATACGAGTTAATCACAAAAATAAATATTTACCATACTAATTAATCAAGGATAGATATTTCACATGATTACACACCAGACAACTAGGAGCCTGCCTGAAATCATCCTGAATATAACAAGATAAGCTAGAAAGATACCTCAGTATTTCTTCTCAGATGGCCCAGCCATGAACTCGCACCCTCTTGCATTATGCAGTTAGCATCAGTATTCTGTATTTTAACTTTTGTGAGTAGGCCTGAGCTTACCATGAGTTTCAGAGTCATCAGTCACCAAGGCCTCAAATATAAACTGCACTCTCTGGTACCTGACCACAAGATATGCACTTTCATCATGAACATAATCTCCAGCGGATCATTAAAACTACCAGCCAAGGAGAAAAAACAGACTATGAACTCTGAAGAGTAGTGTCCCCCAAGTCTTCAGTGCCAGCACTAATATTTTCCAATGCATATACCTCAGACTTCATACATACAACATCTAAGTGATACATGTACAATGATGATGTTGCCATAGTATCCCAAGGAATAGATATGACAGAACTAGAAGCGATACTGAGTACTGACATGGAAATCATTGCTGACTATCTCAACAAGTGACACTTAAAGTTGAGTTTCACTAAATTGGTATCATCACTTTTCCACCTGGACAATTGTCAAACCAAAAGCACACTTAATATCAGAGTTGGCAACAAAATCCTTCTCTATGAGCATAGCCCAAACTACCTAGGAGTCACATCTGTAAACATCATCTATAAACATCACATTTAGAAGGTCAACAGGAAAATCTCTGCATGGCTAGCTGCCTTAAGTTAAGCATGACATGGGATGCTAACTTCAAAGTGCTCAAAACCACTGCGCTTGCAATGTTTTATGCCCCAGGAGAATATTGTGTTCCTGTATGGTCCAGAAGTTGTCACAGTAAAAAGCTCAAGTGCACAGGGACTCATAACAGGAGGTATAACTTACACACACACAGATGTACTCCCTGTACTCTCAGCCATTATACCAAGTGATATAAGATAGTGGATCCCAACCTTTTTTATACTGTGGACCAGCAAACTCATTAAACGAATTTTGGCAGACCGGGTATAGAAGCAATCTAATTTACATATTTAAATTCAATTTTTACGTAGGGAAGATTGTACTGGCACCAGGGGACCCTGTAGGGGAGGGGGCTGCACAGGCAGTGGCCTGGGGGACCCAGCTGGGGCTGCCCAGGAAGAAGGGACTCCACTGCCTTCCATAGGAGCAAGCAGCGGAGCCGCCTCCCCGCTCTCCACCTCAGACATTTCCCTGCCCACATCCACCCACTCCCAGCCACGGGCAGGGGTGGAGGGGTCCTGCCCAGCCCAGCATGGGCCCCAGTACCTGCTGTGTGGGTAGCACCTTGCTGGGTGCAGCCATGGTGGCAGGAGCAGGACAGGGGGCACAGAGCCAGCTGCCTCCCCTGTGGGGCTGCCCCGCTGCCCAGCTTTAACCTGGGTGGACAGATGACCCAGCAGCCAGCCCTGTGTGTCCTCGTACCAGGCTGTGGCCTGGTGGTTGGGAACCTCTGATATAAGAAGACAGACCCTAATATCATTACTGGCAATAGTAACAAGAGATGATGAAAATCACCTGCTCCATCAGCTGTTATCTAAGGAACCGAACAGATGGAGGCTTAAGTGGCTTAAAAATCATGAACTATTTATATACGAAGCCCACAAACTCCTGGAGTGTAAAAATGCCCACAGTGTTTTATACCAACACCAAATGAGTCCTCCATTGGGCACAACCTTGACAGAGAAGTGAAGGTCAAGCTGAACAGACTGAAGACAGACACTTCAAAACAAACTTCACAAGATGAACATCTTGGACAGCGCCCTATGTGAATGCAGTGCCCAGCAAACAGCACAGCACTTAATTGAAAGCTGCAATATTGACAAAGGTCCAGATGGGACAGATAGTATCCACACATTGAGTAATAATACCAGACAGTGGCTCATAGATTTGGAAGTTGATAACTGATGCCATATGAAAGAGAGAAAGGCACAAAAATAGGAGTGAAAGCTAAGAGCTGGCATGTTCCTATGGGAGTCTTGAGCCTCTCTGGGGGTGTCTTCAGTCTGAAGAGGTTGAGAACTGCTCAACTCACCGAATCAGAGAAGAATAGTGTATGCTTTCCTAAGGAGCAGGCTTATTTTATCGCATGCCCAAAGTAAGCCAGTTGCTCATCAAAATTATACCATGCATTTCTGATTTAGTCGAGTCTAGAACAGGTGGGAAAAATACGGCCTGAGGGCCAGATCTGGCCTCTGACTGGCTGGATCTGGCCTGCTGCTGCCCCTGTAATGCTCTACATGGAGCCAAGCCCCACTTGTACCTGCTAGGGCAGCCTGCAATGTGATTCCACCAGCACCCATTGCCCTGGACCCTGGCTAGTGTGCAGCTTCTGGTGGGGCTGCTCCCAGTGTGGCTGCAGCCAGCTGGATGCTGCTCTGCTCCTCTCACCTCCAGTGAGAGCCACCGGGCTAAAGCTTCCCTCTGCCCACCTAGAGCAGTGCAGCAGGGGCAGCAGTGGGAGGAGGAGCTGCTGCTGGAGGCAAGGGGAGCAGAGGAACAGCCCCACCAGAAGCTGCATGCACTAGCCGGGGCTCCCCTCACCTCCAGCTGTGCAGACTGCCCCTGCCCCTGCCCCTGCCCCTGCCCCTGCCATGCTGCTCCGGGTGGGCAGAGTGGAAGCTTCAGCCAGGCGGCTCCAGCCCAGCACGTGGAGAGCTCCCAGACACTTTCCACCCACTCTACCTGCATGCAGGTGGCTGCTCATCACACTGAGCAGGAGGAGCAGGTGGAAAGTAACCGGGAGCTGGAGTCAGAGCTGCACATGCTGGGCAGAAGCCCTCTAGCTAAAGTTCCCCCCTCCCTCCCCTCACCTGCCCAGAGTGCCACAGAAGGGCCAGGGCCAGGGCCAGGGCCAGGGCCAGGAGCTGCAGCTGGAGGTGAGGGGAGCAGAACAGCCCCACCAGCTTGGGCTCCAGCCAGTCACGCAGCCTCCAGTGGAGGTGTTCCCAGTGCAGCTGCAGCTGACTGGGTGCTGCTGTGCTCCCCTTGCTTCCCGGTGACAATGCGAGCCCAGCCAGTTGCAGCCACACTGGGAACAACCTCACCAGAAGCTGTGCACTGGCTGGGGCTGGCAGATGTGGGCATCAGCATGGCATAGCCTGCCCTGGACAGGGCTTGGCCCCATGCAGAGCACCATGGGGGCAGCCACCGACCAGGCAAGCTCTGCTGCACATGCCCCTGCCTCCCCCTCCTCCCCGTCCCCCTGGCTCGCTCCTAGGCAGCCCCCCCCACCACATGTGTACAGGCCTCCTCCACAAACACTCCCTGCCACCGCCTTCTTCCCACAGGACAAGGCATGCAGGGAGTGGATCACACCTGTACCATTCCTGAACACTTCTCTCCACCCACCCAAAGCCCTATAGGGAGTGATAATGGTGAATTGGTGAGTTGTTGGGAGGGGAGGGGAGGGATGCTGATCCAGCCAGTGACAGCTCATCAAAACTCCCTATGTGACCCTCAGGCCCAAATAATTGCCCACCCCTGGTCTAGAAGGTGCAAGTGTACCCTGACTTCAGGCAGCTTGGCCAGCTCCCTGTTGCCCTCCCAGTTCTGCAGCTCTTCCTGCCTTAGATTGCTCCAGCATCTAAGGAGCAGTAGCCAGCTGAAAAGTTCCATTCTCAATAATGCATACATGGATATACATAAAAGGCCATGGTCCTTCCCTGCAACAAAACCAGCTGCAGATCAGAGACCTGGGGATGATCCCTGCAGGCAGATTTTCTCTGTAAGGCCTGAGCCGGCTGTTTGCTCTCTGCCTCCTCTAGTCACTGCAAGGAAAATAAACTAGTGACGTTCACTGTCGATTTTTCAGGCCCTAGCACCAGGTGCAGTGTGGAAGGTGCAAATTTTGTAGCAAGCACTGCAGCAGATGATCCCATCCACACTTGGGGGGTGGGGGGAGAGGGGAAGATATTGTTCTGGTGAGGTGGGTGGGTTTTTTGTTTCGTTTTTCCTTTTTTTTTTTATAACTGCAATTCCATCCATCCCCTCCAGCTTTTCATAGTTTAGTCTCATTTCTCTAGTGAAAAATATTACCCACCAGAGTCTTCTAATTAGTTCTGTGTCTGGAATTAAAGCAAACAAAAACTAATTGGTGCAATGCCATATATTTCTATAGGAACTTATCAACTACACATCAATTATTAATTACCCAGTGGTTGGAATGAAATCCAGATCTTGGATAGAAACAAAAAATACATTTTGATAGCTGAAAGCTATGCTAGTTTGACAGTGCTTTTGAGGAGAAGGTTGGCTTCTAGGGTATAAAACGCAAAAGCCCCCATGCTGTACTATATTAACTGGAACAATTCCCAGGGTGAAATCCTGGCTCTATCAAGGTCAGCTGGCATTTTGCCATCACCTCTGATGAGGCCAGGATTCCATGTACAGTGTGCAAAGTTAACCATGTACATAAGTCTCTGCAGGATCAACACCTTAAATCACAATGGCTGATACAGGATTTAGCCACTCAGGCATCATAGACTATAATCAGAGTTACCCATCTAAATTCCATCATTCTCTGTAGGTAAAAGTGTTACCCAAATGAACATATCTGAAATATGGAATGGTTTACTGATATTATATGTATTTTAAGTGTGTTATTATTTTTGGATATATTTATATTAATTAAAATCAAACACAACACCAAACTCAATTAAATACAGTGTATTTTTTTAATGACTGGGTAATTTACAATACAACTGGGTGATGAAGCTCCTAGAATGTACCTAACATCGTTCTCTTTCTTTCTCAAATAGACTTTTTAATACACACCCATCAATCCTGATATCTGATTAAACCATCACTTTTACTTTGTTCTTGTTTCATTAAAAATACTTTGGGAAAGCTCCCGTGTAGATGTTTAGTAACCTTAAATTTTAGAAATATAAACAAAAGGGGATCTATGAGAATAAAGAAAATGCTTTTACACCTCCTAACTGACCTTAACAATATTGTAGTTCATTTTTTTTCTTAGCTTATATCTCAAATTAATGATTCTATAAAATAAACTCTTCCACAGAAACTAGATTGAACTTTCCCAATTTTTTGTAACTACAAAAGCCTCTCAAAATCTTCCTTTGATTTGGGAGCATTTTGTCACTGCCCAGGCAGAAAACTGAGACTTTACCTGTCACTCAGCACACCATGATGATTCCTTCCTACAGATCAATGCCCTCTGCCCTGCAAATGTGTCCCAAGGTCGCTTTTGTCTTCCCAGCCTGTATGTCTCTTTCCCTCAATGCTCCCTCCTTCTCACCCTCTCCACTCCTTCCTCCCTCTCCTTCCTGCCTTCTTTCCCTGGTATGGGAAGGGCCTCTCCCCTCATATCAATACATTATTGTTATTAAATAAGATCTTGATGTGCCTGCCAGTTTCTGAGCCCCTCACTGTCTTGACTTGCATTAATCCTCACATCACTCCTGTGGGGAAGGACACTGAGGCACAGAGAAGTCAATCAGAAAGTCTGGAAATGAACAGACTTTCTCCAATCCTCAAATGAATGCCTTAATTCTCTTACGTGCCCTATGACTAGGTGAGGCCAACAGGTCCTCTTTTTCTTCCCTACTTCAACTAGGCCAGGGTGGGCAAGATGCAGCCCGCCAGCCCATTCTATCCGGGCCATGAGGCCTTAAAAAATTTAGAAAATGAATGTATATCTTCCTGTGACCACCTGTCAAAGATGGCAGGTGACCAGCAACAGTAGGACCCAGTGGAAGCCTGTGGCTGAGCAACAAAGCTAGCCCAGCTCCACCCAGCCCCTGAGCGCCTTCATGCCCTCAGCCCCCAACCAGAAGCCTCTGCGGCTTCTGGTCCTGTGCCCCTGGAGCTGTTCCCCCTCCCTCCGTCTGAGTGGAAAATAAGGTAAGATTGGACAGAAGTGGTGGTTGTGGGGAGCGGTGGGGGCTGCATGGAGCAGCACGGTAGCGGGGGGGGGCTATGGGTAGCAGCACAGGAAGTAGCAGCTGCAGGGAGCGGCGGGACCCACATGGTGTGCAGCAGGCAGCGGAGCCATGGTGGTCCCTGGCAGGCAGCAGGGCCGCAGAAGGCCCAGCAGGCAGCACAGTGGGTCCTGACGGGTGGCAGAGCTGTGGCCGGGCCCCAGTGGGTGGCAAGGCTGCAGTGGGCCCAGAGAGCCAGCAGAGCCACGGCAGGCAGCGGAGCCGTTGCGGGGCCCCGCAGCTGGTGGGGTTGCAGTGGGTGGCAGAGCCATAGCCAGGCCCCAGTCAGCAGCGAGAGCCAGTGGGTGGCACAGCCACAGCGGGGCCCAATAGGTGGTGGAGCCCCTGTGGGCAGTGGGGCCACGGCAGGCCCCTGCAGTTAGCAGAGCTGCAGCCAGGCCCCTGTGGGCAGTGGAGAGGTGGTGGGCCCCAGGAGGCAGCAGAGCCACAGCAGAAGGTGGGCCCTGGTGGGTGGCAGAGCCGTGGCTGGGCCAAGGCAGGACCCAGCGGGCAGCAGAGCCCCAGTGGGTGGTGGCACAGGTGCAGTGGGCAGCATAGCCATGGGGGGCAGATGGTGGAGCCATGGTGAGTGGTGGGGTTGCGGCAGGCAACAGCAGGTTGCGGCGGAGTCACAGCAGGGCTGCAGCAGGCAGTGGGCCCCCGCAGGAAGCAGGAGGCTGCAGGGAGCAGTGGACAAGCCTGCAGGAGGAAATGCAGGGAAAGGTGGTGGTGGGCAGAAACACGGACCCTGTGTAAGTGCCCTGGGACTGGCAGAGACCCAGGGTGGGCTTGTAGAAGCACAGAGCCTGGGCATGGGGTCTACCTGGCTGCATCATGTGAGGCTCACATGCAGTGAGTTAGAGCTGCATGCTATGGAGCTGGCAACCCGGCCCCAACTCTCTTTCTCAGCGCGCGC
>NW_017729022.1:81409225-81420643 GCF_001723915.1 Gavialis gangeticus
CACACACACTGCCACTTATACCCCCTTGCTGCCCACACAAATCACACAGTGTATAGGACTGTACTTTAAGCTATTATGCAGCCATCTCTAGATACACTTTTTGTAAACACAGGAATCAGTAGACAAATATTTTAAAATAAAATTAAAATAGGTTATAGTAGATGTTTTGTGTGTGTGTGTATTTATGTGTGTGTGGGGGGGGGTATACATATATATAACTTTTTCATGGTTTCCAGATCACAGCACCGTTCCTCCCAAAAGGAGTACTTCCAGGGCAAGGAGAGGGACTTCCACTGGCAAAGGTCAGGGGCTAGGAGGTCAGACTTCCAGTCCTAATATGGCGACCAGGGGCAGGGCAACTGTCAAGGGGTGGGGTACCCATGCAGCACTCGACAACTTCCCAAAACCTGGTAAGTGGCCCTCTGCCCAAAATAATTGCCCACCCCTGAACTAGGCATATGGTGAAGCTTCTCTGAGTGCACTGTCAGAACTGGACTCCTGCTCCTGGCTCCCTGTGTTGGATGAGTTTGGTATCCCTATTGCCTGGCTCTCAGAAGCTTAATTAGGGGTGAGTGGGAGAACAGAAAGCCAGCCCCAGACATTGATTTAGAAAGGGTAACTGTGACAGAGAATCCCTAGCCTTGTGACTAGGAAGGGGGAGCTGGGGCAGATGGCAGAAAACCTGATGGCAAGGGGCAGCTTCTGTGAGTCATCTGTGTAAGGTGAGCCACTGGCCAGAGGGCCAGGTGGCTGGGAGCAGAGAACTGGTGACAAGAAGGGGCCTGGGTTTGAGTCATATAAGCCCAGCCTCTTGACATGGAGAAGGCAGTTTGATTCTGATTGCTGCAGGGCAAGGAGCTCTGGATACATCTGGCTCCAGGTTGGAGTGAGGCTGGCCCATGTGAAGTACCTGGTGGGCTAGGGGGAAAAAGCCTGCCTATGTGGGAGGGCTAGAGGAAACAGAGACACAAGGGGGAGGTTAAATTTGAGTTTAAACCATTTGGGTTGGTGTTTGAGTTTGACTGGAGGTTTGAGTAGTGGCCACAGAGGAGGTCTGGAGGCCATGGGACAGAGTGCCAGGCATGCTGTGCTGGACAAGACCTGTTCTGGGCAGGGATGCAAAGAGCCAAGACCTAGGAACCAAGGTTGAAGCAGTGGACCTACAATGAGGGCTCAGCCAGAGGAAAAAGGGCCCAAGGCTAGGACAGCTGAAGTCCCAACAACTGCTTTGAGGTCTGAGTTATACCCCTAAGCTCTACCTGGTGATTGAGATTTGACTCCTCCCCTTTCTTTCTTGCTGTACAGGGGCAATGAGAAGAAATAGTACAGCTGTTCATCATAGCTGTCTTATCTCCCTTGTCTTGTCCAAAGCCCTTTTCATGGGAGGGGGTTGTTCACTTGCAACACCTTTGAAGCTCTAGCCTTGAGGAAGGTAGGAGTCTGAATGACAGCTGGCATGGCTTCATAGCAGGCAGGTCTTGTCTTACCAACCTCATCTGCTTTTACAATCAGGTGACTCACCGCCTGGATAAGAGAGAGGAGGTTGACATTATATACCTTGACTTCCAAAAAGCTTTCCATCTGGTATCCCACAATGTTCTCATGAGAAAATTGGAAGACTGTGGGCTTAACTGTAAGACAGTTAGGTGGGTAGGAAGCTGGCTGCAGGTCAGGACCCAGAGAGTTTTAATGAATGGATCTGTGTCATCTTGGCAGGAAGTGGCCACTGGTGTCCCGCAGGGTTTGGTGCTTGGCCCAGTGCTATTCAACGTTTTCATCAATGATTTGGATGTGGGGGTGAAGAGCTCACTGACCAAGTTCGTGGATGACAACAAGTTATGGGGGAGCGTGGTCACACTTGAAGATAGGCTGCAGATACAGATGGACCTAGACAGGCTGGCAAGTTGAGCGGATCAGAACCAGATGAAGTTCAACATCGAGAAATGTCAAGTGCTTCACCTAGAGACAAATAATCCCTTACACACCTACAGGCTTGGCAGTGCCAATCTGACCAGAACTATGAATGAAAGGGCCCTGGTGGTAATAATAGACCACATGAGCTGGCAGTGAGATGCTATAGCCACCAGAACTAACAATACCCTGGCATGCATCAACCGATGCATCTTCAGCAAAACAAAAGAAGTGATTCTCCCACTCTACTCAGAATTGGTGAGACCATAGCTGGAGTACTGCGTAAAGTTCTCGGCGCCACACTTTAACAAGGACATGGTAAAGCTTGAGAGAGTCCAGAGAAGGGCCACCCGTATGATCAGAGACTTGTGCAAGAAGGAGGAAAGGCTGAGGGATCTGGGACTCTTCAGCCTGAAAAAGAGAAGGCTGAGAGGAGACTTAGTAGCAGCTTACTGCTACATCAGGGGCTTGGTGAACAACTAACTGTTCATCAGGGCACCCTTGGGGAAAACAAGGAGGAATGGTCACAGACTCCTGGAAGACTGTTTAAGGCTCAACATTAGGAAAACCTTCTTCACCGTTAGGGTGTCAAGACATGGAATAAGCTCCCTCCAGAGGTGGTGCAATTGCCTACCCTGGAAATCTTCAAGAGGAGACTGGACGGGCACCTTGCTGGGGTCACCTGACCCCCGGTATCTTTCCTGCCTGGTGCAGGGGGCTGGACCCAATGATCTTCCGGGGTCTCTTCCAGCCCCTTACAATCTATCAATCTATGAATCTATGGGAGTCTCAGCTGATGGACTGGGAGTCAGTGACCTGTGTTACAGCACCAGCTTTGGAGAACAAGTGCAGCAAGAGCCCTTTGCTCCAGAGCAAGAGATTTAGTATGCAGCCTTTTCAAGAGGTTCTTGCCTGTCCTCTGAAGTGACAGCTATAAATCCTGAGCTCCTAAGGTTCCTAAAGTTCTAAAAATAAATTTGGTAATAATTACTTAGCCCAAGCTACTTAAATCTCTTGGGTGACGAGGCCATCTAGTGACCAACTGGCTTAGTACAATTAAAATGTGCTCTTTACAGTGGTAGAGCTTCTTACAGTGTGGGACTTAAATTTTATTGCCATATAGATAATCCTGGATATCTAAGCAGCCTGTATGTGACCTAATGCAATCACCAAGCATATTATGGCAATACAAAAATTATTCCACAGAAGCTACCAGTCCCAGGACTGATGCATTGGAAAAGGAGGAATGAAGCTGCAGCCTCCCAGCAATATCAGCTGTAATTCTTGGCAGGAGGCACCGCAGAGTGATACCTTAGGGCCTTGTTACATCTTGCACCCTGAGCTGCACAAATGTTGATCAGCTTAGTGCTGAGTTGGAGTTTGGAGCAGTCAGGCCTTAAGGCTAAAAACCTTCTCTGACTGTTCTCTGTCTGCACAGCCACAAGGGGTGGTGACTTGCCACAAGAGGCTTGGTGAGCAGGGCTGGTGAGCCAGGACAGGCTTCTATCTCTGCTCTATGGGAAGGGGTGTGAGAGATGGGCTGGGGAGGGGAGTGGAGGTGGGGAGGAGGCAGGAACATGTAACTATTGTAGCCCAGGAAACGCGGGTATATACTCCCCTTCTCCAACTGAAGGGGATTGTTAGCTGGCAGGTGTGCTGTGGGGTGGGAACTGCAGACTGCTCAGTTCCCCTCCATCCCTGCAGAACCAGGTCAGGACAGTCAGGGGACTTAACTATATACACATTTATTTACATTAACTTATCACAAGGGAAAGGACCATGGATATAAACATATGTACAATTTGTGTGTGTGTATATATATGTGTGTGTGTATATATATATATATATATATATTTATAAGATATCTAAACCAGTAACATAAACAATAGCCTCTGGGTAAATGACATAAAACCTTATGCCAGTGCTCCAGATACAGGTAAGTCACAGGTAAGTATCTGATCCAAAACAGGTAAACTCCAAAGGGGCGCCTCTCAGTGGGACCTCCCCTTTCAGGAGCCCTTAACTAACCAGGGGGACTCCCTTTCCCTGTGGGAATCCTCTTTTCCGTGCAACTCAGGCTCCCAGGCCTGGAGGGTGGTCCTCGTCCTCTGCGCCAGGCTGCTCTCTCACCTGCAGTGGGTTTTGGGGGCGGGGGGGAGTGTCACTGTCCCCTGGAACAGGGCTCTGCTATGCGGGACTTCTGGGGCCTCTGGCTCAGTCGCATCTGCTGGCTCAGTAGCCCGATCACCTTCTGGCTCTCTGGACTCAACCTTTTGCTATGGGTCAGAGGCCTGGGCTGCCTCGTGCAGCACCAGGCTCAGTCCGCTCCTGGACCCTCCGTGCAGCGCCACCTGCACCAAGCTCCCAGCCTCATTCTGGGGGTGAGGACCTGAGCTGCCCAAGCACTCCAAAGTTCCTACTCCATGCCCCGTGCTGTGCACTGTGTCTCTGGTTGCATGCCAGAGGTTGTGGACCTGAACCATCTCATGCAGCTCCCAAGGTCTGGACGCTGTGTGCCATGCTACACACTGAGAGTCTAGCTGCTGGAGCTGTCTGCTGTTCCCTGCTGATGGAAGTCTTCAGGGGTGCTTTTGGGCTACTGCTTTGCCCTGCTAAGCAGCTCTCCTCCACTCTTCTAAGCCCCGTTCTTCTCTCTTCTCTCTCCCAGATGTGTCCCCCCCATGCTGGGCAAGCAGCTCCTTTTATACTCTCCAGGGCTCTGCCCCTGAAGTCTTCAATCAGGTCCGGGCGGGGGGGTGGAACTCCTCTCCCCCTCCCCTCAGGAAAGGGGTGTGACTGAACTCCTTTTGCTGCCTCCTGATTGGGGGATGAGCTCCACCAATCAAAACAGCAAGATTTCAAGCCTGGCATTCAACCCAAGCTCCAAAAGGCAAGCCTGGTACACTGTCAATGTCAGAGCTTGGCATGGGTGCAGGAAGTATGCTGGTGGCTCACCACAGTGATCAGCACTGCCCCCCACCCCAGCTGCCACAGCCACCAAGGCTGCTAAATGCTCCCACCAACCATGACATGGAGTCCATTGCTGCCTGGCCTGGAAACATTGCACTGTATCACCCCACTGGTTTCCTCCCAGCAATGTCACTTACCTCCCCTGGAGCCAGAGCCATCCCTTGGTAGGGACAAATCAGGGCAACCTTCCTGGGCCCTGTGCTTTGGGGGGTCCCTGTGGAGAGTGCCATACAGGACCCGCCAAGGGCACCTCCACTCCATGTGGCTGCCAAGCGCTGCGGGCTTTGCGCCCCGGCTGCTCACTGTCCCCCCCCCATGCGCTCCATGCTCCAGCCACTTGCCACCCGTCCCCCACACACACACACACACACAGGAGGCCCTGCACAGGCTGATATGCCCAGGACCCTGCACACCCCTAGGGTCAGCTCTGCCTGGAGCCCAGTACAGGTGTGGGCAACAGGCTGGTGGTTCACTGTGATGAGGCAGTGCTTTCCATTCCCCCTCCTTTCCCTCCCCACCCTGTGCCACCACTGCTGCCAGGGCTGCTAAATGCTCCCACCAGGCATAGCATGGGGCTGCAGGAGGAAACCAGTGGGATGGTGTGGTGCAATGCTCCTGGGCCAGGGAGCAATGGAGTCAACAGTGCCTCACCAGGCCGGCCAGCAGAGCCAGCACCAGCACCAGCACTAGCACTCCCCAGTGCAGCGTCTTCTGCATCCTCTGCACCACCTTTTTGGCTTTCCTTTTTCTCTTGTGTTAGGCCATGCTCTCCCTATGCCACAGCAGCATCGTGGCTGACTGGCTCCTGTTTTCTATGCCTTACCCACCTCTTTTCCACTCACTCTCTGCTGGCCATAACCTGCCTCAAGCTGTCACTATCTTCAACTATGTGCAGAAACACCACATAGGGGAGGGCTACTGTATCCTGGGAAACTGGAGGACTTCAACTTGAGCAGCACAGCTGTGCAGAGTGGCCATACCTCAATTGAACAGGAGCTGGGTAGTGCAGATTAGAGATAATGCTGCCATGGAATGGTGTAACTTTGAGCCACATACCAAGTGCTTTAAGCCACTTAAAGGTGTTAACATTTAGCCAGTCCTGGGGTTAAGAGTTCCTGGAGCTGCCCCAAACTAAGAGCCTTGTTACATGGTAGAGACTAACTCATTCAGAGCCAGGACTCTTATGAAGTTTGTAGCACTGCATTTATTGTTGTTACTAAGATGATTTATATTTCTAGTAAAATATGAAAAAACATCTAACACCACGGGCCAGATCTGGCCACCGTTCTGGATCCAGCCTGTCAAGCTGGAGGGCTTTGCCTGTGCTTCTGCTCATGCCAGGGCTGGGCAGTGAGGCCACTTGGGGCCAGGCAGCTGGAAGCTACATCTGTGACACTCCTGCTTCTCCCTGCTTCTCCCCGCTGCTTGGGCTGCAAAGTAGGCACAACTTCTAGCTGGTGGGGAGGTGGAAGGGAAGGAGGTAGAAAGAAGGGGAAGCAGGGTGGACAGAATCCTGCTTCCTGGCCTCAGCTCACTTCCCCACTGGTTGGAAACTGTGCCTGTGTCACAGACAGTGAATAGGGCAAAGGTGGGCAATTATTTGGGCCTGCAGGCTACATAGGTAGTTTTGGTGAGCTGTTATGGGTTAGGTCAGCACCCCCAACCCTCCCCCATGTAACAGATGACTCAACTCTGTGTCTCAGCAGTGCAGTCAGCTGGGCACCTGAGATGGGGCTGTGGGTGGGCAAGGAGTGGCATCCAGGAGCAGGATGGGTCAGCAGGGTCATGGCTGGTATTGTGATGCAGTGACAATGCAGGCCCAGGACCCAGGGCAGAGCTGTTATCCCCTGCTTGCACATCCCTGTGATAGGCACTGGTTCTGTGGGCAGGGGCATGTGGGGAGCAGATCACAGCTCTTCCCTGGGTCCCAGCCCCATGCAGTCACTGCCCTGCAATCCCAGGGTCTCCATGGGGATTGGCTGGGACCTATGGGAGCAGGATGCATGGCCAGGCAGATGGGATGGAGCCACGGGCAGGCCACCAGGGAGCTGATCCTATGATGCAAGCCATATTTTGCCCACCCCTGCACTGGTGCAGGTGCAGCTCCCTGCTGTTTGCCCTGGCCCAAGTACAGGCAAAGCCCACAATGCTAATGCACTGCCAAAATCTCAAGCCTGCATTGGACCAAAGCTGGGTTGTTTCAGCCCATGGTTTCTAAAGGTTGCCACCTGCTGCTTTAGATGTTAGAGGTGTTAATACCTTTGACAGTTTTAAAGGATTTTTTTAAAAAGCTAATTGCCTGATATTCTCCCAGTGAAACATTCTTTCTTTGGAGGAATATCAGCCCTCACTGAATTAGTCCCACTCCAACAAGACAAGTAAATGTATCTGACCTTCTGGATGTGCTGCCAGTCACTGGTCCTGGGCTATTTTGGGTGAAAACAATGAGTTGGTTCCAAAGCTGATGTTCCCTTACAGGGAATATTCAACCACCAAGCCCTCCTCACTTCAGTGATGGGTGCACTAGGCTGAGAATCTCCCTCAGTAACAGTATTTTCATCCAACTAATGCAAGGCAGCAATTTGCAAGGAAGGCAAAGAGAATGTTGATCAAGACGTAGCACAGGTTCGGATTGTATAGCAGAGTCCAAAAATAAGGGAAGGGGAAGGATGGGGAATTTGCAATTGGGTCAATAGAGTCCATTCTTCTAGTATTGAAATCTCTGAAGCTTTAGTGTTTTTTCCCAGATCTGTGTTTGTAAAGAGATTCACGATAATTTGTTGCACCAAATGAGTATAACATTTTAGAAAGCAAGACACTTGAATTCAGAACATTGTCAATTTGTAAGAGACTTGCACTCCCCTCCAGTCAGCATATCACCAGCTGACTGTAGGCATGAATGCATTAGAGTCAGTTTGGTTGAAACTTTGTGGTAAACTCAAAGATGAAATGGCAACAAATTATTAAAATTGTATCAGTGGTTAAGGGCAGGTATAAGATTGCTGGAGATCTACCAGACTGGTTAATACATTGCACCTTGACAACTGCATTTTGTTGTGGTCCAGGTACAAAATAGCTACATATTTTGGAAAATGTGTCTATTGTGTCTGAGGAATAAATACATCTAGACCATTCTGGTCAATACTCTAACCTTACTACTACATGAAGGATATTGAAATTTGCCACTTATAATGGATGATCCACACCATCAAGAGAAGAAAAGCTAGACTACAATAATATGTGCTCCTTGTGCAAGAAATTTAACATCATCCATAGTATGCTTACCATCTGCCATTCTCCAACTGTAGCATGTTGGGGCCCCAGGGATAGCCATGGCACACCCAGTGGCTCTGTATCCATGCCTCTCTCTGCCTCTAGGGTGCATTCCCTTCTGTCTCCCCTGCCACACCTTGATGTAATAATAGGATTATAAAGGAGGCTGCCTATAGGCCTTAGCATGAGCCCCAGTCCAGCTGGATCCCTACTGGTGGTTCCCAGCACCCTAGTGGTCTCAATTACAATGTTCCCAGGCTCCTTGCTGGGCCTCTCTTGACCATACCACTGCAGAGCACCTATAATCTTAAAGGCTAATTGCATGGCTCCATTCCTCTCCTACATCACACCCCAAGCATTGCAGATGTTGCTATGTTGTTATACTCTTGTTGGGACTTCAGTCTCCTCAGCTGCCACCCCTTTCCTCTTAGGTAGGCCTTCTAGCCTGGGCCCACTTTACTGGACCTGGCTTTGAGGCACCAGCTCTGGTCTAGCCCTTTTGGGCACTGGGTTCCTGGCTCCGTTCTGGCTGTGCCCCCCTTGGATGCTGGGCCCCTGGCCCTTGTCTTGATCTGTGGCCACATGCTGTGGCCTCACGCTCTGGGCTTAACACTCTCTCAGGCATGAAGCCTGCCCCTGGCAGGGTTCAAAGTGATCACATGCCCCCAGAGTATTAATAAGGCCTCCAAATCACCCTTTTAGTCCCAAACCCAGACCTCCCGCACTAAACTGCAACTCAACCAATAAGCCCCCAGACTATAACATAAACAGTTCCCTCTGGGCCCACCAACATCAACACAAAAGGAGAAGCAGCCCTGTACCCCTTTAAGAGGGAAAACTTTCCCTCTCCTCTTGCCAGGATAACCTCCCAGCCTATATCCCTGTGAGCTCCTGGAGCCTCACTGGGGATCAAAACATGGCACAGCAGCCACTCCTGCCTTCTCTGGTAGCTCTCCTGAAACCAGAGTGGCCAGCCAGGATCAGTTGACTCTTTACCCCTTCCTATAACCATCCCTGCCCCACCCCACCCTGCTGCAGCTCCCCAGCATAAAAGAGGTGTAGCCTTGTACCCAGGTTGCCTCACTTTCAGCTTGTGCCTCAACTGGCTCTCTGGCTACCTGCCGCAGTTTGCCCTGACCCTTTGGTTCCCTAATCTGACTCTGATTTCCTGGGTAAATGACCCAGCTAGCCTCCTAACCCTATGCTCTTCCCAACCCTCTGGCTGTTTCCCAGACAGATGTCCCAGCTTCCTGGCTGTCCTACATTCAGACTCTGCACACTTCCCTTGGATCTTGGTTGCTTCTTCTGATCCTGGGTAACCCCTACACTTGGCCATCCATAATCTGGCATAGCAATGGGTCTCTCTGTAAGCTATATTGGATCCTGCCTTTTATCTTGCCACTCATGAAAAATGCCATAAAACTGACCTGGCCTGCCCCTTGTCTGCAATGGCATACCTGTCAACAAGTCTGGCTCAATAAGTGCTTTCCAGACCTTTACACTACATATTTCTAGGTGTGCTATATGCCTAGTGTGTTTTAAAAATTATTGCTGCCCCTCTTTCCAGATAAAGCAAATGTTGCAGCTGGCCCGGGGGGGTGGGCAAACAAGGAAACTGTAGCAGCATAGGAGACCCAGTGGCTAATTTGTTTGCAAATGGGCGTCATGTGTGCAGTCACTATGTTCAAGAACATGGCAAGTATGTCAAGCTGGTTTCCTTACCGGTTCTGCAAACCAGCAGATTTACTTCAGGGAAATATGTGGGATTTTTCGGGCCCTTCTTGGGTACACAGGGCCTGGTCTACACTGTGGTTATCTGTATTCTTGTTTTGAGGCCTGCCAGATTAGTCTGACCTTTGCAGGTGCCTTGGGTCACAGTGAATAATGAAGTGTGGGACAAATGCAAAAGAGGTAACAATCAGAACGAGGTTACTTAAACAAAATAGTGCCTGTCCCAATCTTGGCACAAAATGTCTGCCTCTTAGTATTGTGTTCATTGTCAAATTTTGGAGATTTTTTTGACGGGCAACTTTGGCTATAAGTATGAGTCAGTGTTATAGCACATTGGGGCCTCTTAATTCTTGTGGTGTTTAGAAAACAGGGACTTCTGGTTACATTATTTAAAGAGCAACCAGAAAGAATTTCCATGTAGCTCCATGAGGCCACAAAACTTATTTTCAGTTCAACCAAGCATGAAAGGTCTTCACATAGACATTGGGGGATGTCAAGTCAGCCCTCTGGCCTGCTATCAGTCTCTACAGTGTTATTCTCCAAAGGCTAACTTCTCTAGGTTGCTCCCTTTCGCCCTACAAAAAACTCAGACCTCCAAAAGGGGGCTGGCAGTGCTCCATCTCAGATGGAGACACCTCATCCTTACTGGCAGGGGTCGATACATTCCACATGCAGACCAATGGGAGGGGGTTTCCAGCTACTTTCAAGGGCAGACTGACCCAAGCATAATAATTTCCTCATGTGCCTCAATCCTTATGGGAAATTTCATCCTAGAATAAACTTTCCCAATGCAAACATGGATATGTTGTCATAGTACTGTTTTCCGGACAAGAGAATGCATTACTGGACAAGATGTAGAGTGCTCAGCTAAACTTTGGAGTTAACAGGCTTCAGGCATATGCACTGGGAATACCAGATACCAACAGTGTGCTGTCTTGATTGTGTGCTTCATCCATCCAGGAACAGTTACCATGCCTTTCAATGAGAACCATCAGGCAGTTGGAAACAAGGGTCTCCTACTCAGAAGGATTATGAGAATGGATTGAATAACAATTCTTATTCTCAAGGGCTGTATTGAATTCTCCACCTTTTCCCAAACAAACATTGGCCAAGTGCTGAGAATCTAGTGCAGGGGTGGGCAAAATGGTGGATCCAGCCAGCAGCTGGACTCCATTTCCCAGCAGCCCCTGCCCATGTCACTGCAGCTAGGTTCCATGGAGACCCCAGCAGTGGCGGCCTGTGATAGCCTAGGGCCAGGGTTTGCATGGAGACCAGCCCCAGCAGTGCTGCCAGAGTGCACAGCAGGGTGGGGAGCTGCTCTGTAACTGGGGCTGCGATCTTGCAGTGGTGATGGCATGGTCCAGAGCCAGGGCAGAACCATGATGCGCTGCCTATACACCCCTGCCCAGGGGTGAAGACAGTGGATGTCAGTTCAGGAGTTAGCCTGACAGCCCTCTGAAGCCTCTCTTCTTAGAAGCTCTTTTCTCTCCAGCCTGCCTCCCTAGACTGCCTCCCTAGACTCAGCATTTTGGT
>NW_017729022.1:81425643-81446547 GCF_001723915.1 Gavialis gangeticus
ACAGTGGATGTCAGTTCAGGAGTTAGCCTGACAGCCCTCTGAAGCCTCTCTTCTTAGAAGCTCTTTTCTCTCCAGCCTGCCTCCCTAGACTGCCTCCCTAGACTCAGCCTTGGGCTTATATATCCACTACACCACACATCTGGGAGTCATGTACCTTCCTGTGCCAGCTACAGGTGTCCAGCACCATACCTAGACTCCTGATGGTGCTGGGTGAACTTTTAGTATCAGGCCCTCCTTTGCCAGAGATATTGATAATAATTATTTTTAAATTACCATTTTTGGGCTCCCTTTGTGTTCAGGCCCTGGGTGGCCACCTTGCTCACCCATGCCTGTGTCTGGCCCTGCAGGTGTCCTCCATTAGATTCCCAAGTTGGCCAAACTACTGCAGCAGTATCCCTCTTCTCCAGGCTAAACAGTGTCCTGCAGTACTATTGCTACACTATGAGCACTGCAACTGGCACTTGTTGCACTTAGAAAGCGGGTTTTAAACCTAGTGCTCTGAGAATTGACACGTGGTTGATGAATAGCAGAAAGGCTTGTGTTAATAACTTCCAATAAGCTACACAACTAAATAACAAAAATACTCTTTCCCAATATAAAACAAGCTATTACACCTTAGTATTATCTTCGGTGCACAGAGATCTTTACCCAGTGCAGACAGGAAGCAGTTCTTGTACAGCCTCAAAGTGTAGATCCTTTACTTGTTGGCTGGGTGGCAGGGTGGCATCTTGTACTACATACACCTTGATGTCCTGTCTAGTTTTTATACTGTTAAACTGTATAGCATCAAGGCATTTCTCCTTGATATTTGGCTGATTAGAGTCCAAACAAACAGGGAGAAAAAGGTTGATAATCATATCACAACTGTTAACTGCCTGGGTCCTGTTCTGGATTTGTCTAGGTGTGAAGACTGTGGTTTTTTCTGCAGCCCCTGCAATTATAGGTCAGTCACAGGTAATGGGCCTTGAGTGGTCAGACAGGATGCTTAGAGGCGTTGGTTACTGGACCTGTCTTTGGGTATTTGTTTATCAATAGGGAACATTTGCAGTAGCTTGTACAGGTGATGGTTTGTTTCCCAAACTCTAGACATACATTGAATGGTTCAGACATTTGTAGCACCCTATACATTAGATGTTTGTTGGGAGAAATGTGAGCAGGGTGTGTTTGTCACATATAGGGCATCCTTCCTGTATTCAATGCACCGTTTACAGGTTTCCCTTGAGATGCATATTTAGCCTTTTGTTTTCTTTAGCTGCTAAGTCAATTGAAATGCATATGTAGTTTCCTTGCCTTCACTGGCTCAGCTTTTCCATTGGCTCTTTTAGCTTGGAATACACATGTGATGAGCGTGTCAGGACTCTGCCTATACTTTTAACCATTTTCATTATTTTATGGCATTGGTCTGATATTGGGTACGACAAGCACTCCACTTTTTCGAGGCCTAATGTGTTGCAAGCCATTAGTGGAGTTTGATTTTCTTGTGGCAGTCTTGTTACCACAATCCAGTCCTGCCCCAGTCATTGTCTTGTACACTGTCCAAGCTTTCACAGTTTTCATATGCAGCAGCACTCTGCCACTTGGCCCACACTGCCCTGTTGCCTCACTGCTGAGTCCCTTATCCTGTACCGGGTGCCTGCAGCATATCAGTCCCTTACTGCCTGGCCTTTTCTGGCTCCTGGTAAGCAACTCCCTGTACCTGGGACCCCCTGTAGCTGTTTTCCACCCTTAAATGGAGTCCCTGGCTCCTATTACAGTAAGCCTCTCTGATTGGTACAGCCACTCTATTTTTAAAGGATGGAGCTCACAGGTGACTATTGATGAATTAACTTTTAAATTAAAGCATGCATGTATTAAGCTAGTACAGAAAGTGGAGACAACTAGCAGAAGTGTACAGTCATGATGAACAGGTTTATTTCTCTATGGACCTGGCACAAGAGATAAATGGCTGACCTGTTGGATATTAAACCGTTAGACTACTAGTCAAAAAATTAGAGTTGTAATCATGCAATCAAAAAAGGTCCCTTATGGGACCCCAAGGATTGCTTTTAGGTCTATAACAGGGTTGTTACATATATGTGTTATGAAACACAGGAGTAAAGGACCAGCCTTCTGCTATTTAATTAAACATTTCTTGCTGAGTATTGATTCCATCATGTCCTTCACAAGTTTCATTTATTTCATTTTGTATATTTGCTATACCATCCATGACTCCTTAGCAAACCTCTTAGGCTTTCAGAATCATGCTGTGCTGGTAATGGAGCTGAGAGGCATCTGCCACTTCTCAAAGTGCTTCAATGGGGCGCTGGTCCAACCACTGAAATAGCATTTTAGTTCAATTTGCATCAAGAATGAAGACAGTGAGGTGGTTAACTTCCAAAACTGCCTCAGAAATGCTCCTGTATGTCTTAGAACCACAATGTACTGACCAACATCAAACAATATGATGATGTTAGGCTATATCCTTTTCTCTGTGTAAGTCACTATATGCAGGATTCAACCCTGCTGGAGAAGGAAGAGGAGAGAGGAAAAAAGGGAAAACATGTTTTGACCAAATTAAAAAAAAAAACATGTTTGCTCAGGTATACACAAAGGCTAGACTGAGTTTTATAACCCAGCTAATCTCTTCTGGCTGATTTTATTCTTTTAGGTATCCGCCAAATATAACAAAGCATGCATTTAAGCATGGAGATCTGCAAGTGACAAAGTGCCTTGCAAGCACAAGAGTGCTATTATTAACAAAGCAAACTCTGCTCTTGTCATACCACAGTGCAGGTGTACCTTCTGCCCAGGCATTGGACTGAACTCTGGTCCAAGTATGTTTCCATGGTGTGATTCCCTTATATGGCTAAAATTTGCATCTGTGTTTTTTTGTCACAAGGTTTCTGATTCACTTACTGCCCTGGATATTTCCTAAGAAGCAGAATCAAAGATATTGATGTCCTGCAGCACTAGTATCAGATAAGTGTTTATCTGCTTACAAGCATGGACCCATAGCAGCCTGTACCAGAAATACACCATAGGTAGTATAATGCTGGCAGAAAACATGATCACTTGCAACTCAGAGAAGCCTAACTAAAACATCTTACTGCATCCTGAGTCCAACATGAGACTCTGAGGGAGTGCAGCAGTGCCTGTGGGTGCCCAAACTGGAATGACTCAGCAGCATCTGACAATGCCAAAGGTCAGTCCAATGCCTGGGAAGAAGGTACACCTGCACTGTGGTGTGACAAGAGCAGAATTTGCTTTGTTAATAATAGCACTCTGTGCTTGCAAGGCACTTTGTCATTTGCAGATCTCCAAGCAATTTCCAGTTATAAACCTCATTACCTTCATTTTACAGATGGCACAGCTGAAGAACAAGAAACACAACTGCCTGATTTATGGGAGATTGAAAATCAGACCATAAGTGACTTGGCTGAGCTCATGCAGCAAGTCAGTAATGTTCTTGGATACTGATGGAATCATCACAGCATGGGTGATTTTTTTGTTTGTTTGCTTTTCAGTGCAGAATAATGGCTCCATTTCTACACTGCCTTGTTGGTAATCGGGGTGGATCCAGAGGGGATGTGGCAGTGTAGTCATACCTTGCTCTTTGGCTGCGTCACATGTGAGCTCTCATTGTAGACTCTGCCTGGAGTTGCTGCTCTTGCATGAACTTGGGACCCAGGGAATAAACGTTCTTGTCACCCCTTGTCCCCTCCTTTTCCACGTTGCTGACTTCAGTTGGAAGAGGGAGAGGCAGGGAAGGGAGAACTACAGCATTGCTCATCCCCTGGGCTTCAGAGCCACTCAATAGAATAATAGAAAAATAGAAAGTTAGGGCTGAAAGGGACTTCAGGAAGTCATCTAGTCCAACCCCCTGCTCAAAGCAGGACCATCCCCAATTAAATCATTCCAGCCAGGGCTTTGTTGAGCAAGACCTTAAAAGCCTCCAAGGATGGAGATTCCACCATCTCTCTAGATAACGCATTCCAGAGCTTCACCCCTCTTCTAGTGAGAAAGTTTTTCCTAATATCCAATCTAAACTTCCTTTGCTGCAACTTGAGACCTTGCTCCTTGTTCTGTCATTTGCCACCACTGAGAACAGTCTCACTCAGTGGTTCCTAACCTTGTTTTGCTGTGGCCCTAAATTGGCCACCAACAGGACCTCCTGACCTGGCGCCACGGGGGCTGCTGGGAGTGGAGTGCGGCGGTGGTGGCAGCCCAGGTGCGGGGGAGCCACCACTGCCCCCTTTGTGGGCAGCGGCCCGGCCCCACCCGCCTACCCACCACTCGCAGGCCAAGTGCATGAGTGTGCTTGTACATGTATCTGCAGGCCCTTTGCAACCCTACTGAGGACCCCCCATTCCTGGATCTGCTACTGCAGGCGACTGAAAGGATTGTAAGTCTCCCATGGACAGGGTATAGGATACAAGCTCAGTAGCATTGGACAGGCCTTTGGGCTCCACTTTGGGCTCCAGAGCTACCTGAAAGGCCATAATGCTCATATGGCCTTGCTCTCGAGTCTACTGGGGTCAAAGGCAAAGCCCATGCAAGAAACTAAACGGCTGCATGCTAGTGTAACTCACAAGCTTTACACTGCTGTGTGTTGGGGGGAGTTAGGCACAAAGAGGGAGAATCAGTGGGAGGGAAGACAGATTTTGGCTGGTAGTGTCTATTTGTGATTCACACAGAGGACAAGGCAGGACAACTGAAATAAAAGGGCCCAGAAGTAGGATGTGGAAGGTACTGGATGTGCTTACAAGCTGTTTGTTAGTCGTGCACAAAGTTTTCATGATGGGCAAGTCACCTGGCCAATGTTCCCTCTAAGGAGGCTACATGCCTCCTCGCTCCCTGAGGTAGTGCGAGGGAGCAGAGCAGTGTCTCGGAGGCACTGGAGCCTCACTCAGGGCAGGCAGCGGCTCCTCCCTGAGGTGAGGTGAGGCAGGGATGGAGGCTGGGGTGGGGGGCTGGTGTGGGCTCCGCCGGCTCTGGGGAAGTGCTCCACTTCCCAGCCCTGATACAGAGGAGCAGAGCACTTCCCCGGAGCCAGCAGAGCCTGTGCCAGGCTCCCGACCCTACCTCGCCTAAGAGCTGACCTTCAGCTCCTCCCCTGGTGTGTGGCCTTGAAAAGGCTGTGCGCGGCCACACTTTTAGTTGTGCGTGGCCATGCACGCGTGTACCTTAGAGGGAACCTTGCACCTGGCAGGTCACACAGTCTCCCACAGGGAGCTGAGCCAATCAGTGGGGAAGGTCATAAAGGCAGAAGGTAAAGGTAGTTTGATAGAGTTGGCATTTGCTCAATACAAGCATAGGTGTCTCTGAGACCTGGGTCCCAGTATCTACACCATTTTGGACAGAGACTACAGATTTTTGGCTAATCATTTCCTTAAGGCCTCACCTGCTACTGGCTGTAGAGATCCCCAGACTACTTGTGCACAGGATTCTGAAGTGTTGGCAAAATGACTAAGATGCTGCTATTCTTCTCCAGCTCTGAAGAGGCCAGGTGACTCACCTTGCATACTGTGGTCATCCTGTAGAGAGTAAGACAGCATCTATAAAAAGTTCAAGCAGAATAGTGTTTGTATATCTGTGTACCACAGTACGAAAGTGTAAATGCTGTGTTGAAACTTCATTTTGAAATTAAGCAGATGTAACATCAACATGAAGAGTACCAGCAGAATTACTGTCTAATTGCTTTGTTTACAAGTTAGGCATAATATTCTGAATGCTGTTTACAGTGTTTTATACTATTGCTGTTTTCTTCATGCATCAAATGTTTCACTAAGGATAGTTCTACATGGAGGAGGCAATATATTGCTGCTGAGCTATTCCCCACCATAGCCTGTCCATTTGCTTTTACACATGCTCGAAACCCAGAAGGGGGCCAATGAGGCTGCTCCTGGCTCCTCCTCAGATGCTGCTTTCAAACATGCTGAAGACAGAGATCTCAAGAGTGGCCATTAAGGCCTGAACTGGAGCAATTCAACTTCACAGCCATATTTCTAGGTTTGGAGCATATCAGTAGGACTGGGTGGATAGGGCACACTCAAGGGCATCCCAGTCAAAGCATACTGCCACTGTGGTGTATGTAGATATGCCCTTAACTGTATGTTACTTTCTCTTTGAAGTTGGTAAGGAATTATTAACACCTACTTATCAGGGTTTTACATGCAGTAGCCCTGGGGTTGAACTCTGTGTAACGCCTTCTAAAAGCCAAAATTCTGGTCTGTGCTCTAGAAGAGAATTAAGCTCAAATTCAGTAACAAGGGTGGTATAATGGTTATGCATAATATTGCCTCTGTGGCCCCCTACCCAATTACATGGGCACGTGAGATTTCATTAATCCTCAGCACAGAAGAAACCTAGAAGTGCTTCTATAGCAGCACAGATCATTTGTAACAGCAAACTTAGCTAAATTATATTGCATAACTAATACTGGATGCATGTGCAAGGAGTTAGTATTGGAAATGATTTTTTTAAATCAATTTTAGAGGGAGCTACTGAAACTCTGGCAAGATTGTTCTCAGGGTCGATGCTGGGAGGGTTTTTGGGGGGGCTATAGCCACCCCAAAATTCACCTTAGCCCCCCTGTAGCCACCTCTTCCAGTGCCACCCCGTCCGAGCCTTTTGCCTCCTCCCAGGCTGCCACCACCCACCCCGCACAGCTGAGCCACCCCACTCCCACCCACAGCCTGCAGAGGCACAGCACCTTAAGTGCATGATGTTAAAAAACATGTTAAAAAAACCTAATAAGTATGTTTGGCCAGATGATGTATAGTGCGGCCCCTGCCTCCCCCCCAATTTTCTGGCTAGCCCACCTCAGCCCCCCCACTGAGAAGAAGATGGTACTGCCCCTGATTATTGTAGAGCAGATATGGTCATGGTAACCTCAAAAAGAAAAGTAGTAGTCTTTGAATTTGCTATCTATAATGCTGCTCTAGCAATAATTACCAATTATGCTGGAGCGAAAGCACCATGTTTCCATTCAAGTTTAATCTTTATCAATATGACACCAATACTGAAGAAAAGCCAGTTCCTTTAATGGTACTATAATTTGATTTAGTTTAGAAATAGATGCCTGCAGTATCTGCCTTCTGAGTAATGGTGATCAGTGCTAAAGGAAAGGGTCTTGGTTTTTTTGTTATACTGCTGGCTTGTTTGATTTTTAAAGCCCAAGGTATCCTGAAAGGTCTTCAGGGCTTTCAGTAGTTTTCTTGCAAAAACTATTGCTTCAGACTGTTTGTTTGTTTCATGCACCTAGCTAGCAATTTCTGTTCTGTTACTTATTTTGTCTCCTCCTACTCGTATGTTTATGTTTTTCTTAACCTTTTTCCCTGTGCCCAAATTAATCTCACTTTCTGTCTTTAAATCTCTCCTTAAAACCAACCCACTGATATTCTAGGGTCAACTTTTGTTGTGGGGTAAATTACTTCATTTACTTATGACCAAATTTAAAAATCTTTCACTTCAAGCTTTATACACATTTGTTTGGCATGTTACTCAGTGTTTATTTTGTCCCTCCATCCCATCCCTTTTGACATTTCACGATGCTATGTAAATATTAGAAAAAATAATACTTTCAATAAAAAATCAAGATGGGCTTGGAAGATTATAAAAAAAGCCTTTGCAGGAAATCAATGTGAGAGATTCAAGTTAAGGATTTTGCCAGGAACATAAAGAAAATAATGTGACACAGCGTGACACTGACAAGGATATGCAACATATCCCTAAAGTAACAGTCTTCTTACCTTTCTCTGAAACATCAGAAATTTGCCAATGGCAGAAGTGGGAAACAGAACTTGATAGACCAATAATCTCATCCTTTATGGCAAATACTAAGAGGGAGAGAAAAAACTTGACAAGCTTGCTAGCATTTGATGCAGTTTAAATAGAGAGATTTTGAAAAAGTAGGACATACTGTGAGATTAAGGATAAATGCAAGCAGTGAAAGCTATAGTAATTCAAAACTGCAGAAAAATATCCACTGCTCAGAAGAAAATCACTAACTGGGAGACAAAAACAAATCTGTCCAGCCACAATCTTCCTGCTGCAGTGGGACAGAGCTCTTGTTACATGGAAGAAGGGTGAATGGTACAATGGCAGGCCTGGTCTACATTAAGGAGCATAGGTTTTATTTGTGTGCTTCCACAAGTAAATTTGCTATGAAATAGCAAAACCCAGCCTTTCTGTCAACTGAGTAACAGTGCCTACCCAAGGAAGCTTACGCCTTCAGCCAGCATACATACATAAAGGTGTCAGTACAATGCCAGTGTAGTCACTACATTTCTTCTGATGGTTCCAAAGGTCCTCCAGCCTCAGTCCTACAATGCCCTGATTTCCACAAGGGACATTTCTCTAGTCCCAAAGTTGAGTTCTACTTGGCAGGATTAAAGCCTTCCCCACCTCAGATACTCATGGTGTTTTGGAAATGCCTGGTTCTCTGCTAGCCCATGTTTGTGAACAGTCAGATTCAGCTTCATGCAGAGAGAGACCACCACCTGAATCTTGTGCTCCTGCTTGAAGCAGATGAGAAATCCCAGATTGCTTTAGCCTGCAGGGAGATAGGGCTACATATGACCTGTGATGGGCAACTTCAGGGATAGGGATGTCACAGAGGAAACACATGCCCAAGGAGGAGAAGCAATATCAGACAAAGACAAGGGGTTGATCTGCAGCAAGCCTACCACAAAATGAGATGGCAGAACACAAAATCTGGAGCTCCCCCAGCAACTTGCTTGTGCAGATGCTTTCCATACCTGGCGTAAATCCTGCCACCACCACAGTCCTTGCTGCGGCCACCTCTTGGGATCAAGAAGATGTAATTTCTCAAGTGCACAGCAAGAAGGAGGTAGGAGTCCACCAAAGATGAGGCAGAGTCCTATTGGAAAGCCAGGAGCTATTTGCAGCACATCACAGCCAGAGCCAGACTCACAGGAGCCTAGTTTGGTACAGCGAGGAAGGGGAAGGGAGCTCAGGTAAATGCATGATTTATTAAGGTAATGTAAGAGTGATCTCACCACCTCCCACTGCTGGTTTATACTGTGCTGTGCCTGGCGTCTTGCGATTAGACCAGAAGAAGAATGTCTTCTATTCAGAGGTGTAGGTTATAGCCATGTTGGTCTAAGGCATAGGCAGACAAGGTTCTTTGGGTGAATCTGATATCTTTTATTAGAACAACTTAAATAGTTGAGAAAATAGGTGCATTCAGAAGCTTGTCTAACTTTGTCCCAACTCCATAGTTGATCCAATCAATGTTAGTGTCCTAAGAAATACTTGCCTCTCACATGATTTATTAAGTGCATGTTTTGAAATTTGCTTTGATGCCTACCTTAGCATTTCAAAATGGTGCCCTTTTGCATGGCCTATGAATGAAGAAATCTATTTTTAAAGCTGCAGTTTTCTTTTACAGATATCCACAAAACAGGAAATAAGATTAAATTTGAGGCACTTGGCAGAATTTTAAATATAACAGACCAGAAAGCCATCCGCCTGCAAACAAAGGAATAGTGTGATCTACCTAAACTAGCATACCAAAATAAACTACATGGGCATGTGTAGACAAAATGAAATTTCCTGTTTACGCTGATGCAACTAAGTTTGTGTTTGCATCCAGGATTTCCCTCTGCTTTAAAATTCATTTGGCACTTTAAATTCATACTACTCAGAGATGTTTTAATTTGCATCGCTTTCCAGTTACACCACTTCAACTGTGGATTTTGTTCATGCAAACAGCCATAGACTCCAAAGACTACTAATTAATCCCCTTTGCCACGAGGGGACGCTGCGTTCCAGCCTCTAGCCAGTAGGTGCCGCTGTGAATATCCCTTTACAAGAATTTAGATGACAGAGAAAGAGCAGCAGTATGTTTGACCATGTGTTTTATTTTTTTAAGCAAAAACATAGCAAACATGTTAAAGGCAGTGCCCCAGTTCACACAAATCACTTTCCTACTGTGCTAAGGTAAAGGAGAAAAAAAGAAGTAGAAGCAGAGTGGTATTTTTGGCTTTGGCACTTTGCTTTCCTTTGTCTTATGAAGCTAGGCAGGATAGACAATCCTTGTTTCCTTGTGAAATGGCTCATTCACCCATACACAGATGTCCCTTTTATCCTCAGGGACAAACTGTATCTACAGAATTTTCTAGTCGATAGTCTTTGATCCTTTGCATTGAGATTTCCAGCAATAGCAGCTTTTTTTCTTCCACCTTGATAAAATACCTACCCATTTGGCTCTGGTCTGTCTACTTGGACCAGCTCTGTAAACAGCTGGGCAACAAACTGACAGGCTGGCCTCAAGCTGCCTAAGGCATCTGCCTTCCCTGGTCCTTTGTCACCCGCAAGAACAATATGTCAGCCATCACCACCACTGCCTGCAGCATGTTTATGAGCATTTACTGCACTAATTCTGTACTTACGGCCCAGGACTTCCTCCTCCAACTTTTCTCTCCTCATGGGTTATGTAATTACAGGAATCCAAAGCAACTTGCAATATCTGTGGCTATGCTGCAGTCTCAATGCAAAAAGCCAGCAAAGAATTTGAGCCTTTGCATGTTGCCTTTAAGATCTTCAAAGGAAAACATTTAGGGAGTTCTTACCGTCCCCTTGCCCTTTCCACTGCCACTATAAATCTATATCCTTCTTTTTCAGTGATCTTCTTCACTGCAGGATCCTTAAGAGTCACAACCTCAATAGCCACTGAAAAACTGGCCCAAATTAAGGAAACAAAACTGGCATTTAAGGGCTGGCATATTCTTTGAGTTTCTCCACTCCATTGAGAAGACAGCTAGAGGGAATAGGGATATGAGGGGCAGGACTGAATGAGTAGCGTGCTGCAAGACAGCAGGACAGAGAGGTGCACAAGGACATCACCAAGCTTCTTAGGGAGATCCCAGTGTCAAAAAAGTGGGATGGTGCACATGGTGGCAGTGTGTGCTGCCTGAAACCGAAACCTGGACAGTCAGCGCCATGGTCTAACTGCTGGCCAGGCTCCATGGACCCAGATCACCACTGCTGTATCCCCAGGAGGCCCCCAGGTGCTGGTCCCAGCCTCCCCTACCCCACCTGAGACAACATGCCATGCACCAGATTACACATGCAGGGGTGTTTTCTGGGGACAACTATCAGCTACACAAATACGTGTCATTTGTTCCCAGGGAACACACGTTCCTACTCCTGGGGTGACACCCAAAGGTCAGGGACAGACATTACACATAAACCAGTTTGAAAATGGCTGAAACTGATTTGAGATAAACCTGGTTGAATGTAGTATCAGACTTAACTGATTTGGCTCAAACTGGTTTATGCAATATCTGTCCCAGACCTCTTGCTGGTTTAAGATAAAACCAGACTCCCCCAGCATCCCAGTATGCTCTCTGAGCTGAGCAGACCTGTCTGCTTCACAACAGGGCTGGCCCCTCCCCTCTGCTCCCTCACTGGAGCTCTGGCAGAGACTGCAGGTGCCTGCTTGGCTTCTCCCTGCTATACAGGGATTATTCCCTCCACCCCTCTGCCTTACACCTCTCAGCATTAGCTAGCAGGCCACATGCTGGCTACAGTCTGTGCTGTGGGAGATGACAATGGCAGACAGGCTTTTTGGAGTTAATCAACAGGTAGCTGGTAATGTCCTTCCTTGGAAAAACTGTTCAAGAAGAACTTGAACTAATGGAGAGAGGCTTTGTTTCCTTAATGGGTTTATAAACACTGAGTTAGGGATGATAGACATTCCCTGCTGGGATGCTGGGGGGGAGGGAGTGGGGGAGAACATCAGAGCATCCTGCCAGGGCTTGGCCATGCCTCCACTCAGTTCAACTCTGTGTAAGAGAAGGGAGGGCTGCTCTAGCATCCCTGGCTTCTATCCTGAGCCACTGCAGGCATGTGCCTGAATTTTTTCAGTTCAAAGGGAATGTCTGTACGGATACAAACCAGTTTAGCCTAGCCAGGTTAGACTAATCTGCAAAAATTGAATTAATTTAGGCTCAGGCTTTTTGAATATCTGTCCCTAGCCATAGGGAACAAACTGAGACACTACAGACTTTTCTGGTGTGAAAAGTCCCATTCCCTTATGGAGAAAAAGTAGTAGAAGGGTCAAACAACCCTCTTGGCTAAGCAGGGAAGTTGCTGCCCTTCTACAGAAAAAGCAAGAGGCATACAAACAATGGAAGCTTGGGACAGCTTCTAGGAAGACTACTTGACAATGGCCCACACTTGTAGAAACCAGATTAGGCAAGCTAAGGCAGAAACCAAACTAAAACTAGCTACAAGAATCAAGGACAACAAGAAGTCCTTTTTTAGCTACATAGGGAGTAAAAGGAAAACTAAAAGGAGTCTGGGGCCGCTGCTCAATGTCTCAGGATACCTGGTCACTACCACTCAAGAAAAAATGGAACTCCTAAATGACTACTTTGCCTCAGTCTTTCACAAGACCAAGAGGAACAACATGGCAGGTAGGGCACAGAACAAGCAGGGAGAGATTGACACCACTCCCACCATTGCAATAGAACTGGTGTACGATCAATTAAAAGAAATTAGACATACACAAATCAGCAGGATCAGATGAACTCCACTGAAGTGTGCAAGAGTTGGCTGAAGTAATCACAGAGTCCCTGGCAAAGGTCTTTCAAAAATCATGGGCCTCCGGACAAATCCCAGAGGACTGGAAGAGGGCCAATATTGTGCCCATCTTCAAGAAGGGGAAGCGTGAGGACCCGGGAAACTACAGGCCAGTTAGCTTAACTTCTATTAGCTTAACTTCAGGGAAAATCCTAGAAACATTAATCAAAGAAGCTATATGTAACAAACTTGCAGAAGGCATGATACTGAATGACAGCCAGCATGGCTTTGTCACGGGCAGGTCTTGTCTGACCAACCTCATTTCTTTCTAGGATCAGGTGACTCGTCATCTGGATGAGAGAAAAGCGGTTGACATCTTATACCTTTTGACCTGGTACCCCACAAGGTACTGATCAGAAAACTGGAAGATATTGGGCTCAACTGCGGGACCGTCAAGTAGGTGTGAAACTGGTTGTGGGCTAGGACACAGAGAGTCCAAATGAATGGATCAGTGTCGTCCTGGCGAGATGTGGGCAACGGCGTACCCCAGGGGTTGGTACTTGACCCAGTACTGTTCAACATTTTCATCAATGACCTGCATGAGAGGGTGAAAGGCCCATTAGCCAAGTTTGCAGACGACACCAAGATATGGGGTTGCGCGGACACACCCAAAGACAGGCTGGCAATGCAACCGAGTAACTGCTAGGACCAATACAACTCTGGCATGCATCAATCAATGCATCTCCAGTAAAACCAAAGAAATGATTCTCCTGCTTTATTCAACATTGGTGAGGCCACAGCTGGACTACTGCATCCAGTTCTGGGCACCACACTTCAACAAGGATGTGCTAAAGCTTGTGAGAGTCCAGAGAAGGGAGGGCCACCTGTATGATCAGGGACTTGCATGGCAAGCCATATGAGGAGAGGCTGAGGGATCTCAGACTCTTCAGCCTAAAGAAAAGAAGGTTGAGAGGGGACCTGATTGTGGCTTACTGCTATATCAGAGGCATACATCAGGGGGTTGGTGAACAACTGTTCACCAGGGCGTTCTGGGGGAAAACTAGAAACAATGACCACAAACTCCTGGATGATAGTTTCAGGCTGAACATTAGGAAAAACTTCTTCACAACTATGGTGTCCAGACTATGGAAGAAGCTTGCCGCAGGGGTGGTGTAATCATCTACCCTAGAGGTCTTCAAGAGGAGACTGGATGGTCACCTGGCTAGGGTCACGTGACCCCAAATCCCTTTCCTGCTCATGTAGGGGGCTGGGACCGATGATCCTTCCTTCCAGCCCTGTGATTCTATGATTCTGGTGCCCAAAGACCATCTCTATGGCTCCATCTGTATCCCATGAAAATTTTTATGTTTTCTAGAGGATTACACCCTCCAACACCAAATACCAATGGAAGTTGTAGTATTTATATAATTCTCACTATGTCCCTTTGAGCTTTATAGGCTCCATAAGAGGTGAAAACTCAAAGGAAATACTTGACTCTTCTATTGATCACGTTTTCCAGAGTGGGAGTGATGATATTGAAAAGGATTGACCCTAAAAGTACACTAAGAAGAGCAATGATGACAAGTACTGGGTGAATTAACTTACTAGATTTCTTACATACCTTCTAAGTATTTCATGTTTGATACTTATTTGTTATTAGTGTGATTTAAATGTTTCTTTATGTACATAGTATATTCAAATAAAAAAAATTGCACTAAGCAAAAGAGCGCCAGAATACAGTGGTCTGGAATTGCCCCTTACACAACAGAAAACATCAGAAGTGTAGCATGAAAACTTTGGGGTACTTCTAGAGAGAATTAATACAGATGTCCTTAAGGGAGACAAAGGCAAACCATGTCTTATATTTACTAGGGACACATACTCTTTTCCACTGGTAATGCCTGCAACAAAAGAACTAGGTCATCTTTATCTTCAGTGATTCTCAACCATGCTACCACAGATCCTTTTAAGGGTGCCATGGCATGCTGCGCAATATTAGTAGTTAGGTGTGCAAACACCAATGCATGATTCACAAGGTAACCCCAGAGATTTTAAATAGGAATCCATAGTGTCAAAAATATTCAGATCTGTTTTGGTCTTTCTAAGTCCCTTAAACCGGAAGAATTGCTCTATTATTTTTCCATAGTAAAAAAACAAGTGAAAACTAAGAGGTGGCATTTTCCAAAGGGTGCTTTGTGTCTGACAAGGTTGAAAACCACTGTCTTAGTCTGTAATAATACTAGGGTTTGATTGGGACCACAAAAACTCCAAGCATCTGACCTAGAGCTGAGTAGAAAAGCAGAAGAAAGTTTATAAACAAACTTAACTAAATAAAGTAATCTAGCTCTCAGTGAGACAAAGGGAAAATAACTGGCCATTCAGCTGATTCCTCCTTGCATCTAGTACAAACCTGTTCATTAAGTTCAATGCTGAAGTCAGCAGAAATGCTGGGCACAATAGCAGACCTTAAATATTTTTTCTTGTATTTGGAAAATTGTGGTTGTTCTTTCTGCTATGGAATACACACACACGCACATGTACACGCGCGCACACACACACACACGCATGTATGCATGCATGCACGCACGTGAATATGAGTGCATGAGCTTGAATATCTGACACTAGGAGGAAATAAAATGTGAAGTTATTGAAAAGGGCAATGTAATTTTGGGCTGCTTACACAGAACCTTCACATTAAACAGACCATAAAACTAATAGTACCTTTTCCCATACAGTTCTGGTGCTAAATACTTAAAAAAACTGAGCTCATTATAGGCGCTTCTGTATCAGATGGAAATTGCTGAACTAGAAGTAGTTCACAGGAAAACATAAAAATGTATAGAGAGCTATTGGATCTGACTTACAAGGAAAGATAAAAAAGCTAAATATAGAAAGCTTTGCTAAAAAATAACTAAAAGAGGACATAGGAGTCTATAAATAATAGAAAGGGATAAACACCAGGATGGGAGAATAATTACTTGCAGTGTTACATGGACCAAGAATAATAAAGGGATGAAATGAAGAAAAATACATTATTTGTTGAATGTCAAGAGAATTAATGAAGATTAAGCTACTGTGAACTGAAATCATTTAATTTCTGAATAATTGCATACACACACTGGTTTAACATTGTCTAAAGCTATGGACTGACCTTATATTTGTAGCGTCATATATGCCCTTGCATATACAAAAAGTGGGTGTATAGATGCACAGCTCACCAATCAGAATACAAAAAATGGTGAAAGTGCTATAGAAATGTTCCTGTTTGAAGCAGGGGTATTGGATATAGCCGTGCTGGTCTAAGGACATAGGCAGACAACAGTCTGAAACAGGAACCTCTGCAGTGCCACATTTTCTCCCTCCCTCTAAGATGGGAAGGAGGGAGAATGGCTTGCTCTATAACAGCCCAGGGGGGAGCAAAACTGAAGTCCACCCAGGACTAGGGGCTGCAGCTCTGCTTGTTGTAGTAGGCTGTCACAGAGTCCACTGCTTTGAGCCTGGTTTCTGGGGCAGCAGAGAGCTCTCTTGCCCACTGGCTCACAGAGGGTGGCAAGCTGTTATAAAGCCTACTCCTGCCCTAGTCTTGGAGGACCAGCAGCTTTGTTTGCCATGGCAGCAGAAACCACTGCTGCCACTACCAGAGAAGAAGTAGGGACTGCTGGTGCTGACAGCAGGTAGTGGTCCCTATCTCCAGTGTGGGAAAAAGCAAGCTATCACTGATTCGGCTCCTTGGCAAGCTTCAGTTGTGTGCTGATGGAAACAGAGTAACAAGCCCCTTTTGCCCTCTGGCTGAAGATCTTACCTCTGTTGCAACTTCAGAGCTTTCCGGTCAGGGGGCCCTGAACATATGAACACTTTGCATAGCACTGTATTTCTGTAGCATTACAGCATACTGCAGTGTTTGTAGCACTACTGACGCATGTCTGTTCATGGCCTAAGCACTTGGAGCTAAATCCTGTTTCACTTTATGTGCCAAAATGGTATGTTGACGGCCATGTAACTGAAGTTTTTTAGCACTTACATACAGCTCTTTTGATGCAAGTGTGTAGGCACCCACTGTGTGTGTTCTGGAGGGCAATATTCTAGCTGTTGCCCAGGCATGTGTGTAAGATTGTGTAAGTCCCAACATTTTAGCAGGGCAAATGCTATCTAAAACCCTTTCAGAGAAATGGCTGCTCCTCTGGCTAGGAATAGGCTCTAATTTCTAGCCTAGGCTCTTGCTCCCTCTGGGGCAGAAACTTTCCCGGTGTTGTTTATCTAATTCAGTGTTTCTCAAACTTTTGATACTTGGGGCACATTTTGCCTGGATTAAAATTGGCAGCACATTTGGCTCACCAGTCAATGAGCCAAATCAGTTCCTCAAGCCCAACCCCTCTGTATGAAGCTGGCAGAGCTGGGCCTCGATCCCTCTGCACAGGGACAGGCTAGTCAGAGCCCCATACAACCCATTTTTTGTGGCACATTTCTGCCACACTTGTAACATACTAATGTATCTTGGCACACCCTTTGGGAATCACTGATCTAATAAATAGCAGATGAAGGTACAGTGGATCAGAATTGGAAGGATGTCTGGAATATGTTGAACTATAGCCTGGTGGCAACAGCTCTTTGCTGCTAAAGGAGAAGATTCAGATTCAAACCTCCTCTGTGTGGGGGGTGGCCTAGAACCTCAAACTTCCACTCCATGGACATTGGGTAAAAACAGTAGTCTCCAACCTTTTAAAGCAGGAGATCACCTTTGACATTTAAAAGCAAGCCATGATCTACTGTGCCACTCCCCCCGCTGGCAGGTAAGTTTGTGGGGAGGGAAGAGTGGGACAGATGGAGAAAAAAATATTTGGGGGAGCACACCTCCCCAGCAGGTAAGTCTGACCCAGCTGGGGCCCCACTCAACTTACCCTTGCTCCTGGCTCTGTGGCACTGTCCTTCACTGGGGGGGGCCTCAGTTTAGCCCTACCCCCCAACTGACCTGTTGGGCAGGGGCACGTGCGTGCATGCATGCGGGCACTCAGCCCCCCGCCCCAGCCTCAGACTGACTCCAAGAGCCTCCAAGATCTACCACAAGAGGCTCTGAGATCTGCTGGTGGATTGAGATCTACTGGTTAGTGACTACTAGGTTAAAACATGGGAAGGTTGCTGTCCACCTTCTCCTCTATTTTACTTCCACCAGGTACATATGGAACACGCAAGGCAAGTCTGTTTCACCCCAGGGCAAAACAGAATCCCAAACTGGGTATAACTGCAGTTATGCAGCTGCACACATGCCATTAAGGATTCAGCCTTTAACTTCATTTTTTTAGTTGATTTGTTTTAATTTTTCTGAGAGCCCCCATATAGAGAAACTACAGTATTTCTTCATAGAGATATATCCCCTTCCCTTCTGATTTGGTTGCTTCGCACAGCTGACTTTACTAACACTTCAATGATCATGAAATATTAACATGAGAGTTTTAAGAAATATGTGAAGACAATAGGAGGGTTCCTTTCTGGAATACAACAGAACCCCCACTAGCTCTAGTGCCTTCAGAGCAAAATATAAAACATGGTTTCATTCCTGCTCCCCTGAAATAACACTTTCTATAAATAGTCACAACATTCCTATGATGCTGCATTTATTAAAACCATCTGAGCATCTGTCCCTGTCCAGAATTGCCAACCCACACGCTCAGCAATGAGTGAAAACACAAAATCAATAGTAAAATCCTGGCCTATTAAAATACATGGGAATGTCAGCATGCACTTCAGTGGAGCAAGAATTTCACTCCATGTGATTGGTTTAGAAACTAGGATATTTTTAAAAATAGTATGTTTTGGTCCATTCCTTTATTGCCTTGTTTTTAGTCTTTAAGGTTCATATGTTCAAAGCTTTCCTTCAGAAATAGAAGCACTTATTCTCTTATTTGTTTATTGAATGGAAGTTGAGCTTTTTACATAATCACAAGACTCTAAGAACAAAAACTTGAGACTCATGCTAAAACTAAGAGGAATGGGAAAATGTTGCTTAACATTTGTAAAATACTTAAATTCTATTATGATGAATGTTGTATAAGAACCTAAAATTATAAGGAAATTATTAAAAAAAAAAGATGTATCAATGAATGCTAGAATGTAATTTATTGTCAATACAATTTAAAGGAGGGTCTAATGCCAATTTTAATGCAGCCTTTTACTCAGATACACCTGAGAATGGGAGTATCATTCTACTACATGCATAAGTTGTTTCTTCACAATTAAATTTATTTCTAAATTTGTACAGAAAAAATTCAAATAAATTTCATGGTACATTTTTCAGAGTATGGTTATTAATGCTAGTGTCTTCCTCGTATTCAAGCTGGATAATTACATCCTCCTGGGATACGGTAAATTCCTCTTGGTTCACATGGATATGGTATTTTTTTTTCTGTCTTACATTGTTGTGTTGCTGTGTGCTATTAAGCAGCTGCTGCACCTGCCCTACAGATGACTTTCAGTGTGGAGCTAAGACATTCCTATATATAATGGGGGCAATGGTAATTCTAGTCTTCCTGCACTAAATATGCCACTACTGTTAATAGACCAGCATAGTCCTGCAGTGAATTTATGAAAGCACTGCATAGCATAGATTAATGGGTTTCTTCATTACTCCCTCAGCATGGCTGTAGTAGAAAGCTCTTGCATCTTCAGTGTTTTACTTAGGGGTAGGTGATGAAGCAGTCATTGGATATGGGCAGATGAAACAATAATGAACGGATTTAAAAGGGTGGAGGTCTAGCCAAGCATCAGGTGATCTGTTGTAACTGTTCTGAATGTCTGCTATATCTTGTGGCCAGTAGAAACTAAACCATGGCTGTTTGTCTCTGAATGAAACAACTGCTGAATTGCGTCCATGTTCTGTGGGTAGAGGGCACAGTTACACCCACTAAGCTTGCTGTTAATAAGTCCTTCCACTCTTTTAACTCAGTATAATTGTTTAGTCTGTCCATATCTATCGTCTGATTTTTTCCCCTGGTCCTGCCCTTGTTTAGACTTGTTGGGTGGCAAGTAAAGGAGGCCTCATAGCTCAGCAGTGGTGTACAGATTTGGGGCAGCATTTGGTCACAAGGAATTTCTATACAGGTGGCATGTTTCAGAAACAGTTGACAGATTTTTTAAGTAAATACAAACAAAAGCAAGAAGACTCAATACCTCTTCGCTTTCTAATCAATAGAAATCACTTTATCCTGCCATCGTTAGTGTAGCCCTGTTTCTGGTGTTCTTGCAACTACATCAATACCGCAAGAGCAGCCTGGCATACAGGAGGGGCTCCCTCCAGCTGGAGCATTGATGCAGAGTAGCATTCAGTGGGCACTTGTTCAAAGTCCTCCTTCTTTACACACTAGACGCTTTCCAGTCAGTGCATGGTAAGGAGTAGGTGCAGTGCCTTCCTCCTTGCCCCCTAATAATTCCTTCTGAGAACACACTTTTCCTGTGAGCTTTACAAAACCTAATTCATGGCAGTAAATGGGGCAGTAAATGGGGGTGGTACCCCTACGCCCCATAATTAATTATTATAGCAGGTTCCCTGTTCCCCTTAGTCAGAGAGACATTGGCTCTACGTGGGGATCTCTGCACAGTATAGACACTCCTTTCAAAACAGATGTGCCACAAATGCAAATCCAGCAGCTGGGGCAGCTGCGAATTGTTCATACCCCTGTGTACTGACTGGGCTCACTTTGCCTCATTTGGCTTCCAGGGTCTACAGGAAAATGTACAGACATTCACCTTCCCAGGAGAAATGTTCCTGTGAGTGATTTAATCCTGGTTGTTCCCAGGTTTTTTTTCCTTTGGAGCAGCCAGTTTTGCTCAGGGGAAACCCTCCCCCCCCCGAGTATCTGCACAGTTGGGGTCCCCCTGGGAGAGCAGCCACTCTCCCCACAGAAACCCAATGTCTGTAGGTGGCCTCCGGGTGCCCAAGTGATGTGGGTGCCTCGGTGTCCACAGATGCCGGCGCTGGTTGTAGCTGTGTTGGTCTAAAGACGTAGGCAGATGAGTTTCTTTGGGTAAATGAGATCTCTTTTATTGAGCAAAGGGAGCCTCCATTTCAGAGCAAGTCAGAGGGGCGTTGATTGCTGAAACGGGGCCCGAGGTGCGTAAGTCACTTGGCATCACCTCCCTCGGGGCTCTGTCCCGCGCCCTCATACCAGGTCACAGGCCTATGGGGGGAGACGGGGGACACTACTGCCTCAAGCGTTGTGCAGGGCCGTTATTTCAAGGTGCCGCGGGGGGCGGGGCGGCGGGGCCGGCCCCCGCACGCTGATTGGCTGGTGCGGCGGAGAGGCGGCTCCTCCCCTGGCGCTGCTGACAGGCGCGCAGTGCCGCCGCCGGGGCGCTTGCGGTTGGTGCGTGAGCCCCTCGCTC
>NW_017729022.1:81446922-81457526 GCF_001723915.1 Gavialis gangeticus
GAGGGCGCGCTGCGGGCACCTGGGGGGGCCCCTCGGGCTCCGCCGGCTTCGGCCGCCTGCGGGCGGGGGGCGGAGGCTGGAGCTGGAGCTCGGGTCCAAGGAGCAGCGCGAGCGACCTTTGTGCTTTGGGCTGCACCCGGCCCTGCCGAGCCCCTGCCCTGGCGGTGGTCAGCGCGGCTTGTGGGGAAGTCGCTGGTATTTTGAGTCTAGAGAGGATGAGGGGAAGGGGGATGTAGGGGGAGCTCCTAATACTTGGGGAGAGGGAAGGGGTGTGTGTGAGCCTGTGTGTAGGAGAGGTATACCTCACTAGCGTTTGGGGTCTAGAGAGAGAGAGGACAGTAAGGGGGATAGCTCACATTTCCCCTCCCTGAACTGAAAATATTAGTGACACACACACAGAGACACACACCCCTCCCCTCCCAAACCCGAGAACTGTGGCCCCCAGACATGCGCACGCATATTCTTTCTCCCTACACTCAACATTTGTGATCTGTCCCCACCATAGATGCACATACTCTTCTCCCTTCCAAAATCAGTAAGCTATGCCCCCAACACATGTGCATGCATATTCCCCCTCCCTAAACCCCAAATATTAGTTAGCTGTCTCCCTCTCTCCCCCTCCCTCCCTAAACTCAAAATGTGTGTGTAGTGGGGATAGCACACTAATATTTTGAGTTTAGGGAGGGGAAAGATGTTGGAGCCGACATAAGGGGACCGAAGAGATCTTTCCACGATGGGACCTGAGGTTCTAGCTGGCTGCTGTTGTGGTCGAAGTCCCCATATACTGCGGGTGTCAAACAGAAATGGGAAGCTGTGGCATTTTTAAAATCCATTTTGTGTCTCAGAATGTCGACTTCTTCACCCCACCTTCCCATGGGGAAAAAGTGGGGGGAGGAGAACATATTTGTTCAGAAATGGCAGGGGGCCTTCAAGGGTGATAACTGGATTTTAAGTGGAGTGTCCCTGTTAAAAATGTAATTTGGCCAGTCAGTGTGAAAGGTGGTCAGATTGTGTTTATGTGGAACCACTTGAAATGGGTTAAATGGTTTAAGGCCAGTGTCAACAGGATGAAAAATGGGGTGATTAGTTCTGAAGCCTCATCGTGAAGGGAAAAATGTCTATATTTATTCACTGATCATCACTACATTGGAAACGTGCAGTGGCTGTGCCTTATCAAATGTAGGGAGAGTTTTTGAAAGGACTTCTGCAAAAGCTTGCAAAATTAATTAATAAAAGATAACTTAGCATTCCTTCTGCCAAATGTGAACTTTATTTTTGTTCCTACTTTGTTCATGGAATTAAGGGGAATAATCTAGGAGGACTAGAATATTTGTAGAGAGTAATACTATTCCAGGAATGTATTAGAAGACTTAAAAAGAAAAATTAATGAATTTAAGTATGTTTGCTTTAAACTATTCTTGTAGGATTACCCTAAAATTTTCATCAGAAACATATTGTAGACTTCTAGGGAATCTAACCACGTTTGTGAAACTACTATCTTTATTTGTAATTTAAAATTTTGGAAAGTTAACAGAAGAACAATTAAATTTCAAGATTCTACATTCAAATAATACAAAGTTTGGGGAGCACATTAATAAAACCCATTTTTTCCCCTTCTAATAAAATCCCCTTATAATAAAACCAACTGCAAACTTAAGGTTGAGGTTTATTTGCCCAAAACCCATCAATTCCGTCTTATAACGATGATCATACAAGTACTTGTGTACATGTATAATTTGAGTATTCGCATGAATAGTCTTCCCAAAAATGGATGGGACTACAATAATGAGTAAATCTGCAAGCATTTGGAGATGTTAACTTTGCCTCATAGTGTACATGTATTCTAGTAAGAACTTTGTTATGTAATCACAGAACATGCTATACTTTTTGACAAATGATAGCTGAAAAGTTAATTTCTATAATTTATGGCTTGGGTAAGTCTGAATACATAAGATGAATTACTTACTATTAGAGGTGCACTGATACATTGGTCCCATATTGGATTGGCACCAATATGAGGAAAATTGAGAGTATTGGCAATCTTTTTTTTTTTTTTTGTCTGATGTGGCCAATAAATGCCCCTTGCATGTGTGTGAGGAGAGACGGCTCCTGCTGCTGCACACACCCCGGGAGGGCATGGAGGTCGTGTGCCCCCGGATCTGCGTCTGGGGTAAGGGCAGGCTGCCATTGTGGGCTGGGGCTGGGGCAGCGCTGAGCTTTTCTTGGCAGAGAGCTGGGCCAGTCTGCACTCAGGGAAAGAGGTGGTGGCATTGGGAGCAGGGGGGTTGGGAGGCTGCAGCCATCCCAAAAATTGGCCATAGCCCCCACTCCCAACACTGCTGCCACCCGCCCCAAGTGTAGCCCAGCTCAGCCCCCCACTAGGAAGACCCCAGCATAGCCCCACCCCATAGCAGCAGCCTGCCTCGCCCCATGCACAGATCCAGGGGCACACGCCTCCCCCCCATGCCCTCCCGGGGTGCGTACAATGGCGGAAGCCACCCCCCGTCTCCACACATCCCCCTGGATGAGCCATGGCTCTGTCCTATGACCCGCCCTGCCCTAGCTGGACAGCCCCTGCCCTGGCCTCAGCACCAGCTCCACTCCCTCCCTCACTGTGGGGGCCACAATCTGCCCTCCATCACACCCCTTCCTTCCCTCCACCCATTGCCCCACAACAGACTTACCAGCTAGATCCAGCTGCTCTCTACGTTGTGGGGCTGCATATCGGAATTGGATTCATATTGGCTGATATGGCTCATTAAAAATCGGCCATTGGTATGGGCCCAGAAAATCTCTATCAGTGCACCCCTACTTAGTGTGGGAACCTATACACGGTCAGACGTCTGTTCTGGCGCATGTTAAGCACATGTTGGAGCAGCCTCTGTGTCATGTATTTAGCATCCCTGTGCTTCAAAATGGTGGCGGGGACACTTTTTAACTAAAGCTCATTTGACAAGCTTTAGTTAAAGTGCCCCAGCTACCATTTGAAGCATTGGGCACTAAATGAATATGATGCTGCAGACACATTAATTAGAACGGCTCTTGGAGCCCACTCCCCTGCCCCTTTACCCTGAAGCATGTGTAAAGGTGCCTTTTTTTTGTCTAAAATGCAGCTCCTTTGAACCTCCTATATATGTTTCTCACTTTGTAGTGAAGTGTATTTGCATATGAAAAGACTCTGGATGCAGGTACACAAGAGACTTAATGCTCAGAAGACAGATTCTACTGCGCATTAGCATGGCTGTCAAAAACAGTGTTAATGCACAGTAGATTGTGTAATGAGCATTAACGTCACTTAAGCATTAATCTGCACTAATGCACAGTAGTGCCCATTATGGAGCATTAAGTTAGTACCTGTTATTACAGGTACTAAACTTAATGTACCGTGACTATGGCTCACTAATGAACATGTAGATGTGCCCTCTGTCTGCACCAGGCCGAGGCGCAGACCCAGGGTGGTTCTGTGAATTGAAGTGCATGCAGTTAGAGACTCAATGCTAAACTTTTTGCTTTTACTGTGTAAATGCAAGCACTAATACACATCTCATATCTCATTCCTGCTGCTTTCAGTAGAAAGTTCCTGGCATATGTGAGATACTGCAACTGAAGGTGTACCAAATCTCTGATTTGCATAAAATGACCTTTTGTGGTGCTTGAAGTTTAAATTTGAGTAATTTCTTTCTCTTCCTTCTGAAAATAAACTATTTAAAATGGAGTTGCCTAGCAAGTTGCCGCTACTTTCAGTGTAACTAGCTGATGTAAAATTTCTCCTTAAATTGTTCAACAGAGATTGGGTACAGACACTGGGCAGAAGTAGGATTAAATGAGGTCTGTTCAGGGGCAAATACAGTATGCACAGCAGGTTTGGGTAATAAACCATGGAGTCATTATTTGAGGTCTCATTTTGTATGTTCCTTCACTGTGTAGAGTTGAGTATTATTAGCGTTGTCAATCAGACTTTATTTTTAAACTTTTTTGAAACAAATGGTTTCAAAAGACTCTCTTCCTTCCCCCCTCCCACCCTGAAAACAGGAAGACCAACTAATAGTCTTTAACTCTACTGTGAAACCAGATACTAGTAAACTATATTACATTTTAAAATAGTCAGGGTCCAGTAATATGGACTTAGTATATGAAATCTGCTGATATGATAAAGCTGGGGATAACTGCAATACAGAGGAGAACTAAAATATCATATTGGAAGAACTGGATGACTAGTCCTAGGACTGCAATAAAAAACATGTACTATGAAATTTTAGCCTAGAATATAGCATCGTGCACTTAAGAACTAGTAAGAGGAATTTCCGCCATAAACTGAGGGCTCCTCAGTCAGAAACAGCCAATGAGGAGAAGAGCACAGGTGTGCTACAAATCCCTGAGCCACAAATATGATGTGGCCCTAAAAATGCAACTGCAATCCAAGGATGTATCAGGCAAAGTGCTTCTTTTCAGTAGGGACAGGGAAAAAATAATGCCATGTTGGGGGATGGCAGGGAGGGTCTGACAGGGGATGGCTCACTCTAGACATACCCTCTTCATTTGCTGTTCCTCTAAAGGAGGGCTGGCCAACCTGCAGCGCATGTGCCACAAGTAGCATGGGCAGCCCCTTTGTGCAGCATGCAGCAGATCAGGAAAGAGCACATCAGTGCAGATCAGTGCAGTTGCAAATAAGGCAGAGAGTGGAATATAGAATAGAAGATTGGGCAGGAGAAAAAGATCTAAGTGCCACTTGGGGAGGGTGTGGGGCTAATCTGTGGCATGCCTGCCAAAGAAGTTGGCCCCCGCTGCTCTAAAGCAACTACTACTGCTGCCATGGGAGACAGTTTTTTTTCTGCCTTTGTTTAACCTCTGAATCTATACAGGGTGCGGCTTTGACACTTCAGCACATAGACCATGTCCATGGTGGTCATAGTTTTGTACTTGTGCTCTGTGTAGGTGACGGTGTTGCAGATTGCATTTTCCAGGAAGACTTTCAACAGCCCTTTGTAGATGAGGATGGAGATGTGCTTCATGCTACCACACTGAGCTTGGTGGTGGATGGCTGGCTTGGTAATGGCCTAGATCAGGGGTGGGCAATTATTCTGGGCAGAGGGCCACTTACTGAGTTTCGGCAAGCCATCGAGGGCCACATGACAGGCAGCCCAGGGCAGATTAATTTTAATTTTCTAAACTTTTTAGGGGCCCCGCAGGCCGGATAGAATGGCCTGGCGGGCCGCATCTGGCCCCCGGGCCACATTTTGCCCACCCCTGCCCTAGATGTTGTCCTGCAGAGCCTTCCTGTGATGCTTAGTGCCACCTTTCCCCAACCCTTTACCATCTTTGCCTCTACCAGACCCTGTCTAGCACCTGATACATTCTTAGGTTCTTAATGCCATTGTATTAGACACAAGTAAGACCTCATCTGGCGTATTGTGTGTGGTTTTGGCCATCCTTATTCAAGAAAGATTAATTCAAATGGGAACAGGTACAGAGAAAGGCTAATAAGATGTTAAGTAGAATGCAGAGTTTATTTTATTAAAAGAGACTACAAGAACTTGCCTTATTTGGTTTCCTCCAGCAAAACAAAGACTAGGAGGGATGTATGATTGTTCTCAACAAATGTATTGGGTTGGGGGAAGGGTAAGCACCGCTAAGGAAAAAGAGCCATTTAAGCTAAACATCAGTGTTGCCACAAGAGCACATAGATGCATGAGGCCATGAATAAATTTAAGCAGGTACTGGGAAGGAAGGTTTCAGCCCTCAGAGGAATCAGGTTCTGCAACGGCTTCTCAGTGCAGGTAATGAGGGTAAGGTAGCTAAGTAGTCTTAGTTTAAAGCTTGATGAAGTTCCAAATGCTCTAAAGCTCCATTGATAAATGGGATTGTGTGATATGGTTCCTGCAGTGATTCTAGAGATCCTTTTTAGTTTTGTTTACATCAACAGGTAAACAATGTATTTTTTTTTACTTTTAGCTTATAAAAGTTACTGTGCTCATTATTTTTCTCCACCGCTGTAAATTTCTACAGAAGCTATTTAAAATGGTGATGTCCTGGAATAAAGGTATACAAAATAAACTGTGGCTAAGGAGCGTATGTTAAGCTTATTGTACTGAACCTATTTGTCTCACTAATAACTGATCCATCTTCTCCTTGTTGGTTGTATCCATCTGCTTTCTTTTGTCCTAAAAGGACAGGACTGTCCGCTACAGTCAGTGTAAAGTGCATATTACAATGTAGCCTACATCATCTACTGGAGTTTCCAAGTGTAATGGCAACACAAAAAGTAAATTTTGTTCTTGTATATGCTTGTCCTGGTTCTTTTATAACGTTTAATTTTTTTTTACTTTAAAAGGCAAAATAATGTCTTGAAAACATAGTAACAACAATAATTCATCTTATTGCATTGAAATAATTAGATAGCTTGTATTAGAAAAATACTGCAAACTAGCAGTATGGACCATAGTTCATTGTAGGACTCTCCAACAGCAAAAACTCCGTTCTTTGAATGTGATTTAATGGCAAGTAAATTGATGTGTTGTAGGTTATGGAGAATGGGGGTGGGGAAAGAGAGGACAGACAACTTTCTCCTTGCAATGTGAAAAATGTGTGGACATACAGAGATTGTAATGTAAATGTTCAAAACCAATGAAAAGATGGACCTCCATTTTATAGGTGTCGATATACACTGCCATCTAAAAATAAAGATGATAATCCTGTTAATGCAAAATAGGGTTATGTAGCTGTGATAAGGCTTCCATTTTAGTGTCCTTCTGCTAAAAATGTGTTTGTTAATCATAAATTTCCAGGAGACGTACAGCAACTTGGGTACAGGGTAGATTATGTCCCTAATTTACCAAAAGAATTAAACACTTACTTAACTGTCTATCCCATTTAAGTCACTACTCACATGCTGAAAGTCCTGTGTTCAACTAGGGCTTTAAAAATAAGTTAGAGATGGGAATTCACATCGTGGGTTTGAAAGAAGAGTCCATCTCTCCCGCAATACTAGCAGTCCCATAATATTTTCAAACGCCATGCTTTAAACAGAAGTTGGAAACTTTAGGGATTTCCTTCCCCCTCCTGCCGCCTCACTTGCGATCAGCTGAAACAGACACCTCACCAAGATGTGGCTTGCAAACAAGCTGACTCCCTGCCAAATGAGTCAGCATTCCAACATCATCTGGAACTATGTGATCTATATGTTCCCTTATAACCAGGGACAGGCTGTAAAGTATGTTAGGCTAATGAAAACATTAAGCTAGATGAGCCTTTATTGCATCAACTCCTTCAGATTTATTTTTGAGGAGAAACAAGACTGTTAATACAGATTGCCTCATCTAGGAAGCTTCAATTGTTCTGACTGAGACAGGTCACTTGAATATTTTTTTAAAGGCTTTTTATCTTTTATTGCAAATGTATTAAATTCATTAGCCAACCAATGGAGCAATCCAGGTTTTGTAGATTTTGTAGTGTCTTAGCATATTTATAGGGAGGGTGAGCTTCAACAGTTGAGCGCTTATGTTACATGTAGCTTTGGTCTTGTTAACAAGGCTTGTTTTTAAAACACTTCTTGTTGTGAATTGGAATCTGCTTGTGTCTACTCTTTTCACTCAGTTCGGTTTGTTGTTGTCTATCAAATAGGAAATGGATCCAGTGCCATAATATCCCATGGGTAATTGAACTTACTCAAAATGTCTTGACTTGCCTTCAGCGAGTTGAATACTAGACAGGCTGCATGAATTGAGTGTATGTAACTGCATTTTATATAATAGTCATACACTCAATTTAAGGCTAAGAAATTATCCACAGCACTACTACAAAACTTGTTTAAAAATGAAAGAAACTCTTTTGGGAAAGGATGGTGAATAGGGAAAAATGTCTAGCATTTCTTGATACTAAATACTCAGCTGAGGTAAAAAAGAAGAGCATTATGTTTGATGTGAAATGTACCTTGAAGAGCATGAAAATTCAGTATTTCTTTGCCCTATTGAGCTCTCTCCAACAGAGTGAATGACGACTCTTCTGTGTCCTGAGGATGGGTGCAAAATACAGTTCAGTTTATTTCTATCTTCAAGCTTACTTTTTCAGCTAAAAACTAAAATAGACTGTCAGGCTCAGAATTATATGGTTTTAAAATTAATCTAGTCTGGTAAACACAGACTTGTCCAGGGGCCTAAGAGGAAAGACTCAAAAGTTTCTAATTTGTTTTATTTTTAAAATGTGTAAGATTATGTTTTGGGGGTATATATTGAACTTTAGATCCAAACTGTAGTTACTTTAAATACAACATTTACCCAGAATACTGAATTTCAATTTTAGCTTTTTGCATCTTCAATAATATCATAAAATGTCAGGAAGATTTCAGGGCAGTCAGTAGTTTCTAAGTTATTCTATTTTTAATAGAAATGACTCAATAGATTGGAAAGAAGTAGGGTGATAATGGCAGATACATACAATGAATAAATGGAAGAGTTGATCTAAACTCCACGGAGTTTAAAATTTTTAAAAAAGGCTTGGAGCAGGCAGAAGCAATATGTTGTGAATGTGAGGATTGTGTAAATCCCATGCTGAAATTAAGCCCTGAATCTTTTTTGCTGAATTATCTTCAGCATTGTGACATTTGGATGTTATTTCTGATGCTCTGCCTGTCTAAAATGAAATCAGACTTCCATAGTTCTTGTATTTTGGGTGGAACATAAAATGTTGCTAATGCCAAGCACTGCCATTCAATTGATATGGTAATGTTTGAGTCATGTTGTGGCTGTGACAGTCTCTAGGATATGGACGGCCCATGGGCCAGACCCAGCCCATGGAGACACTCAATCCAGCCCACCTGGCTACCTGGTGGGCTAGCAATAGCTGGTGGCATGGCTATAAAGGGACATGGCCTGCTGCAGAATTTGGGACTCTGGGCCCCACTGGACATGGACTTTGGTGGCAGGAGGACAGACAAGGGCTGTGTGGCACAGTTCTTCTGCCACTGTTTGATTTTGCAGATCTAGCTTGAGAGGGGCCCTGTGGTCTGGTTCAGGCCTCAGGGTGTCTTTGACACTGCAGCTCTAGGAGGCAAGGATTACTTCTTATTGGGCCAACTACGTGGTTGGGTAGAATTAGACAAACTTTTGAATGCAGAGTATTCTTTCTTAGGACTGACTGAAGAAGAATGTCCTGCGTTTGAAAGCTTGTCTATCCCAGTGATGCGATTGGTCCAATAAAGGATATTACCTGCAAAAATCCTTGCCTGTTGCATTCAATTAATGGTATTTCTGCCATTCTTGTATCCAAGTTTTTAACCGTATATGGCTACTGAATAAGTACTGACCATGTTCCTTTATGAAAATGAGATTTATGCTCTTGATACAAAATGTTACTACTTCTCAGGCTTCCTGTTTGGACTATCATAAATTATAACCAGCCAGCCCCTTGTTAAGAACCATTCTTTGTTAAAGCCGTTAGGAATCTGGAGTAGTACGAAAGAGAGAAGCCATTTCTGCTTCTTGGTGTTTCACTTTAAACACCAGGATGTTGATGCTCATATTTTCGTAGGCACTGAAATGCCAGTACAGTCTGAAAAACTGCTCTATCTTCTGGTTCAGTCAAACACGTAATTTGCACTGCTTGTCTAGCATGCTTTTATTATTAAGAATTAAGATCAATTGGCCTTCTCAAGTTGTGTTCTTGATACCTGATCTCTCTAACCGTGCAGAATCTCTTTAGATCAAGTAATAGTTGCTTACCTCCCTTATCAAGTATCTAAAGCCTGTTAGGATACTCACTTAAGTTTGGGTTTTTTATATGTAGAGGAATTTACCAACATTACTATGTCCATGTAACAACCCACATGGGAACTCATGTTCTGAAAAACTTGCTCTTTTTCCAAGTTAGTGGTTTAACTGTCATACCAGTAAAATTCCCTTTAAGTATGACAGAGAGATGGTAGGTGAAGTTATTGTCCCTGTTTGGCTTTTTTTTTTCTTGTTAGAATTGTAGCTGAATAGGCAGTGCTTTAGTTTAGATGTGTGGGTGGGGTTTTTTGGTTTTTTGTTGGGGTTTTTTATAAGAATTAAGAGCTATAATGTAGAGAAACTGTAAATTAGGTGACTGTAGGATTGCCCCTTGTAGCACTTACTAGCTATTAGGCTGCATACCAGAAAGGGACCGGTAGAGTTGTTAACTGTTGGCACCATACTGCTTAATGAAGTTCAGTTGCATCTCAGGAGCAGTTTAGATGAAACTTTTTTTAGCTTGAATCATTGACAGCTCTTGGAAGGGGACATTCAAAGATATTAGAGAAAGGGTCTTTAAGAAGAGCAGTGATTAGAACGGGTTTTACTGAGGCACAAAGGGGGTGAGTAACTTTTTGTGGTACCATCTGGTATAGACATGTTAGTATTTGTGTAATGCAGGGGTTGTCAGTGGGGGTACGCGGAAAAGTGCTAGGGGGTATGCACGGGCAGGCAGGGATGGAGCACTGCCACCCACCACCCTGCACCACTGCCTCTCAGGAGCAGGGTTGGGGGATGCGGGGTGAGGGCAGTGGCTTCCCTTTGAGAGCCACACAGGCACTGTCCAGCAGCCAGACATTGGTGGGGGGAGCTCGCATGTGGTGGCTGCTGCTGGCATCC
>NW_017729022.1:81457699-81461797 GCF_001723915.1 Gavialis gangeticus
ACCTGCTCTGCATCTGACTGCTGCCATCAGAAGGGGTATACTCTTTAAAAAAGGTTGAAAATCCGTGCTGTAATGCATTATGCAGAAGAAAACTTGGGAAATATTTGTCAAAATAGTCTTTCTGGTGTCTTAAAAAAAACAAAGGAAAATTGTTATTTTTGTCAATGTAAATGCAAATTCATCTTTGAACATTGACCACTTTTATGTAACCTATCACCTCTTTAACTAACTAAAGGGCATATGGAGATAGTGTTAAGCAAGTGTATGTAAATTACTTCCGTGTTTCTATTCTCTTTAAGAAGTTTGACAACCCTGAGTAAAACTATAAGTGGTCCAGGGCCTCTACATGCCTGTGAGCTGTACTAGGGTGAGCCTGCCAACACCGTGCAAGCACTCTCCATCTATTGCTGCACCACATGCTACATAGGTGCCTCCCCTTCTCTCCTGCACTGTATGCCCATGCATTCCCAGGCTCACCTTCAGCTCCCCGTATTGTACTGCCCCACCTCCTGGGGTGGGGGCAGGAAACTGAAGCCACGAGAGGGGGAGCTAGAGTATGGGGGAAAGCAGCAGCTGGGCCCGAACCTGGGGACCACAACTTAACCCTTCACAAGCCACAAGTTGAACAGCTCTGGCTTAACTGAATGGAATGGATAATGGCAGTGACACCTGTTTTTTGTTTTGTTTTTTGGAAACAATTTAATTTAGCTCTAAATGACTCTTTTAGCATGATATGTAGATGTCCATGCCCAGTGAACTTTAAGTGAAAATTATTGGGAAAATTAATGACCATGATGAAAGTGCTGAATTTAAAGGAACATACTAAAAACATAGATTTTAATCTAACAAGTATCACAAGCTGTTCATCCCATCAAACTCCTTATATAAAAGTTACATGTTTTCTAGCTGGCTCAGATATAAAACTCTTGCTGGGACTCAATCCATGTATTTTAGAGATGTATTATGACAGGGTGTTTCTGTTATGTAGAGTATTGTGTTAAATATCTTTGGACCTTTGAATATCTTCTGATCCAAGATCAAACACTTTTTTGAATGGATCCATTTTATTATTAAAATAGGAAAACTATCAGTGACTCAATGGGTCATGCACAGAAAGAGGGAATTAAAAAGTACATTATCTTTTTAAATTAGATATTAAAAACATAGCTTGCTTAAGGAAACTCCTGAGGTCGAAGGAAACATACAGCCACTCTTCATACAGATTTGTCAATACTATTGATCAGTGGAGTATCTTTACTAAAGACAAATGGAACAAGACTGGATAATATATCATTTGTAAAATTGTTATTTGTTACTATGTATTAATGTGTTCTGACCATAACACTGAGTTCATTATTTTCAGTTAAGTGTATGGTATCTATACCTTTTAATATACTGGGTTGACAGTATTTTAATCGGGGATAGTTTTTATCCCTTTACTACATAAGCCTTTTCTTTCTCTCCCCCCCCCCTTTTTTTAAAGTTAAAATGATTCTGTGTATTAGTAATACAGAATTGCTTAATTCTCTAATATTAATTATCTCTCACAACTACCCTGATGCTTCATTTTTCTTGGGGCAAGGGGTTGTATTTCACACAGCTTTGAAAATGAAAAACTGTTGTCTCACTGATCCACCTTACTATTTGGTTCTGTTGTGCCAACACACTAATTCTTGCATTGTGTAGAAAATCAGAAGAGAACACCCAACTGTTAAAAACATGTTGAAAACACTATTAATATTGAGGTCTACTTGATTTCGTTGTGTAACTGGTTTCAGGCTTTGGATGATGGCAGTGCTGGAGGTTCAGCATTCAATAGGACAAAGGCTTTCTTGAATGCAGACTCTCAGGTTGGACCATCAGTTGTTAGCGTCAAACATAAAATTAAAACATCAGATGTTTGGCAGGATCATTTCACAAGTACTTATTACAAAAGCTGTACGACTTATGTCCATCATGGCTGAGAGGCATTGTCACAGGTGAAAGGGAAGGGCAATCCAAAAAAGCTATAGAATTGGCAGAATGTATTCCTTGGCATAGCAGTTTTCATATGAGTCAGAGTTGTATCACACCAAAGGTAGCTGAAGAAAATCTATGAACCAGTGAAAAAATGCTAAACAGTCGTGTGGAGAGTACAAGAAGCTGAAGACAAGACGTGACGAGAATGAATGAATATATAAGGGTGAAATGCCTTGAGCTTGAGAACCATAAATAGTAACAATACAAAAGATGTATTCACAGTGGTCAGACTTCTTATCAAAATCTTTTTTGCTTTCGATTGAATTTTTTAATGAGATAACTGCTGCTGGTTATCAAGCACTGGTGAAATAATGATTCTGCTAGTCTGTATGCCTCTTCAGTGATGAACAGTTCAGATGACAGAAGGGAGAGTACGAAGCCAGAGACGTCAATTCAAAGAGAGGAAGTGATGTGTGTTGTTCTGAAAATGGAGCCTGGGAAAGCACCAGGGGCAAGCAAGGTTCTGGTAGAATTGTCAAAAGCAGTGGTTGACCACAATATCGATCTCATGGAAAATTTGCAATGATGTATTTATGACTAAACATTGACTGGACGTCTGACTGAAGGGAATCTTTCTGCTCTGGCCAAAAGAGAGGGACAGTTGCACTATTTTTCTCCTTATTGCGGGTGAGCTATCCTGTATTAACCAGGACAGGACATCATGAAACAAGAAAGAGGAGTAAGCAGAACTAGCATCCAACAAGCTGCTTTCAGAAAGGAATGAGGCACATATAATCAGGTTGTGGCCATCCATCACATGATGGTACCCATGTGTATTTTCAGTCGCATAACTAGTGGAAAACAAATGCTGCTGATGGGAAGAAAATTAAAGCCTTTTAAATGTGGTACTGGTAAAGACTTGTGTATCCCTTGGATGGAAAAGAAGTCATGCTTGTGTTAAATTGTTGACAAAGAGTAGACTCTTGTCAGAAATAAATAGACACAAGCTTTGGTTGCATCAGGCTCAGAGATGGAATAACCTCAGAAGCATTGTTGAAGAGATAATGGCAGGTTCTTATAGTTGAGAATGACCTGTACAAAGATTGCTAGATGCAGTATAGCCTATCGCTAAATGCTTGTTAGATCTCGAAGGTGTCTGACAATGCTACCATGGGACTGTGAATATTCAGGTGTAACAGTAAACTTGACTATATAATTACCAAACAACGCTGAATTCCCTTTCACAAATTACACAGACAGTTAACTTTAGCATTGGCTGCTGAAAAGAATCATAATGTACACCCTACTGGAGATATTTCTTTAATTTGCCATAGCTTCAAGAGCTTAGAAATCCGAAGCATAGACTCATCAAGCTTTTTCCTAATTCAGCAGCTTTGTCAATCCTGGTCTTCTGGCTATGAGCAGAATAAGTGAATTACTTTGAGATGGATGTTTCTAGCATGTTTACTACAGACTTACGGAGGTTTATATCACTTCTTAATATGGAATAAAATATCTACATTGACTTGCTGAAGTAGTTGCTATTGTAAAAAGATTTAAAGAGTAAATTTGAATACACCCTTACTAATATGTACCCTAGATAGAATAGGCTTAAGGATTTTATAAATCTCTGGCCTTGCTTTGAGCGACAGCTTAATATTTAGGATAGAATCATAGAATCAATGAGTTGGAAGGGACCTAGATAGATCATTTGAGTCTGATCCCCTGCCATGGGCAGGAATGAGCACAGGGTGGGAGGGGTCATAAGACCCCAGCCAGGTGCCTATCCAGTCTCCTCTTGAAGATTTCCAGGGAAGGTGAGAGCACCACCTCTCTGGTGAGCCTATTCCAGGCTCTGGCCACCCTTACAGTGAAGTAGTTCTTCCTAATATCTAACTAAACCTATCCTCCCTCAGCTTGTGGCCATTGTTCCTGGTGACTCCAAGGGGGGTCCTGGTGAACAGACTTTCCCCGAGTCCCTGCTGCTGGCCCCTGATAAGGTTGCAGGCAGCCACAAGATCCCCCCTCAGTCTCCTCTTGCAGAGACTGAAGAGATTCAGGTCCCTCAGCCTCTTCTCATAGGGCTGGCCGCGGAGGCCCCCGACCATACGAGTGGCCTCCTCTGGACCCTCTCCAGGT
>NW_017729022.1:81461990-81472301 GCF_001723915.1 Gavialis gangeticus
GGTTCTCCATGTCCCTCCTGAAGTGTGGTGCCCAGAACTGGACACAGTACTCCAGCTGCGGCCTGACCAGTGGCGCATAGAGGGGGAGCAAGACCTCTCTGGACCTGTTAGTGATGCCCCTGTTGATGCAGGACAGGGTGCGGTTGGCTCTGCCTATTGCTTCATCGCATTGGCGACTTATATTCATCCTGGAGTCAGTCATGACTCCAAGATCCCCCTCTGCCTCCGTGCTGCCGAGAGGGGCAGTCCCTAACCTATAATCATAATGCTGGTTCCCTCTCCCCAGGTGCAACACCCTGCACTTGTCCTTGTTGAACCGCATCCTGTTCATTTCCGCCCACTTCTCTAACCTATCCAGGTCTGCCTGGATACGGTCCCTGCCTGCCGGTGTATTCACTTGACCCCACAGCTTGGTGTCATCGGCGAACTTGAACAGGGTGCTCTCCACACCCTCGTCCAGGTCATTAATGAAGATGTTGAACAGCACCAGCCCAAGGACCGAGCCCTGGGGGACTCTGCTGCCCACACCCTCCCAGGTCGACATAGACCCGTCCACCACTTATAACTCTATAAGAATGCAATGCTTGTTCTTAGTGGATCTGCAAAGAAAAATACTGAGTATAAAATAACCTTAGAAATTTTTATGTAAAACAAGACGCTTCTAAAAACCATATAAAAATGAATAATGCTTCTACATTTGACACTTTTAAATAGCAAATTCTCCTTGAAATATGTGTACTTGTTTCCAATTGACAATATAACTACTTGCCTGTATTTTATTTAAAAAGGTGGGGTGGGACTTGTAATTCAATGCTGACGTATTGGGTACAAAGAGATCTACTTATTTAACAGCCTTCAGTTCAGCTATACAATGCACTGTGCTTCCAGGCTACACAGGCAATTTTTAGGGCTTTTGTTTGGAGTTGCACAGTGGGAAAGCTAGATTCTACCCCCTCTTCCATCCCCCCCACTCAGTTGTCATTTAAAAGACTGAAGTGTGGAGAGACAAGGTATTTATAAGGCCATGTAAGGCATAGTGACAGTCATTCTATTTTGACAGTTACAATGGGTTTTTGTTTTTTTTTTCTTTTTTCAAAGCTAAAGTGGCTTGTGTTTGCAGTGGCTCCTGCTGTTCATTAGGGGGAGGTTGGGTGTGAAAGTTGTCATTAGAATGATGAGGATTTATTTTTAAAGTAGATATATTCTGAGCTTGTTAACATGCAGGTATATGGATACTTCTGAAATTCTCATAATTGTAATTAGAATATTAATTGTATATGTACCTGTGAATATTAAGTTCTAAAAATGCTCTGGCTTTTATTTGAAGAAAGACAACAGGTGTAAAATCAGAAAGCAAACCATTAATGTAAATGATTCATCGTATCAGTGACATACTGCTTGTTTAGAGACTTATGTTTTAGTGTGTCCATTGATATTTTGGATGTAGATGGGGTCATAGATGGAATGAAAAAGGATCCATATGGACTCTTCTGTTGCTCATATTGACTGAAGCCTTCTGTTTTCTGTTACAAACTATAAAATGATTGAGCAAAGGGAAACTGCCTGTAATTGGGTATATCTTTGGCTTTTAGTTTTCACAGAGCGCAAGAAGGTAATTTATACTCAATTATTTAATGTCCTAATTTCTAGTCTTAGGGTAGACATTCAAAAAGCCTGCGGTAGAATCGATCTAAGTTACATGGTTTTTTGTAAGCGGTGTAGTTTTAGGTTGGTAGTGAACAGAACACACATTCACCCTTTGGTGGGAGAGGTCCAATCTTAGCTAGGGTTTGGTCATTTTTAAGCCAGTCTTTGTGCACTGAACTCTGTTAAGAGTATAGACTGGTTTCCAATCACTTAAACTTGTAAAAGTTTAACATCCTCACCTGGCTTTGTTTAATGTTATTGCCCAACATAAAATCCCCTGGACCCCTTGTGCCATATGTAGTGCACCTGTGCATCATGGACAGCACACATACCTGCTGCATCACAGCAAGGCCTGGGGTCAGTGCATACTGCATGTGGGGCTGGACTGACTACATGCACTGCCCACGGCACTAGGGATTGGCGTGGGGTGCTGCATGTTGGTTCCCACATGGCCTAATCCAGACTAGTCCCTGAGCCACTGTGCAGGGTTGGTCTGGCAGGGTACCACCTGCAATGTGTGCCCTGGACTAGTGCTGTAGCAAGGGAGGGCAAGTGGGGTGACTGTCCTGGCACCAAAGCCAAGGGGCGGCAATAGGCACTGCCCAGCCAGGGCTAGGCGTGGGACGGAGCCACAAGCGGCTAGTTTTGTGGTGGGGGGGGGAGGCTCCTGCCACTGTGTGCACTCCCAGGCAAACATGGGGGGAGGTGAGGCATGTGCCTCCCAGATCTGTGCTTGGGGTGAGGGCGGGCTTCTGCTGTGGGCTTTACCCCAGGCACCAAACTTCCTTGCCACAGTACTGCGCTCAACTGACCCCCTGTGCTGCATGCAGTGCTGGGTCCAACATGCTGGGCTGGGGCTGATGTGTAGGGTCAGTCCAGAAACCCATGGGCTGGATTCAGCTTAAGAGCTCTGTGTTATTTCACCTAGTCTTCTATAGCAGGGGTGTCTAAGATGGCCATGCCCCAAAGGAAAGTGAATGTGCAGTCAGAAGAAACAGAAGAGCAACTTTTCAACAAATTTTCAGGGATGTTTTGGAGGACCAATGGATTTCAGTGAATATAAATGTTATTTTATTACTGCAATGAAAATTCATTCTTAAAATAATGGTCTGCTCTCACCGAGTTCACATAATGACATTTGTTAGATAACCCTTGCTTATTAAGAGCAGGTTCTAAATATCCATAATAATACCCTTTTCTCATTCTGTGACCAGTGCTTTATTAATGACTCTTACAATTTTATTAAGACTGTATATTTGGTCCACAAAAGATTAGTGTGTCAGCTCTTCAGCACAGATGGATTGTGTGCTTAGTCCATTCCCTTGATAATATTACTTTGGGTGGATTGTCACTTCTAGTATTCAAAGATTTTTTTTTTGATTACCCTTTTAGGTGTAAGTAGATGTGACAGCAGGTATATCCCTGTTTGAATTAAAACCACATTCAGATTAAAATTTCTGTTTCAAATTGGTGGTTAAGACCTAAATTATCTTAGGCTAAGTAATGTTTGTATGCAGTTATCCCTTCTTTTGGAAGCATGAACATCTGTGTTGGGTGGGACAGCTAAAATGGCCATCTTGCATGCCATGCATAAACAGAAACGGGGAAGGTTAACACAAGATTTTATGCTTCAGGCACTGTTTAGTTTAATAACTTAGTACAATTTGTATGGTGGTTTTATCTTTTGAAATTTGTTGGGAGAGAGAAAAATCCTTGCAGAATTTCTTAGCACATGAGATTAGGGAATAATATTTTACCCTTATATAGTACAGGCCAGATGTCACATGGGAACAGTCATCCTAAACTAGTTCAATTCCCTCCTCTGCGCTTTGTCCCAAGCAGCAGGTGAAAAAGAACTGAACTTTCTGGTGATGTTGCCCTAAGTATGACCTCAGGAAGCTTAGTGCCATGATTAGTTCTGCTGTTATGCTTCCAGCAGGAACAAGAGTGTGCAAATGTATCCCGGCTACAAAACATAAGACATTTACATTCTGCCCCCCTCGCCCCCCTCCCCCTTGTCCTTTTCAGGCAGATCTATACAGCCTTTTCAGATGTATTCCTCGGGGTGGGGAGGAGGGGTGAATGACAATTTAGATCTTTCATTGACGTGTGAACAACCATTAAAAATTGCAAGTGCCTTGTAGTTGTTTCATTAAGAATTATCTAAAAGATGTCAGTTTGCTATTTCAGAGTTTATGCAGGAAGAGGTTGGAGATTGCTATAATTAGTAATCACTAATTGGCAGGGATTCTGGTTTTCTCTATTTTCAAAATCCCAAATTCTCTGATTTTTAAAAACCCCAAAACCTGTGTTTTCCACAATTAAAATGAAACTTCACTATATGTAGATATCAGTTGAACCCAATGTGTGTTGGTTCCTATCTTCAGGGCTTGACTTGCACAGCAGGGGTGGTGAGGCACCTTCCTGCAGATCGAGTTTCCAAACCAGGAAGGGCATCTTGAGACCCTCTGGGGTCAAGATACAAGAAGAACATAGGGAGGGTGACTTACTTGTAGGAATCTACTATAGACCTCCCCACCAAGAGGAAGACCTAGATGGGGAATTCAAGAGGGAACTGGTGGAGGCCGCGCACTGCCAGTCCCTGACCATCATGGGAGACTTCAGCTTCCCTGAGATACATCTCTTGGGGTGAGTGCACGGCCAAATCTGATAGGTCGTGTAGCTTCGTCACATGCATCAACGACCTCTACCTAACCCAGGAAGTCTATGGGCCGACTAGGGGAGAGGCATTGCTTGATCTGGTCCTGTCCAATGGGGTGGACCTAGTGAGTGATCTATGGATCAAAGGAAAGCTTGGTGACAGTGACCACAAATTAGTTACCTTCTTAGTTCAGCGAAGAGCAGGCAAGCCCAGCAGTAAAGCAGAAGTCCTCAACTTCGGGAAGGCTGACTTTTGCAAACTGGGAGAGTTGGTCAGTTAGGCAATTAGAGACCATTTCCCCCCTGCCAGAAAAGGGAGTACATGAGGATTGGTCATTTCTTAAAAACATTATCCTTGAAGCACAGGGTTGGTCCTTATCTTGGTACTTGCAATTCCCAGGAGTGTTTATTGAGGCATACTGAAGTGTTAGTTATTACTATTAAAATACTTGAAATACATACACAATTTTAAATTTACATTAAATGCATTAGTTATTTAAAACCAGACTGAGACACCTAGTAGAGAAAAAATGAGGTGTATGTCTAATCCCATTATATTTATATGTTGTTCTCTAAACAGATGGCACTGTTCAGCTGAACTGTGTGCTGCAGAATAAACACTACATCATATTTGAGTGAGGGGATTTTGGTGATTCACAGTTTAATAAACTTCACCTGCATGTATCAAAATGACTTCTCATTTTTCAACAGAACATTAATTGATATATGGTAATGAGATATTATGTTAGCAATCTATTAATTGGGGTGGGAAGGAGGGGGGCATTGTAGTTATATTTAACACTTGGATCGTGTTTCTTTGGGTCCCTGATGAAGCTAGGAGTCTCCTGGAATAAGTCGGGTTCTGATTTATGTGGATCCAGTTGGAGGGAATTAAATTTATTTTGCAGAATATCTGTCAGTATAGCTGAGGTCATGAAACCTTTGGCTATACTTAACAACCAAAAACATAATTTGTGGGATCACTAGCTATATATCACACTTCACTGCCAACTTTATCCTCAACATTTACAACAGATTTTAATTGCTGATGTGATGAATTTGGAAACTTAGTTTATCACATAATCTGGGCATGAAACTAGTTTTTTCAGGGTACCTTTGGTTTGACAGTGTCCCTACCTGGCCAGCTGCATACTCCTAGCAGTGTTGGCTTTGTTTTCAGAAACATTTTTATTGTGTGCAATTACAGAGAGTTTCTGTCAAACTAGTGTAGTGATACTATATTAACCCTTAAAAAAGCATAAGTGCTACACTACCTCACATACTGATTTTGATTTTACATGCTATATCTATATATTCGTCACCAAGCATTGTTCAAAAATTCCATACTGAGGCAAGTTTCCTAAAATAGTCTCTTCAAAGCACTAGTAAGATCATGTTTAAATTATACATATCTCTTGTTAACAAAGGATATTAAAAAAAACCTTAACTTTAATGTTTTTGTTTTCTCTTTAAAATATAATATGTGGAACTCTTCAGCTGTGAAAGAATGAGACTCCAATCACTAGTCATTCTTTGAGAAGACAAGGCTGGTTCCTAAGACAAATTACCTTTTTCATCACTTATTTCTTGTAGAATGTTTCTACTTTTTACATGTGACTTTCTAGAGTGTCAAATGTAAGACTTTATTTTACTAAAAAGAACTTTCACCTTATGGTGACTTTTAAATAAATGTGTTCTTTTCTAGCAACAGGAAATCAGTTATTGGTAAGCTATTCTGCCTAATTTTACTCTTCATAAATGCTTTATATAGTTTATTTTACATGATGCCATAAGTTTAACCATGCTCTTTAACATTGGAACCAAATCCTTCTGTCTACAGCTGTAGTTTTAAGTAGAGTATCATTGTCATGTGATGAGCATGGCTGTCAAAACACTCCTAGAGAAATGGGTAACATGAACAGTACTTGTACATTAAATATTTATAGAAGAAAATGCAAGCTGAAAATGACCCCGCTAGCAGTTAGAACAGTAGTTCTACTGTTTAAATACATTGTGGTGTTAGTAATAACATGAAGATTCATATGATGTATTCAGGAAGAACATTGCATGTAATTACTTACTTGAATTTATTTTTGATGGCAAACCTTTTAAGCATAATGAGTTGTTGTATGAAAGGTAAAAGCAAAGGAACTGAAATATATGAAATTTCAGAGAAAGTAATTTGGCTTTAGACAAACTATATACTTTATTTTTACTGCCTCTTTCATGTCTAGTTGTGAGGTGCAACATATCTTCTGTTTCATATTCACTGGTGCAAACAAGTTGTAAACTAGAATTCTAAAGGTAGTGAGGAAAAACTGATGTGATTAAATCTGGCATTGTAATGCAATAGAGAATTATTATGCTGTTTAGGTTGCTAGGCTTGTTGAGAGTAATACACAATGCCTGTGATTAATATGACTCAGCTGGGCAATCTTTAAGTAATAAACATGAGCTGACAGGCTGGTAATATAGTGTAGTGCTCTTAGACATGTATCAGATTTACATATTTCATTCCACTACTTCTAATTTTCAGTTGGTTGTTGCACTTCCTTTGTTGGAGTGCTTCATGTTTAGGAAATCCAGTAGAGGGAGCTTAATTTTCAAATGAAATCTGTTAATTTCAGCCTACTTTTTACCAATGGATTCTGGAAAGGTCCAGCTGGTGCATTGCTCTAAAGACATTTATAAACTTCTTGTTTGTTCACATGAAAACCTTAATGGCCTTGCCATTCTGTCGTCCTTGTCCAGCCTATTCTCTAGTGTTAACTGGAAAGACTTTCTCTTTGGTGGATGTTTTCTATTCTGTAATGTTGTTGTTGTTACCAGTACAGATGTTTGGTGTTCCCTTGTTAGTCAAGTAGTAACAGATGCAAACAGATACCTTGTTTTTTCATAGCAAGTTTACCTCCTCTTCTCCCATTTCTTTCCAGCAAGCTTTTGTTGCTGCCTGTCTGATGGAAGAGCAATTAATGTGAGTTGCCATTTGCTGCCCACTTCATTTCTTAGTTTCAGTTGAGCTAGAAGAAGCAGGGGAGAAAGCATTTTCCCTGCATCTTTCTTGCCTTTGTTTGTAAGGAAACTGTCCTGTCTGTCTTTTAACTTCACTGCGTTGCAGTTGGAGAACTGGAGTAGCAGGACAAAGACAACAGATGTGTAATCAGGTCTAAAGGTCTTGTTTTACTGCTCTGGGTATGTATTCTTAACTGAGTGGATAGTATATTTATGACGTGTTGTGCAACTCCTCTTGAAGTTAGTGGAGTTGAGTAGATGGTTTAAAATTGCTTCAAAACATACTTCTAGACTGGCATCTCCAGTCTATTAGTTTTAAACAGCTGTTCTGTAAGAACACTTTCCTTTGTATTTAGGGGAGAGAATTTTAAAATTCTCTCTTACCCCTTCCCATTAAGTCTGATTCATTGTCTGGTTTAGCATTGTGAGTAGAAAGAAACATAATGGATTTGTTAGGGTCACTGCTTCACAATCTGACGCTTGACTTTGATGGGCAATAGGACCTCGTTTGCCACTCTGTAGACAAAGGATTTGTAGGTCTTGCAGGCTGCCATCTGTTTCTGGCAGTAAGTGTTTTTGAGGGAGTAATGTTGTTTGTATGCAGAAAGTTTTTTCCTTGAGTGCAGGGAGATGGGCTGAGCATTGTATTAATCTACTAAGGGGAGGATTTTCAGAAGTCAGCTAGGTACCCAGATTCCTTGTGTGCTTTCTTCATGTATGGTTTCTTTCCTCCTTCACCCCAACCTTTTTGAACACCCTAGAAAAGGTGAGTCTCTAAGGCAGGGATAGGTAACGTTTTTTGGCCAGAGTGCCGGAATCCCCCACAATGCCTACCTTTCAAGGTGCTGGAGTGCTGGTATGCCAGAAAAACAAAATGAGGGCAGGGGGTACATGGCAGGATGCCCTGCTTGTGGCCCCTGTCCTCCAGCCCTGCTGCCCCTGCCCCCCAGCCTGGACTCCGTGGCTGTCAGCAGCTACCCAGAACCTGTCCAGCTGCAAACATCTACTGCCTCCCAGCCCTGGGCTCTGGGAAGGCAGCACATACCGGCAGTGCATCCTGCTGTGGTGCCCTTGCCGTTTCTGCAAAGCAGCGTTGGAACCCAGCACGGCAGTGCACAGTGTGGGGTGCAGAAAGCTGCCTGCTCCCAGTTCCCTGCTGCCCTGCCACACTTCCCCTGCGTGCACAGGAGCAGTGTGGGCAGCAGCACAGCATTGTGCCCCTCACTGCTGCCCCAGCCTGCAGGGGAAGTGTGGCAGGGCAGCAGGGACCTGGGAGCAGGCAGCTTTCTGCGCCCTCCCACCCCGCGCTGTGCCCTGCTGTGCCCTGCTGTGCTGTGTTCCAACGCCGCTTTGCAGAAGCGGTGAGGGCAGCACAGCTGGGAGCGTTACCGGTAAGTGCTACCTCCCCGGAGCCTGGGGCTGGGGCTGGGGCTGGCAGACAGCTGCGGTCAGGGCCAGGGCAGAGAGGCAGAGATGTTTGCAGCTGGCCCAGGTTCTGGGTAGCTGCTGATAGCCATGGAGCCCAGGCTGCTCCCAGCAGGGCTTCCATGGGAGCAGCCCAGGCTCCGTGGCTATCAGCAGCTACCCAGAGCCAGGGCTGGCTGCAGCCAGGAGGCTGCTAACAGCTGCTGCCCTCCTGCCCCAGCTTCAGGGCCCGGATATCTCCTGGCTCTGGGCTCCAGGAAGGCAGCAGGTGTCCGCACTGCACCCGTTGGGGCTGGGGCTGGAGGGCAGCACCTATTTGTAGCCTCCCAACTGCAGCCAGCCCCAGCTCTGGGTAGCTGCTGATAGCCACGGAGCCCAGGCTGCTACCAGCAGCGCTTGCAGCATCCCAGCTGCCTGCTGGGAGCAGCCTGGGCTCCCGGCTGGCAGCAGCTACCCAGAGCTGGGGCCGGCTGCAGCTGGGAGGCTACAAACAGCTGCTGCCTCCCTGGCCCCAATGGTGTGCTGAGGAAAATAGCCTTGAGTGCCATGCTTGGCACGCATGCCAGGGGTTGCCAACCCCTGCTCTAAGGTGTCACCTTGCTTTACCTTCCACCTAGAAAACAACTAGAAATGTAAAGTTCATTCTCACCCAACATGCTCAGGCTATGCTTTGTGTGATGTGACAGATGTTGCAATGACACTTTGGCTCTTATTCCTTGGTGCTTCTTTTATTTATTTATTTATTTTTTTAATAGTTCTGGCCTAAGTATAGAGTTATTGGTCCAGAAGCTTGGAACTGCAACAATAGAAGCTATCAAATCATGCAAGCTCCAAGGTATCCATTTAATAGAAGTGATCCAAGTGCTAGGTGCTTGCTGGCATTGGGATTTGTCATCTTTATTTTTGAGCATATTGAGAACCTTGTACTCTGTGCTTTATCACATTCTAGTTTGGATTACTTTTCTAAGCTGACTCTGTGCTCATTAATTCAAGTAGGGAGACCATTCTAGTATTTAAATATGCACATAAGCTGTGTACAATCTCTTCATGCCACATGTGTATATCTGGCAACTAGAAGATGGTGTAGTGTAGAGCTTTGGGACCAGATCTGCAGGGTGGAGGAAGGGGAAGACTCATTCCAGTGTCACAGGATTTTAAGGCATTTTATGGCCACTTATTTTTATTTATTTATTTATTTATTTATTTTAAAGGGCCTCTGGAGGAGGAGTTCTTTCCAAATATACCTGGGCTAGAGTGATTGTCAGTCGCAGCTGTGCTAAACAAGCCCTATCGCTGAACCTGCCTTGTTCAATAATTCAGCTAGTTACTGGCCTGATGTAGCCAAATGGCCAAGGAATGGTTTTGAAGTTTCTCCCTCTGCAGTGGCACTGGGCTATGTTTGGATGGAGAGAAGCTTGTTGTGACAGAGCTGAAGTCAAAAACCAGATGCCATGATTAGGGGCACAGATGTGTGTGAGATGGCAGGGGGTAAGGGGGGTGAAAACAGCACAGATGCTTCTCCTGTATTAAAGGCAAAGACTGCTGCCTCTTTCTGCCCCCCCCCCC
>NW_017729022.1:81472417-81475420 GCF_001723915.1 Gavialis gangeticus
CCCTTTCTGCCCCCCCCCCCCTTTTTTTCTTTTGCTGTTTTGGCTAAGTTTGTTGCTCCACCTTCTGCTTGACTGGAACGCCTCTGCTTTGACCTACTTTAACTGTAAATATGCAGTTAGAGCATAAGAACTAGATCTCTTCTTCCCTGTTTCTTCAGCACCATAGTAGAGACAAAGAAAAATGTGTAGTGGGAATGGAACGGAAGCAAAAATGTAAGGGCTTGAAGGGAATCTTGCACTAAAACCCCCCGAAAAAGATTTATATGTTTGCAATTCTTGCATGTGCAGCATCATCATAATATTCTAACATGATCGTGAGCCTGAAGCTAGAAGCATGTTGTCTCCAGGATGGCATGCCACCCATGAATTTAACAATGATTAGTTTTGGGGCCAAGTGGAAGATGCCAATTTCCTTTGGCTATCAATGGAATTTAAAAAAGTAAACAGACCTTATTCTGCTAGAAACTTCTGTCTCTGTGACAGTAATTGACACTTCACCATGCTCATCTGAAATGCAATTCAATGCCTACAGTTTCTTTTTTTCTATCATTTGCCAGCAGCTAGCAAAGAGCTGGCAAGCTCTGTGGAGATTTTGCCTAACTAAGCGTCATCTTTCTCTCCACTGTGCTACCCTTCTTTACACACACAGTCAAGAGAACTTGTTCAGGGCTTAGCCCACTCTTTGTGCTTAACTCCCTTCCTGCAAAGCACTGAGATATTTAAGCCTCTTGCAGTCAACAAGAGGAAAAAATTCAGTTGGCTGGTTAGCAACAAAACTAGCTCTAATCCCATAACCTGATTTTCATCAGAGCTTCATTAGAGGCAAGGCTTCATTTGGAGAAGAATTCTCCTTCAGGCCAGCACACCAGGGATTAAGGAAGAGTTTTTCTCAAGGCATTAAATGTGGAGATGGATCACCTCTAAGGTAATGATATGATTCTACGCAGCTCTTGTTTCCTAACAGAGACTGTTTTATCAAGCTCTTTTCATGACAGTCAGCGGATAAAAATTTCAGAGCATTCGAAGGCGGCCTGTGGAAACCTAGTGAATGGCTTGGCCTTCTCTCATAAGGATGATTCTTTTATGAATATATAAATCATCTCTCTGAATCTGCCTTTGACCTCTACCCACTCAAAGCTTCTAAACATGAAAGCACAGGAACTAAATGCCTATATTTCCCCTCAAGGAAATATAGGCATTTAGTTCTAGTCCAGCCAGTAGTTCCTCTACCAAGAAGAGTCTAAGGTCTCATACTGGCAATTCTGAGGAGCAATTACTGTCTCCTGGGAATTCAGCATCAATATTTTTAGGCTGGAAGTCCTCAAAATCCAAAAGAGAACATGCCCAAGAAACATCCCAGAGACAGCTGAGAGAAATAGCTTTCTTCATGAGAGGGAAGGTCTAAATAGAAAATTGTTCAACCATCCAAACGTTTTTTTTTACCCCTTAGCATTCATTTAGGATATTTTATATAACTAGTTGGTCAGGTCTCAATCCAGTTCCCAGTGGAGAGAGAGATCCCCATCACAAAATAACTGGCATTCTCATTGACAAGTTTTAAATGTGAATGGGTCATAGAGACTGAAAGACTGTAGGTAAGTCATGCCAGGTTGAGGTGTAGGCATGGAAGAGCTTGTATTCTAGTGCTCTTCTTGGCTATCCTGTATCTAGAGATGATGACATGACTTCAGCTGTCTATCAAATGGCTTTTTATAGACTGCGGAATTCATAAGGAAATATTAACTCCTCCCCACATAAGTATAATTTCTACCTTAGAAATTAAGAAGAATATGTAGAAGAATATGTACAAGAAGAATATGTAGTCAATTCTATCCTTAACTGGTATATGAGGTAATCAGGGAAAAACTCTTTGGAAAGTTAATTTTGTTAGAGATTGGTGGCAGACATGCTAAGAAGTTTCACATCTTTTATCTTGTGTGAAACTGTTGGGAATTCTTCGCTGGATTTCAACTAAAATGCAGTGGAACTCCAGTCGGGTCCTTTTAAATGGTCTGTATTTGTTTGTGTTTAAGCAAAATGTCATTCTAAAACTTCGGGTAAAGCATCCATCATTCAGAAGTATTTCATGAACCACTTTAGTCAGCTTGGCTATTATGTATTCTTAGCTCACCAACCCAACCTCTGTACCATCCAATTTTTAGGCTTCTTGAGTACTCACAACACTGAGAACCAGTGACTTTGTTATGACAACACCTACATGATCCAAATATTCTGAACATGCAACAAAAAAGACCAAATCTGCCTAAAATGCCTTACAACCTATACAAGATGATGAAAATTGATAAAATAATTCAAAGGGGAGCAGGGGTATAATTAAACACTGAAAAATTTGTCTTAAGCAGAATTTTATTTATTTAGCTCAGACAAAGAAACTTTGTCATCAGAAGAGAGTAGAAACTTATTGGCATGATTAGTGAATTGCTTTGTCCAAACTGGAAATACATCTTTTGATTTAGCAGTTTCAGCATCCACTTATTCTAGTAACAGTTCCTTAAGCTTCATAAGAAAGTGAAGAAATACTATACGAACTACAGAAATTTGTGGTGGGAATTCCTGACTAATGGACCAGTCTGCTTGCTTTGACTCCTAGCAGAAGGTATGTATAAGCACAATGTACAGAAATGGCCCACCTAATAAGATAGAACTAGATATGGTTCCATCAGAAGAAATCTGACATTTTGTGGAAGTCAGATTTTTCAGTATTGCACACCCCAGTGTTCTAGCGGGCATGCACTTCCATGAGAAGTGTGTTAATTGGAACTTTTTACATACTTTTACAACTTTTAGACATAAGTGGTCTAAAATAGTTCCCCCTGCTCCAATTTAAATGTTAAACTGTTTGTTTATTTTGATGTACGCTAAACATCAGTGTATGGTAGAGACTGTATTGACTTACTCTGCAAAGCAAACAGTGGAAAGACCTTCATTTTGATTTAAAATAAAAAGGTGTGGGGGGGGGGGGGGCAGAATAGTCCCAATAGA
>NW_017729022.1:81480420-81488064 GCF_001723915.1 Gavialis gangeticus
AAAAAGTGAAAAGACTTTTATTTTGATTTAAAAAAAAAAGGGGGGGGGGGGGGGGTGGCAGAATAGTCCCAATAGAAAGGGGGTGGGTCCCTCCTTTTCTCCCTCCCTCCTTTTATTTCAAATCTTGGTCTTGAGATTTTTTTTTAAATAAATAAGTTTTTCAACTCATAGAAATGAGATCTTAGACTGTTAGCAATAGATGTACATTTATTTCCTTCCACTTCTTTGCTTAGTTTGGAGTTTATACCCTTAGGATCAGTGGCCAGTATCAGAAATACCTAAGTCTGTGCAAGAAATACAGCTTTCTGGTCTGAGAGAAGGAAAATACAGATGGAAAAGAGGACTTTACAGCTGAAACTCAAGCCTTGATAAGAAAGCCTTTTTAACCACTACCTCGCCTGCATGTTGCTTTTGTTCAAGATATTAAGAAATCATCTTGAAGTTCTGGCATTCTATTTGAATCATTTGAATTCTGTTTTTCACTTGGTTGAATAAAATATATCACCATCTTTGAGAAGTAGGCCATCTTTGAGAGGTGAGATTATATTACTGCTTCATGAAAAATATTAATGTTTGTGTGTTCAATCTTAGAATGAGAATTTTCTGTCAAAGCTAGGCAAAATATTTGTAGTTCAGGGGTACCAACATTGATGAGAGTGTTTATGCTGTCTTAAACATCTGTTTTTTGTTTTTCTCATTAAACATCTAGTGAAAGAATGGGGTCCAACCTTTCTGAGAACGGGCAAGAGAATGCATATGAAATTCCTACTTGGGCAACTGAGAGCTATTCATGCAGCTTTTGGGGCCCAGAGGAACTGGTTTATTTTAAGCACCTAACCAAAACAAGTTCAATATTGGGGAATGAAAAGCAGAAGGGACTGTAGAAAGCTCATCTTTTAACATGGATGCAGTTTCTTGAACCTCTCCAGAACACAACCACCAGTTCCACCAGGTTCTTAGGAGAATATCTTGAAGATGCACCTTCCAGTAGAGTAGATTGGACATCTTCTAAAAGCTTTTGAATTCCATGGGTGGGGATTTGAATTCCCACCAGTTTAATTTAATCCCTTGGTTATTAATAAAAAGTTCATGAATGGGTAGTAAAACAACAAGACTCTACTTTAGTCTCAGCATCTTTTTGATTTTAAACAGCTCTTGGGTCATAGTACTTCAAAAGAATATTTCTATTTCTTTGAGAACAAGATAAATATTTCTACATCTCTTTTCTTACTAGTAGGTGAGAAATTAAGAAAAGATGCATATGAAGTTGTTTTTGACAAATGTCTCTGAGGATTTGTCTGGATAAGTGTAGTATAGGGAATACTCCTTATTACTATAATATTGCTAGGCAGAATAATGCTAAATTTCTGAGAATTGACTATAATCTATATAAAGTGGATAATAAAATTCTTATTCTTCTGTCATATCATTTTAATCACAAGGGATATTTTGCCCCACACACATTTTGCAAAGGATACTTTGTCAATAAACACACATTCTATTCTCTCGGTATTATAATTCCAAAATGCTAATAAATTTCAATGTAATTGAATAACAACATTGATTGTTTTTAATCAACCAATATTGTATCGCCCACAACAGAAATGGGACTCTTTAAATGCACGTATTTGTGTATGGTGATTTTTGTCAAGGCTATATTTGGACAAAAAGATATTCTGAAATGGCACTAAGGTGGCTTAAGACTTTCCTTAAAGTAGTAACTGTGATGGGAGACTGAGTTGCCCATTACAATGTATTGATATTGCAGTGAATGTAATTTGCTATGCCATGCATCAGTTTGGTAATGGTAAGTTTTTATAACCATTCATGAAAAAAATTATGGAGTGCAGCCTTTTTTATCTGTCGGTAATCAGGAGTGGTCAGCCTAGTAATGTGTGGCTATCCATAACAATCAGCTAAACTGGAAATCACATAGCACAATTTGCCCTTGGGGGCATTATGGATTTTGACATTCCTTGGAAGGACTTGAGTTCAGCAATTGGTGAATAGATTTCTGTGGTCCATGAAATAGTCTTCAGAGTAAATAATTTATCCCCCACTTAGTCTTTTTTTCACAATCCCATGTGTATTGGAGACTATGACAAAATAGAAATGGCTTTTACAAGGTGGGAGGAAGCATAGAACATGTTTGAAATCTTCATAGCATGCAGCAACTTAGCCAAAAGTCATGATTTGTTTTCCTGTCTTGACAATGTGTCCCAAGATGAATCTTGCAGTTCCATGTTGGGTTGCAGATGCTGTTGATCCATATTTTAGGCCAATCTCTGTTACTAAGTTGCGTCTTCAAGAATAGTGCGTTCTGGCTAATGAGTAAGATGTGCTATAAACAACAATGCCTTTTGGGGGCCTCAATTCTTATTGGGCTCTCTTAGCAATGTTAGGTACTAGATTTATGGTGGTGATATAGTATCTTCATGGGGTCATTTGGCTTGCCTGGGAAGTGCTGCACTTCCTTGCATTTCACTCAGTTATGGGTGACTGGAAATTATCTGCACAGACCAAAGGTCCATCTAGTCCAGTATTTGCCTTGACAATAAGGAATACTGGCTGATTCATAAGAACACATGAGGAGGAACACTGTACTGGAAGATTAAAAATAATAATAACAACTTGCCTGTACAGGAATTTTCTTGCTCCATTCCATCAGATGCTGTTTTATGTCCTGAAGCACAAAGCTTTATATCCTGGTGTTGTAGTCTGTATAGTGTGACCAGAAGTTACCATTATCCATTTTCATATGTTCTAATATCTTGTTTGCTGCCAAGTAGACTTTTCTGCTGTCTATAGAAATTTTCAGGATTCTTTCATAAGTTTTTAGAGTCCAACAACATATCAGATAGTTTAAACCATTACATCCAATAAAGATTACTTGGAATTTGTCCTTACTTAATTTCATCAGATGTTATAACCTCTGATCCTGCTTATATCAGTCTTTAGTTTTGACCATGAACGGCATGTGCCTCTGGAGGCTGGGGGTGCATAGCTGCGCTGGCAGCAGTGGGAGCCCAGCTGCAGTAAGCATGGAGCTCCCGCAGACACCTCTGACATTGGGGGTGAGGGGAGCGGAGGGGGTGGTGAGCACTGACCAAGGGTCAGTGACCACCCACAGGCACTGCCGGCAGCATCGGCGGTGGTCAGTGGGGATCATGGGGTGCATCGCCATGCTCAGGGGGTGCACATGGACCTGCATGCACCCCCTATGCATGTGTGTCCCCTCCCCCCTCTCCCCCCTGGTTTTGAGTAACCTAAACTGCATCATCCATATCAAGTGAAAAAATGCCCTAATTCTTCAGTTCTAGTTCTTGAAGGATCCACAAACCACTGCCAAATATGGACTTTCCTTGGTGGCAAAGGCCTATGCTATCAATTTATACAGAAATTATCTTTTGAGGTGAACCATTGTGGTGTCGAAGTCTGGGGAAAATTAGGTCATGCCTAGACAACAAATATAAGTTGTACTGTGGTTGTTTTTTACTGTTTACACAGTATTTCTGCCAGAGTTTGTAAAAACACACTTTATCTGGTCATGGTCTGTATTTAGCAGTTTTGAGTACATCTGCTATAATTGAACTGCTTTTCCATCATTAGAGCTGCCAAAAATGCAGTTGTCTACAAATCATGATAATTCCCCTAGGTTGCATGAAATCATAAATGTTAAACTGACTTCATATTAAACTTATTAATAAAAACCTGCAATATGGGTGTAGCTTGTAATTTCTTTTTTTTGCTTTGTTTTGTAAAAGACGATGGTGTTAATGTTGTCCTGCTGAAATTAATAGTTAGAGATCCTGGATATTCAAGAGCTCTGAAGACTAGGCTGCAGTATGTATAAATGCAAGCCCAAAAACCAGAACAAGCTAATACATTTTATGGAAGTCAAAATCAAATATGAAGTTATTAAACAAATCTAGCTATATTCAGCATGTTTCCAGCAAAAATCTGCACCAAAATCTTTGCTCACTGCACTTGCTTCCAAAGCGCATCTTTGTCACATTACCAGCAGGATAACCCACCATCCTACCAATCTTCTCCTTCAGCAGAAAGCTGCAGTGAACTTATATCTTGCTACCAAAGTAGAAGCATTGCATTGTGCTGGTTTGGAGTCCTGTTTTAAAATGGTACAGAAATCTTTCAACACATGATTAGCCTTGACTTGCTGTTGCTAGAACCAAAGAATGGGAACTCCAATGAGACTCCAAGGCTTAGTACAAACAGTAAAAAGCCCAAGGCTTTTGACTGAATCAGTTCAGTCCTTGCAGGTTTGTCTAAGATGCAGAGATTAAAATGAGAAACAACTGCATAGACATTCACTTCTAATTCCAGAAATGTAGCCACATACCTGCAGTGGCTTGGGCCAGAAGCTGGGGGGTGCTAGAGCACAGCTGTCTGGCATGTACCCTGCATGGGCTGTGTGTTTGCTTCCTTTTCCTGCTGCCCCCAGTCTGGGATTTGCAGTTCAGAATCACAGCAGTGGGACACTGCAGGGGTACACATTGATCCTTTTTCCTGCTTCCAGGTACCTCTGGGATCTGTAGTCCACAGTCACAGCCAGCAGTAAGTTTTTAGCAGAGCAGGGCGTCTCCATATTCAGGGGAAGGGAAGTTTCCCCCCCTCCCTGGCTCCAGGCCTAGCCAAGGTTTGCTGGGGGGGGGGCAGACTCTGCCTTCCCCTCACCCACCCCAGCCATTTTCTGCTGGAGCAGACAGCGCAGCACAGCCCAGGGCTGGAAAGCATACTGGGATGATGGAGGACTCTGATTTAACTTGAACCGAGAAGAGGTCTAGGACAGAAGTTTTATAAATTGGTTTGACCCAAATCAGTTAAGTCTGATACTATATTCAACCAGGTTTATTTTAAACCAGTTTCAACTATTTTGAAACTGAAGCTGGTTTATGTGCACTGAACTTCAGTTCTGTTACAGGTTTAAAGTGGTTTCGGATGACTTAAACTGGTTTCTGTGTAACTTTTGTCCCTAGCCCAAGGGATAATGCAAGCAATAAGGAAAGAGACTAAGGCTAGTAACAGACATTCAAAAAGCCTGAGCCTAAATTGACTCAATCTTTGCAGGTTAGTCTAACTTGGCTAAGCTAAATCACTTTCTGACTGCACAGACATCCCAGACATGCCCAGGCATATGCCAGCAGTGGCTCAGGCTAGTAGCCAGGGAGCACTAGAGCAGCCCTCCCTTCCCTTCCACAGGGCTGAGCTGAGAGTGTATGTCCAGGCCCTCCCAGGATTAGGGAGGAGCATTTATCGGATCTGTTATCAGCAATTATCATCCCATCAGAAAACCCAGCGGCCTCTCTCATTAGTTAAAGCTAAACAAGCTTAAACAAAGAAGGAGTGAAGGGACGTTACCAGCTGAGCTGTTGATTAGCTCCAAAAAGCCCTAAGCTGACACTGTTGTCTGCCACAGCATGGACCGTAGCCAGCATATAGTCTGCTAGCTAATGATGAGGTGTCTGAGTAAGGCAGAGGGGATGGGGGAATCCCTGCTTAGCAGGAAGTGGTATGGGGAGGAGAGCAGGAGGAAGCTAGACAGACACTGCTGTGCATGCAAGTCTCTGCCAGAGCTGCAGCCAGGGAGCAGAGGGTAGGGGCCAGCCCAGCTATGGAGCAGAGAGCCCTGGTCAGCCCAGAGAGCATGCTGGGATGCTGGGGGAGTCTGACTTAGTTTAAACCAGCAAGGGGTCTGGGACAGACATTGCATAAACTGGTTGGATCCAAATCGGTTAAGTCTGATACTACATTCAACCAGGTTTACCTCAAACTGGTTTCAGCCATTCTCAAACTGGTTTATGTGTGCTGAACATCTGTTATGTTCCAGGTTTAAACCAGTTTTTGATCACTTAAACTGGTTTATGTGTAATGTCTGCCCCTAACCTAAAAAGCTTTTGACAAAACATTTTAGGTGAGGGTCTTTCTCATCTCTCTAAATTATGGTGGTGCTTTGCTTCCCGTTGTCCCAACATCAGTACTCATTTCAAAGGACAAATCTTCCAGCTCTGTTGTTGCTCTAAAGGTGTTTTTATAAGTGGACTGTTTCAAGATTGAGTTCCCCCTAGGACAGAGCATAGGTCATTGCTTTGCTGGCTCTGGAGAATTCTAATAACTGGAGTTTATGAAGAACTTATGCAGGTTGTACAAATCATTTGATATAGTAGGAATATTGTTTCTATTATTCAGGATTCAAAAATACCTGCAGGTGTTTTCTGCAGTTCAGTGATTAGTACAGTACATTGTGAAATATTAATGGACCTAAAAACTTGGTTTAAAAAGTGTTCATTAAATTTTAATTAAACCAGCACGGCTTGAAGTTCTGATATTTTTAATGAGATGTCTCTGTATGTATGTGAGTACAGAGAGCAGTAGATAATCATAAAATATTCACAAGCAAACATTATCTTCCCACCTCTCTTCTTCACCAAGTGAAAATGACATAACCCTAGTTGCAGTTTCAGAATTTAGATGGAATTTAGGCCCTAAATACAAAGCCAGAAATCCTTTAAAACCTTTGCTCGCCACAGAGGCACCTCATACTTTTGCCAGTAGATTTCACTAAGTGCTTAAGTCACGGCAGTGCTTGGCAGTACTTAGCTGTATGGTGTTTGTGCCTATGCCCCCTCAAGATCTACAAACTAGGTGATCCTTGCCTTTGTATCATGAGCAATCGGACGTGGAAGGGATGCTAACAGCACGCTTAAATTGTGCCTGCCAGGTAAGGCCCTAAGCCAAACCCTAGTGACAGATGCTTTCACTAAAAACAAACAAACAAACAAAAAAAACATGGCTGGAGGTGGATGAGCTACTGGTCTTTTCCTTTAAGTAATTAAGTAAGTTAGGCTCACATGCAGGAAGCAGGAATCCCTCCTTTGCCTGAGAGATTCATATCCTCATCTGCCTCCTAGGACAGTGCCCTAACCACGAATCTAGAAGCCAAACTGAGTGCATTGCACTGAGTACAGCTCTGTCATGGAAGCTGGGCTGCTGCACGTAACTTAATGCAACATTCATGGTTAGGGGTTTGGAAGGTAGAAAGGGGGAGCTGGATTCTGTTGGGATTGCTTGCCTGGGCTAGGGACAAACATTACACACAAACTGGTTTAAATGCTCAGAAACTTGTTTAAACCTGTAACAGAACAGAACATATGCCAGTTTAAAAATGGCTGAAACTGGTTTGAGATAAACCTGGTTGAATGTAGTATCTGGGCGGAGCTGTGCTCTGCTTCAGAGCTGGGCTGGCCCCTCCCTTCTGCTCTCTAGCCAGAGCAGGGACAGGACATGGAGAGACACTGAGCAGCATGGCCCCATTAAGGCAAAGTGGGCAAGGAGGAAATTAATTCTTCCTTCTTTCCCTTCTGCCCTCACTGCAGCTGGGGTCTTCCCTCCCCTCTGCTCCCTGGCTGAGAGGGACTGTGGCAGTGGCCCTTGGGGTTGGCAGACCCTGGCTGCAGGACAGAAGGGAGAAATTAACCCTTCTCCCTGCTCCCTTCACCTTAATGGCACCATGCTGGGATGGTTGCCCTGTAGGACAGGGTGGGGGGCTCTGTTCTGTGCTGGGTGGGACTCTTCCCCCTCCTCTCCACAAGGTGGGGATCGGGGGCTTTGTAGGGTGCTGGAGGG
>NW_017729022.1:81488099-81495190 GCF_001723915.1 Gavialis gangeticus
GGGGGGGGGGGGGGTTCCAAGTGAGGATGACTGGCCCTGGAGGGGGACTCTTCCCTCGCTCTTCATTGGCTGTGACTGTGGCTCTTACAGCTGCTCCCCATGCCCTGGCCAAGCAGAGCCATGCAGAGCCTCCCCCTCGCCCTGCGGGAGATGGGGAGGAGCAAGGGGAAAGAAACCTCTTCCAGGGCTGGGGCCAGGGCCTGGCCGGGCAGCTTTGCATAGAGCCCCACCCCCAGCCCTGGGGAGAAGGGGAAGAGTTCCCCCCCCAGAACTGAACAGAGCCCTCTTCCACCCTGCTGGGTAGGGAAGTGTCCTCCTCTGGGGCTGGGCAGCCTGCACAGAGGCTCCCCCTGTGTCTGGGGATTGATCCCAGCTGTCAGGGAACCCCTGGGGCAGGCAGAGCTCTCCCCTCCTCATTTTCCACCCCCAGTAGATGCTCTCTCTTCCCCCACCCTCCAAACCCTGCAAGCTGAGGTGGGGGTATAAACCCTTTCTCAGTCTCTCAGGCCTGTTGGGTCCTGTCCATGCCCCTGCTCAACTCAGCTTCCCTGTTGGAAGGGCATATGCCCAACATCTATCCACTTGCAAACCAGTTCACTCTCTGCAGGTTAGACTAACTGCAAAGTTTGGATCAGTTCAGGCTGTAGCTTTTTGAATGTCTGGCCCTAACCCTGGAAGCAGAAAGACCTAGTATGTCATCCCAGTTTGAATGCTGTTGAAGAATTGGCCTCATGTAAAATGTATAAACAGTAGGGCTGTGTAAAACTTCAATCCCTGATTCGATTTGGCAGAGATTCGACTTGATTTGGTGGCCAAATCTCTGAATCCAAATTGAATCAGAGAATCCTTTAATTTCTCTGAATTCAATTGTAAAAATTCAGAGATTTGGACATAGACACAGCTTTAAATGTTTTTTCTACATACCTCAAGGTACCAGGCGGCTTGTGAATGCTGCGATGCTGGGATGCATGGAGTGTCCCATAGAAGCACAGGAGGCTCAGCAGCAGACCTGGAAGTGGACCAGAAGAACTTCTGGTCCACGTCCGGGTCCACTGGGGGGGCCTCACTGCGGTGTCCCCCCCCTGTGCTTGGCAACTGGTGCCTCCTGGGTCTGGGGGAAGGGCACCTGGGGTCCCCCTGCAGCCAATTGCCCAGCTGGAGGGGTGTGGCGGGGCCCCCAGCATGCTTCCCAGCAGACCCAGAAGTACTTCTGGTCCACTTCTGGGTTTGCTGCTGAACTTGTGGAGGGCTCCCCCGCGCTCCTGTGGGACGCTCCATGCGTCCCAGCATTCAGTGTTCACAAGCCGTGCTAGTACCTCGAGGTACGTAAAAAAAACAAAAAACCGTTTAAAGCTGTGTCTGTCTGAGTCGCTGAGTCTCTGAATTGACATTGAATCTTTAGATTTGGGTTCAGCCAGATCAAATCGGGGATAGTGATCTGAATCGACGAATCAAATCACTGGCCCTGATTCGGGCTGAATTCGAATCAGTAGGGCCCGCTTCGCACACCCCTAATAAATAGATGTTAGGGCAGGGACAGGAACCAATGTTTTCCCCTCCTAGATGAGTGCCAACCCTTTAAGCTTCTGAGTCATGCTCACACTTTCTTTAGGCATCTAAGTCATCTCCTTGTGGATCTTGGTTTTGGTTGTTTACCCACTACTTGGTTCAGTCAAGAATGGCTTTTTCATTACCAGAATATTGTCAGTAACTCAGTGGGTGAAGTAATACATAATCCCTTTATTGAAGGCTTGCAACCTTTTTGTCAAATGATTAATTTTCACAGCACTGCTGAGATCACCATGTTACGAATAGATTGCCTGGGGCTCAGATTGAGGGGACTGGCCCTGTGTACCACAGATTTATTGCGTGTAAGAGCTCATGCTATCAGTTACTTAGGCCTGTCCCTAGACAACGCTCCATTGCATACAGCCACTTATCATTGAATGGATCCTGTTCAGGTTGGCTGGTCTCCATGCGAGGAATAAGATTTTCTATGTTTTCTTTTCATTGCAGCATTTCCATCTCCAAAACTGGGGCATCTCTTCCAAGGTAGTTGGCTGATTAGACGAGTCTTGCTTAGTAAAGCAGTCCCACTTGAAATAAACTGTAGTTCCAGTAATGTCACTTGCCACTGTAGGAGCATGTTTTTGGGCAGCTTCACAATAGTGTGTGTGTGTGTGTGTGTGTGAGAGAGAGAGAGAGAGAGAGAGAGAGAGAGAGAGAGAATGCAGATGAGTAGCCACCTTTGGAGGAAACCTGCCTACCAAATAAGACGTGAAAACAACATTAAGCACACGTTTAAACTGAATTTTAGTAAGGTAGATTGACACCCCTTTAAAAATAAAAAAAGCTTAATAATAAGTGTATGTGGTTATGTAGGGTACTGAAAACAGACTAGTTCCCATTTCAGGTGTGCCCTTGCAGAATGCTCTGAAGTTTGCAGTTACAAATACTGTACATGAGTAGTTTAAATCAAAATAAAATCACCCACCACAAAGCATTTAAAAAATAAATAAAATGCTCTAGAAGCATACCTAGGAATTTTAGTGCCCTGGGAGGGGGGTGCTGAAAGTTTACTTCCTCTCATGGGGGCTGCTACACAACAGCAGCAGCATGGGCTCTGGGGGGGTTGTCGTACTGGTACTTCCTTTAAATCACCTGGCATTGGTGCCCCATTTTCCTCTGCTTACGTAATTTAAACACATCCACTATATTAGAACTTAAGTCTTACTTGTTTTATGGAATCAGTGGAAGTATTTGTCCAAGATGTTTCAGACTACCACTATTGTTGTCATCCCCCTGTTTTGTTTTGTTTTGAATATTGGAGAGAAACAGAAACTGTTCATGAAGCTTTGCCAGCTCATGCAGTGCGGTATAATTCTTGGTTTTTAATATCACAATTAACTTGCAGATGTTTCGCATGCAAATTTAATATGCAAACCTGAATGTTTATCATTTACCATCTGTAAATATAGCAAGTGTAGAGCTTTGCAGCAATGAGACTTGTCTATCAAAATAGATGTCAAAATATTCGTATGAAACAAATGGAAAAGTAAAAGTTAATTCATAAAACCATTAGTGGGCTAATTTGACTCATTAGGCAAATTGAAATATGACAAATCAACAACTCTACCTTAATGAATGAATGCTTACAATGACGATGAGAAACTTGGAGAAAATGGAAAACTTCAGTGCCTCTTCTGTACAGTAAATCACTTTGAAAACTTTAGGATGACAAAACAAAGCAATAAGAGGCAAGAATTCTCATGATTGATTATCTTTTATCAGACTACCTGCATGGTTACGATAGACCTAGACCAGGAGACTGCAATGATTTTGGGCTGTGTGCCAAAGAACCCTGCAACTTCAACATGGAAGACATTGATATGCCAGGGGCATATGGTGGGAGAGCCTCAAGAAGTCTGATCCTTGTTGTGGCTTCACAACCCTGGCCCCTTCTCTGCCTTACTCCTGAGGCACGTGTGCAGCCACCACTGGCACTGGGCTGGACTGGGGCTCTGGAGCCCTGTGCAGCTTCCTGCAGCCTTTCTGCTGCCTGCTGCAAGCAGCCTGGACTCTGGGCAGGTTCTTGCCACCTGCCAAGAAGCTTGCATTGCTCGCCACCTGCTGCAAGTGGACTGCCATGGTGGATGGCAGGGGCAGGGTTCTGCCCAAAGCCTGGGCTGCTTGCAACAGGCAACGAGCAGCCCAGGCCCTGTGGCAGGCAGCAGAGTCCTGCCCAGAGCTAGATCTGGCTGTGGCATGCTGAGCAAAATGACTTCATGTGCTATGGTCTGGCACACATGCTGGGGATTGGTGACCCCTGACCTAGGCTATGCAGCTGCTTACATACGTTTAAAAAAAACAACACAACAGTAATGACAAAAACATGTTTTATCAGAAGCAGCAGTGTGTTACTTCAGTCCAGCTCTGCAGTATCTGTAAAGATTGTGTACTTCAGCAAGGCTTTTTTGCATTTGATCAGCTCTTAGATAAAAGCACCAAAAAAGCCCTACTAAAGTGTCCAGTCTTACAGATAGTGGGCAAGCTGGGTTGAGGTAACATGCTGCTTCTTCTGGGCATGTATGGGGTCAAGTTTGAAGTAAAGTAATGTTTTTGGGGTTTTTTTTATATCTGTAAGACCCTCATCTAGCCCAACCATGCATTTTGTCCAATAAAGATACCACTTGCGAGAGTGCTTGTTTTTTGCCTATTTCCTGGACCATCATGGCCCCAAAGTCACTTCAACACTACCAAAACAAAGTAACATTATTTAACAATACTGTTAAATGTGCTCATTATTTGGAGGCTTCTACTTTGTCTGTTAAAAGAATAATTAAGACATCCCAAAGCTGGAGCGGTCTCCGTAACAATTGTTGTGGAGACAGGCTAACAGCCTCAAGCCGACCATGTGAAGCTAACTAAGATTTCTCACATTCTTGTAGTCCACCTGGACAATGAAGCTTGCTTATTTGGAGAGTTGTTGTAATGATAAGCATCCTAAAAAGGACTGTGCATTGTGTTAGGCACTGTACAAAGGAGAAGCTTTCAGGTAATTGGGAGGTGACCAGTATTAAACTCTGCAGTTCCTCGGCCAGATTTTCAAAATACTCAACACCTGCAATTGGGCTTGCCTCTCAAAAGAGCCTTGCATCCAGGAGTGTCTTCAATGGGAGATGCTGGGTGCGGAGGACTTCTGAAAACCCGGATCATTGGTCTGAGATATTCCTAGAAGCTAAAGCTGAGATCTTGATCTGCAATGACAAAGCCTGAGGGCTAGGCTGGAAGTGAACATTTATAAGGCAGGGACCAAACGGTATGTTTGGGTCATAATAATGGTCCGACAAGAAGCAAACTGAAAGCAATAACCTGGCCAAAGAAATGGAAATTACTGAATTTCTTTCAAGGGGAATCAAAACTGTTAGTGTACATCTGCAACGTGTGTCTTGAAAAGTGATCTTCAAATGGGTTTGGAAAAGAAGATATTCTGAGCTGTGTTTTTTGCCAACTATAGCCTGCAGACTAGTGACATAGATAAGTCAAGCGGAAGATTGTAGCTACTTTAAGGGCAGCAAATCTATTCCTGAATATAAATGTACTTGCACATGCACTTGTTGAAGTTTTGTCAGTTCTATATATGATGCACTTCTTCTTAGATACCCTGACTTCTTAAAGTCTGAAAATATTTTTCTTTTTAGCAATCATTTCAGAAATTTAGTTACAATTTCCTAGCTGGGATTGACAAATGCAGCTGTATTATATAAATGAGTATGAAAGCACTATCCAAGTTCTCTCATCACTCTTCATGTATTGTAAAACTAGGAGCATTTGCTTTATGCTTGAATATAATGAATTGTTTTTAAAGGCAGAGAAAAGGGGAGCGTGTCTGTCAGAACAAGTGGCATCACTTGCATAAAAAGTCTGACTGGGGGGCATGAAAAGTAGTTCAGCATGAGCATATGACTACCTCTCTTAGTACTATTATCAAAATGTATAGTGTTTTAAACAGCTTTTACTTAATAGTCAGTATCATGTGATGCATCAAATCCACATTCAGATATTTGTTCCTGCTAATATGTAAAAAGTATTTCTGTAAATTCCTGTTGTGTTTTGCTTAACTTTTAACAAAGAAATATATAAATAGCATTCTCATCTCTTTTTTTCTTTTCATTTAAAGGGACTTAAAAGTCAAGGTTCTTTTGATCTAAAAGGTGGCCATAGATCGTTGTTTGTTCCAGTCACTTTTATAGCCTACTATCAGTTTTGTTTCCTTTTAGTGACAGGAACAAACAAAATGGAAACTTTAGGAATAAACTATTTCTTACACTATTTGTGCATTTTTTCTTTTTGTCTTAACTAGAAAAGATTTATGTAACACCTGATACTCCCTTGTATTTGGTGTTTTCCTCAGTGCTGGAGCATAATCCTTGTCTAACCTTTTATCTTGTACCTGTTTGACTATTTCATTACAACAGGGATATTAACAGAAACTTGCACTAGTCTCTCTCGTTGCCTGGTAAGAGGTGTAGAAGGAGAAAAGGTAACTAAGATGAGTTAACAGTCTCTTTCATACTGGGAACTCCATGCTGCTTATCACTGTTTTTTTAATGAATGCAATTTGTGATTAGTGTCTTATGCCTATAGCCGGAAAATCTGTATCAGTGTAGTTGGTTTGTTTGAGTAGATGGCCTGTGTAGGGGTTGCCCTACAGATCACTTTTCTGGTACCATGGAATGCTATAGTATTTTTTTCCCCTTGCACAGTTCTTCCTTCTGTGATTTGGTTATACCATTCCTTGTAAAATATGGCCCTTTTAGTGCGATAGCAGTGTTTTTTACTGTTCTTTAAAATTCTAGCCCAGCTGCAATCTCATATCTTAACCTACCAGCAGAAGTAAAGACTTTTAAATGAGACTCTTCATTGCAGTTTCTATGGTTACCTTAGAGTAGAAACCTGTTTAAATGCAAGCCACAAGGGTACAAACAAGTCCTCTAGCAACAGTTGCTATCACTATTGTAACTTCAGCTTCCAATTTTTAAAGCAAAATTAAAGAATTCATATATTTTATTTACATCAGAGTATATATTTCCAGACATTAATTGCTGCTGTTGCTAGAAAGTGCCTGATTCTTAAACATGAGTCTCTAGTGTGTAAATGGTGATGGGGAGAACTCTGGAAACAGAGATTGTGTTGTCTTTGAATCAAAGAACTGTTATCTCTGTATGTAGGCCAACTAAAATTGAGAAATGCTCTATGTATGATTCTAATGTTTAAACTTTGATTTTGAAAAGACTTTATCTTTTTAGTGGAGTTAAAACTAGTTTCCTATTAATATATGCAAAATTTCCCACGTTGGTAAAATTAAAATATTATAAAAGCCTATGTCTGTCTGTCTCTCTGTCTGTAACACTTTATTTGCACTCTGATTGGCTGACAAACAGTGCAAAGAAGCATTCTGACAGAAGGCAGCCCATTACCATGATGGTGGGGACACAGGGGACGGAGCACCCTGCTCCCTGGAAGCAGTGGCAACAGAACAGACGAAAGGGGGGGAGGGGGAATGGACCTGGGCCCAACATGTGGGGGAG
>NW_017729022.1:81500190-81510391 GCF_001723915.1 Gavialis gangeticus
AGTGGAGTTAAAACTAGTTTCCTATTAATATATGCAAAATTTCCCACGTTGGTAAAATTAAAATATTATAAAAGCCTATGTCTGTCTGTCTCTCTGTCTGTAACACTTTATTTGCACTCTGATTGGCTGACAAACAGTGCAAAGAAGCATTCTGACAGAAGGCAGCCCATTACCATGATGGTGGGGACACAGGGGACGGAGCACCCTGCTCCCTGGAAGCAGTGGCAACAGAACAGACGAAAGGGGGGGAGGGGGAATGGACCTGGGCCCAACATGTGGGGGAGTGGGAAGCAAGCCCGAGCTGGGGGAAAAGTAAGCCCGCCATGGCGGGGGAGGGGGACAGCAGGCCCAGCCCAGCCCAACATGGCAGCTCTGGGAAGAGAGGAGGAGCGAGCCTCCTCCCCCATGTCAGGCCTGGGCCTACTCCTCCCCTACTCCTGCACCCCCGTGTTGGCCCGGAGCCTGCTCCTCCCAGCTTTTCCCCACCCTCAGGCCCAGTCCTCCCCTGCATCAGGCCTGCTCCTCCCTTCCCCCCTGCTGCTGCAGCAGGAAGGGGGGGAGCAGGCCTGGACCCCAAGCAGCAGGAGGGAAGGGGGAGCGGGCCGGGACAGGAGGGGCTCCACCCCCGCCTGCTTCCCCCCACCTCCATCTTTCTTGACAGGCAGTTGACTAGTTAGGGGTACTATACGTCTGGGTTTCACTGGACATATCCTCTTTTTAGATGCTCTGATGTCTGTCTGGGCAGTCTTTTAAAATATGAAACAATGTACGGGATTTTGCTCTTTGGAGGCAGGGGGCATGGCATGCATGTATGCACTCACATGCATATGGCTGGCATGCAGCCAGGCAGGGTGGTGGGAGCAGCCTCAGCAGCTGGATGCAGATAAGTCTATGGAGAGTGGAGTTGAAGGACCAGGGCTTAGGGACTGTCAGGGGGAGGGGGGTGGTGGTGGAGGGAATGGGTGTGTGAAGGGGGCCAGTGGCTGGCAGCCCTGGGGAAAAGTGGTCAGGTGCTGGGGCTACATCAGGGCAGGGTAGAAGTGCCTGGCTGTCCAGTGTGGGGAGGGTTCCTTCGGGGTCAGTGGGAAGCTCCATGGTCAGGCTGGTACTTGTAGGGTCGGGGCAGCTGGAAGATGCTGCCCAGGGGGCAGGAGGGGCCGTGACCAGGCTGCCTGGCATGGTGTGGGATCCCCAGCCCAGGGCAGGGGATGAGACAGGTCTTCCCTCCTCTTCCCTCCAGCTCGTGCTGGGGCCAGACTCACTTCACTTCTACCCACATGGACCAAAGTTTCTGTGCTCCGGCATGGTAGGGACGGGGGCAGCTGGGGGCAGCAGTGGTCTGCAGGTCAGGAGTGAAGGGAACCGGCAGGGCTGGGGGTGCTGTGGCTTGGGAGCGAAGGGGCACCTATAGGGATGGGGGGGCAGGGGACTGTGGGTTGGGAGTGAGGGGCACCACTAGGGCCAGGGGTTTGTAGGTCAGGAGTGAAGATCTGCAGCAGGGATGGGGAGCTACAGATTGGGAGTGAAGGCCACCAGCATAGCTCAAGGGGGGTGAGGGACTGTGAGTTGGGAGTGAGGGGCACTGGTTGGGCCAGGGGTCTGTGAGTCAGGAGTGAGGGACAGCAGCACGGATGGAGGCCTGCAGGTTGGGAGTGAGGGGCACTGGCAGGGCCAAGGGGGTTGTGGGTTGGGAGCATGGGCAACTGGTGCGGCCTTAGTTGGGGGGGGACAAATGCTCCCCTAGTGACCAGTCAGCAACTGCGGGAGGTCCCCCCATGGCTGATCTCACTGACTGATGGAGGGGAATCTGATCGGTCGCAGGGAGAGTTCCCTGCGACCAATCGCGAGACAGTTGATCACAGTGGCCGCTTCCGAAAGTGGCTGTCACTGGTCAGGGGATGCACCAGCACTCTGAAGTGTGCATGTGCACCCCCATGCACCCCCTACGTATCACCAATGGTTGGGAGTGAGGTGTCTCTCCAACAAGTATCCTCTTTTTTGGAGCTGGAAATATGGTAACCTTAGTAAAATGCTTATCCTTATATAGCTTGTTACATGTATAGTTACTGTTTATAGTTTACAAAGTGATTTTTTTTTAAAGGGAAACTATTTCAGTCTGTTATTTGCTAGAAGTTGACGTTTTGATTCTTATTTAGGTAAGTGACCGTGTTATCCTCATTAAAATAACCTACAGTTTTGCAGCATCAGGATTTTAAGTAGCTAACTTTTAATTTTACAACAAATTAAATGTGACCAAGCATTTGTATAAATAATTATACTGGAAATCTTTTTAAAAAATCAATACATGTTTTGTTGTTTCTTCTTTACACTAGATACCTTGTTTGTGATCTACTCCAGTGGGCCAGATGAATGGTGCAGGGCTGGTCTGCAGGCTGGATCAGGCCCCAGACCACCCGCACCTGGCCGGATCAGTCTCAGCATTGCCCCTGCCCAGCTGGGGTTTATCCTCCTTTTTCTCCTGTGTGCCCAATTTAGTATGCAGGGCCATGGGAGCCCCCTAGTGGTCCCCATAGATGACACCATACTGGGGTCTGGGGCTGGCCTAACAGGCCAGGGGTTGAGACCCCGGTGTATCCCATCTTGAGGTTTTAGCAAAGCACAAATATTGATCATCATGAAAGAATAAAAAAAAAGAATTAGATCACATGTGTATAATACATTTTCCATCTGTGTCTAACTAGAGTTTTAAGAAAATAATATGAATGAAAATTCTGAAAAAGGAAAAAAATGAGAGGTGGGGAACTAAGTTGTGTAGCATAAACTTTATAATATGGTAAGCTGAGGGTTTGTTTGTTTTTTCCCATATTCAATTACTGCTGGAAATCACTGAAAGTGAGTATAGACTTAATTTATCCTGCCTATTGGGATACAATAGCATAACTGGGAATGGGAGGAACAGAGGTAGTCAGGGCAGCATCCCCAGGTGCTGACATGGTGGGAAGGTGTGTGCAAAAATAGCTGCTGGCCAGCCAGTGTCACCACTAGCAGCTTGACTGCTGCCATGGCCCCAGATACTACCACTGGCCAGAGTGCACAACTTCTCTGTTACTTCTCTGCTGGGATACTTTCTCATTTTGTATGTCTGCTAAGATTATATAGGGCCAGGACCGTCAGAAATGTCAGAGAGACAGGGGAGTAAGAGCACTTATGCACACCTATAATCCCTCCTTGCTTGATTTGCAGATCTCAAAACATTAAATGTAATTATTATAAAAGAGAAGTTTTGGAGGGTTGGGTAGGGGGCAGGAAGCGTAAGGCACTGCATGATTATAAGAAACCTATTTTAATGCTTGTTTCTTAAAATAAGGGGGTGGTAGAACTCTATGAATATTGCTGGTCTTGTATTACAGCTTAATTTTCTGCTAAGCCTCCTTGCATGAATTCTTGACAAAGTGAATTTCGAATACCAGTACAGTAGATAATTACATAATAACAAATTTACTCTGGTGCCAGCCACATTTAAACATTTGACTGCTAATTAGTAGTTGGAATCGGCCTTTTATTCCCTTCCCCCACCCCCTCCAAATTGGCATCCTAAAAGCTAGCAGTTCATTGTTCATTTTGAGATACTTAATTTAGCAGAGTTCTTGATTTTATTATACTTATAAATACAGTAAGTCTTGAATGTAATGAAAAGACTTAGTAAACTTTGAGTGGCACCCAGATAAATTAGTCCTGGATTTCATTCTAAAGTTAAATAGAAATTTTCCTTGTATATTGATTTACAAGGGTCTACTTGTGTTTTTTTTGTTTTGCTTTGTTTCCACACATGAAATCAAGATCTCAGTTTTTCACTGAATTCATTTTTAACTCAAATTCTGTTCCGTTCCATTCTGCATCAGCAGTGAGGTAGACATTTGTATGCAAGAGTGAAACTATCTTCCAAAAAAGGGCTAGCAGCAAGATGTCCTAAGGGCAACCACACAGGTGAGATTATACATGTGCTAGATCATTCTGTTCTTTCTCTGCTTCAAAGATGCTTCCTTCAAGACTGAGTTAAAAGCCAGATATTTTTGTGCCATGGCTACATGCAGTAATTGTGAGCTAAAATGGAAAATTACACTCTTTCTTTATCTAAATTTTAAATTAAGGACAGCACCACCCTCTGCTAAGCAGTTAGTTGCTTGTTTAACTTCTCATTTATCTAAATTCCCAGGTTATGTCATTTGAGGATTTAAATTAGCTCCAAATGGCTTGTTATGCTATAGGCTCTTACCATTTGCCTTGGATAGATCTACCATAGTGTCACATACCTCTTAACCAAGAACGTTAGGACTTACATCACATTTCCACTAGAACAAATTAAATAACCAGATAAAGCTGACTTCAGCCATCCTGTTTTTATGGAGTCCCTAGCAAAGGGGAGAACTCTTTTGCCTGTAATTTAGCCTACCGTCCAAAACATTTATTTTGCTTGGTTTCCCATACAGCTCTGTCTCAGTCTTAATCCACGTCAGCTAGGTAAACTTGCCAACCTGTCACTTGGAGCCTATTCCATTAGATAGAGATGAGTTCTGTACCATGGCTTTTGGCTGTAGAGTGCATTGTGCAATAGCTCCTCCCGTGTAGGGTTATCATGTGCTTTCTGCCCAGCATTTCATGTGGCATTGCTGCTGAGAGTTTATATTAAAGTATGATGTTTCTTGTGACAAAATTGTGGGGAAAAACTTAGTGTAAGCTTCTTCAGTTTGTTCCACCAAGGAAAACTACCCATGTGTTGGGGTTGCAGCCAGGGTTTATAACTTTTTGTTGGGTATTTTGGGGCTCTTGATTGTTTAAAAGTTGTTTTAACTGTTGCTAAGTCTATGGTCATGTGACATCTCTAGAGGAGGAAAGTCGCTGTGGCATCAAAACTCTTTATCAGGTTGTGTACCTACACATCTACAACGTGAGCCTGATTTATTTGCAAATTTCACTTTGGAAAAACAAGCCTACAGATATAAGGCTAGACTTTCCCCTTAAAGGGACCATCCTAAAGATTTTTCCTCAGTTACTGGAAAATGAAAAAAAATCCCCTTCATCATAGAGCCTCAGGAGGCATGGAGTAGGGCTAGCGTTCTCCTGGCTGCTGCTGCTGCGAGCATTATACCTCTGGAGGTTTGCAGTGGTGGCAGCACTCTTCCTGATACCACTGCTGTGAGCCCCACAGCTATGTGGGCTGTGGGGCTTGCAGTACGGACAGCGCAGGGAACACTGCCACCACTGTAAGCCCCTCAGCTAACAAGGCTTACGGGGGTAGTTGAAGCCTTCTCCATGCTGCCCCTGCTGCAAGAAGCCTCTGCTCCTTCCTTGGGCCATACCACGAGAGGCATACACTCTGAAGTCAGATCTGCAATTCCCAGTAATCCCAGACACAGACTTATCATTTTACATATGAGTACAGACCATGCTTGCAGTGGGGGCAGTATTCCTGGCCCTGCCCCCACTGCAAGCCCCACATCCCACCTGAGCGATGGGACTCATAGTGGGGGCAGTATGGTGAACGCTGCCCCCACTGCGAGCTCTGTTGAGCCTTGTAAATTGTGGGGCTTGCAGCTGTGGGAGCCAGTGCATGGGTAGCCTGGGATTGTGATTCCAGGCTCCCCCTGCTCTAGCATTAAGGTGCAATGGGATCATGCCTCCTTTAACTACATGTGTAGGGGGGCCCTTAGTATTTCATGGTTCCTTTCCTGGTTTGCAGTCTCTTTTTGTAGGCATGGGGGTTATGTCCTGACAGCATTTTGAGACGCATCTATTGAATCTACTGAATTTAGCAGATGGTTATTATGCTTCAATAAGGTGGTGATGAAGTTCTGCTGTAGTTCATTGGGAGGCAGCATATTTCTTGTGACAGACTGAAATTCAGCCCTGTGTTGGTTGAATAGGAGATGAGGGAAAAAATCTTGGACACATTGTTTTTTAACAAATAAGTTTTCTTTGCTTAGTTGATAAGAGACATTATCATGGTCTCCAGAGAGGCAGGTAGCTAGCTGCATTTATCTGAAGTTAAGCCGGAGGGAGGGCAGTGTGGCATCTTCTTATAGACCAGTGGTTCTCAACCTTTTCAGACTTAAGATAGCCCTTGGAAAATGTCAGCTCTCAATTTTTACTCATTTTTTGCAGTTAAAAAAAAATAGAGCAATTGTTCTATTGCAAAAACTCAGAAAGACCACAGGAGATCAGAATGATTTTGACACTGTAAATATTGTTCAAAAATAATTGGTTTAACCTCTTCTAGTTACATTAGTTAAACAGTTAACTGATAACACTACAGCTTGGACATAGCTGCTGCTGGGAGCTGTTCTCAGGGCCCTTTGATGGGGTGGGAGGAGGCAGCACCATAACAATCCACTGGAAGCCCCAGTGATGGGAGGAAGGCAGGGAGCACCTGTAAAGGAGTAGCTAATTGCTTAAAGGATGAGTCATTAGGCCACCTGCTGTTTTCCTTTTAGGCTATGTGTACTAGACCCCCTCCCTTCCTTTTTGCTTCTCCTTCCTGCTTGTCCTGCTGCCACCTGGTTTCTACCAGAGCATAGCACAGGTTTCCTCCCCTTTCCCCTGACCCGGGTCAGACTGTGCCCGCTCACTCCTCACTAAACAATAACTGGTAAGCTAACTGGTTATCACTGGGCTTACTGGTTAAATGATTAATTTTTAATGCACATTCCTAGTGGATTCCTATTTGAAATTCACAGAAGTTTAGGGCTGGAAGGGACCTTGTGAGATCATCAGGTCCAGCCCCCCTACTTTGGGTAGGAAAGACTCCTGGGGTCAAATAACCCCAGGAAGGTGAGTGTCCAGTCTCCTTTTGAAGATCTCTAGGGTAGGTGTCTGCACCACTGCCTCTGGGAGTCTCTTCCACAGTCTGGTCACACCAACCATAAAGTTTTTCCTTTATATCCAGTCTGAAACCTTCTTATAGGAACTTATGAGCAAATTTCTGGGTTTATTTTGTGAATCCTGTTTGCACACCCAACAGTGCTAACATTGTGTGGTACCCTTGAAAGGTTCTCAAGGCAACCTAGGGTGCTACAGTACCATGGGTGAGAATCACTGTTACAGACCAACTCATTCAGAGAGGCATGAGTTTTTCATAGGCTACTTCATCTGATGCTATGATGACTCAGAAGCATTGTCTTCAGGCAGCCTGCGAGCTTGTTGCTGGAGGAAACCATATTCTGTTGGGCACCAGTATTTACTTCTACAGCACGTAGTAAGAAGGCTTTAAGGGAGTGGGTCAGAAGAAAGACTTCATACAGGTTATTTATCAACTTTAAAAAATATTTTTAGTAAACACATTCTCAAAAAAATCAAGAGCAAGAGAAGCAAGTAATAACATAATGTTAAATCAGCCTTTCTTTATTTTTTCCTGTGAACTGTCCCAGCACTTACTAATGCTAGTGATGCTCTTATGTTCCACAGGCATGACTGCACACTGTAGTAAGACTTCAGAGTAAAATACCATAAAACAGGGGTGGAAAACCCCTGACACAAGTGCCAGAGCATGGCATGTGAAGGCATTTTGCTTGGCATGTGCACCTCTGAGCAGACTGTGGGTGAGGGGTTGGCGCTGCACTGCCGTATCAAGGATCGAACCCCTTGCGGCTCCCCTGCCATCTGTCCCCGGCACACCAACATCTTACAAGTTTAAGTTGCGGGTGTTTTTGGGACTCTGCCTAAAAATATTGCCAACCCCTGCCATAAAACCTGTATTTCTTCAGGTGTGCAGTTTCATATTTTATTTTTACACTAGAATATTTAAGCATAATTTAAGGTGTTACATGAGAGATGGTACAACTAAAGAGCTGGACCTGGAAAAAGGAAGAAAATATACTTGATGATAATTCTATACTGCATGGAATTTTTGTTTTGATAATGGGAGGTTGTACGGTCCATGACTATTTTGGTGGGTGTTGTTGCTATCCCCAGGAAGTTCCTTCACTTGAGTAGTCCAGAAAATAAAACTCATGCTACCTGAGGATATATCTGAAAGACTTTTAAACATCTGCATTTTTTCTGGGGAAAAATGCCTATGATGTTGTCTGAAGGAGAAAGATCTTGCTTCTCATCTTGTAGACAAAGTTGGTATTGCTGGTTTGCAGATTTGCTTTATCCTTCTGCCTCATGCTGTGCTAATTTAGCTTCATCTTGGTAAACAAGAAAACGGGTCTCATTCGACAGATTTGAGCTGGACTGACTGCAGCTGTCGTCTGGCCTGTGTGCAAACCAATTTTGTTCTTTCTGTTGCCTGGCAGGGAGCCTGCATCAGAATTGTGTCGGGACTAATCAGCATTAAAGAGATGTCAGGAGGGCTGTAGAAAACTGCCCTGCAGCAAGGCAGTAGCAACAAGACTGTTCAGGAAGGATTAGTATAAATACTGCCTAGGATGCAGCTGTGCACCAAAAAAAAAATCCAAAACCCAGTGAATTATTTTACTTATGACTTGTTAGGGTCTCTCACTTGCTATGGAACAGTGTCTGTACAGTAACTAATACACAGTATGATTTGTGGAAGAGTACAGGCAAGAGTGAGAGAAATGCTATAGGACACATGAACGGACCCATAAGAGAGCCTGTCTGCTTTTTAATTTAGAGTGCTGGGGTTTATTCTTCTCCGGGAGAGGGAAGTAAGCAGTAGGGAGGGGTGGGGAGGCAATTAGGTTTAATGTCCTTCTGGCCAAGAGAGGTGACTTGCAATTTTAATGCTAATTTTATACTTTGTTTAGTTCATTAATTACTTGGTAGCACCTAATAAAGTGAGTATTGTGAGATGGAAATGCTATAGCAGTCATGTTGTCAATAGTAAAGTTTTGTTCTGTTTACAGACTTTGAAAAAATTGAACTTTTGTTTTTATTCTGTTGCCTGGCATTTTTTGCTGGAATATTTTTGGTCATTTACTTGTACTAGTAATATTGTGTGGATGTACCAGTCAATTAGTGCCAAAAGCTTTTAACTCAAGGTTTTGCTGTCTCTTTCCCCTGAACGGGATCTTGTTCTTCTCCTCCGACATTGCTCTAAAGCAGGGGTAGGCAAGGGGTTTTTTTTGGCTGGAGTGCCAAAAAACCCACAATGTTTATCTTGGAAGGTGCTGGAGAGTGGACATGCCAGAGCCCAGAGCAGCTGTTTGCAGCCTCCTGGCTGCAGCTGGCCCACAGAGCCCAGTCTGCTTGCAGCAGGGCTTGCAGCCTCCCAGCTACCTACTCTGGGAGCATCCTGGGCTCCGTGGCTGGCAGCAGCTGCTTAGAGCCTGGGCTGGTGGTGGTGTGCCGAGCAAAATGGCCTTGCATGCCATGTTTGGCACGCGTGCCAGTGGTTGCTGGCCCCTGCTCTAAAGGATATTTAGAACTGGAAAGGAGTTCCTTTGTCAGGGAGTCCCATTTTCTTGGTAGCTGTGTGATGGTCATATGATCACATTAATAAATTTAACAAGCCTCACTTCATAACCACTTCCAGCCTCTTGACGTTCCCATCTTCCTGGCGGGGGGGGCAGGGGGCATGAATTACTCAAGAGTGGCCTGACTTCAAGAGTTGAGTTTAGCTCCAAAAGGACCATCTGAAGAGTTCAGCAAGGTTCAGCAGTCTGTTCCTCTGGTCTCTCAGTCGGTGGTATCCCCAGTGAATGTGTCTGTACTCTGCAAAAGTCTGTGGGTGAGATCTGCTGATAATACTGGGCTTGCAGATGGATAGCATCTGATACTGGGCATTTGTACCCGTGATAGATTTAATCCCCAAGGTTGCATTCTGTGCCCCCTAAATTGAAGCAGTGGGTTTTTAATTGACACCCATCATTTCAATTTTTCTGTCACATTACAGCAAGGGGCGTGACCCTCTTTATTTTTTTTGTCAGACCCTGCCCATGGCTGGGGGGTGAGCTGTCAGTGGGCTGAGCAGCCCCTGAGCTACGGGGGCCCTGGGTCCTTCCCTCCACAGTGGCAGCACCCCTGGGGGCTGCCCAGGTGGGCTGCCAGCCAGCTAGGTGCTGCCTGAGCTGGCTTGGGGTTGGGGAAGAGTTAGGTTGGGCCAGGGACTGCCTCCAAGTTGGGACAGCACCCGGCCTACTAGCAGCCCGCTTGGGCAGCCCCAGGGGGTACAACCACCACAGAGGGAAGGACTGAGACCCCTACAGTTCAGGGGACACTTGGCCCACCAGCAGCTCAGCCCATGGCCATGGGAGAGGTGGGCAGGCTCTGCCAAAAAAAA
>NW_017729022.1:81515391-81533279 GCF_001723915.1 Gavialis gangeticus
AAAAAAAAAAAAAAAAAAGAATTGGCCCCTTGCTGCTTCTGCCTTTTAGCACAGGAGTGGCCCATGGGCCAGATGTGGCCCACCAGGCCATTCTATCGAGCCCACGGGACCCCCCCCAAAATTTAGAAAATTAATACTTGTCTGCTTCTGGCTGCCTGTCATGCGGCCCTCGATGGCTTGCCAAAACTCAGTAAGCGGCCCTCTGCCCAAAATAATTGCCCACCCATGCTTTAGAAGGTGCCAGTTGAAGGCAGAAGCAGTGAGGGGCCAATCCTTTTTTTTCTGCAGACTCTGCCTGGCTGTCCTGCAACTGGGGAGGCAAGCTGACAGCTGCAATGCATCGTTTCAAACTAAACTAAATCCAGATGTAGTTTTGTAGTTTAGTTTGCAACAATGCAAAGTCATTTTAACCACCAAAACTCTTGAACATGTACAGCATGATGCCATTAAGCTACATAAAGTGACATTTTCGTCATGTGTACATGTGCTCCCTGAGCCCAACAGTGCCCCTGCCCCATTCACTTGGCCAAGTTCTGAGAGAGAGAGAGAGAGAGAGTGTGGTAGGGGTTTTTTGTTTGTTTGTTTGTTTTTAATAGAGTCTGAGGTGCAAGTATGAAAACAGAGTCTGTCCAGAGCACAGACTTTCTTTCAGGTAAAAGTTTGTTCCAACAAAATCCTTCCCTACTTACTCCTTTCCTTGACAATCCCGGCATGGGTCAGTTGTGAAAGAGCACTAGGGTTTTCTTTGTTAGTTTTTTGTTTTAAGTGAGCATCAGGGCCAGTTATTGCCCAAATTGGCAGCTGCTTTATAAACAACAGTGGTTTGCCATCAGATTCTCAAGAATGATATGCCAAATACAAGTTTTGTCATGCATATTCACCTGCAGTATTACGAACCTGGAACACCCAGTAATTCTCAGCTATGCCAGTTATCAGCACTTTTCATTTACATAAGAAAGGCATGACCTTGTTGTACCTTAATTGAACAATTAAGTTTGAGGCTCTTTCCTATGGAAAGTGCAAATGGCAGTTAAATGGGTACTGGAATGTTTTCAGTCTCCTGGAACAGCAATAAACCAGTCTCCTCTCTACTTTTTACTGTCTCCTTGGTTGAAACAGATTATATGGAAAGTCTCTTGTTACTGGGGAAAATTATTCCAAACTGAGCAGTAGGGTCCAAGTGCTTCACATACTAATCTCTGTAGTAACGTGGGATTATGCAGTGGGTTTGTGTCCAGTCCAGAGTTCTGTTAATGCTCTCTAGTGTCCATCTATTAAGCATTAGACAAGTCCTTTTTTATTTCCCTCCATTTGCAGAACTCTGTGTCTGGTGATGAGCAAAGATTTGCCTGTTTGAAATGGATTCCTGTGTTCAGTGACTACCCATGCCTGCCTATGGGTGGCTGGAGGTGTTGGTCAAGGATGTAGGATGTACTTTTTTCAGTTTAGAAAGACATGTTAATGCCCTAGAGTAGAAGCATCAAACTCATTTCAGTTGGCAGGCCAGATGCAGACTACTATAGTGTTTGTGGATCAGACAATCCATCTCTAGGTCTGCACCTCAGGGCTTCTTTCCACAGCTCCCAGAGCCACTAGGTCAGTGCAGCCAGCATGTGAAGGTTAACTCTGCTAAGCAATAATCAAAACCCAGAAATTCTGTGGTGGGGAAGGGGCCTGGTGATGCTAACCCCTTGAGTACTGGTGCAGTGACTCTGGGAGCTGTGGCAAGACACCCTGTGTACCAGATCTGGAGGAGAGACATCCAACCAGGAAGAGCCCCACAGGCCAAATGACCAACTTTAGCAGGCCAGATCCAGGCTGTATGTTTGATACCTCTGTCTTAGAGCTCAGAGTTAGTAAAATCACATGACCTCTGCCTACAACAACAGGGACTAACTTTATTGGCAGTTGTGTCACAAATTAGCCCTGCACCCTCCCTGAATGCTACCCTGATTCCCCTTCTTCTGCCTAATCTACTTCTTTGCTTTTTGCTCCCTGCCCAACCTGCTGCTCTGCTTTCATCTCTATGCTCCCTGCCTGATCTGTTGCTCTGCTTTCTGCTCCCTGCCCTATCAGCCATTGTGCTGTCCATCCTCTCCCTTCCCAGTCTGCCACATACCACACACAAGTTTTGCCACTTATGGTACACATGCTGCAGGTTCACCAAGTCTGATCTACACCATGCTACAGCTTCCCCAGTTGCTACCTACTATCTTCATCAGCATAGATGACCCTTTTGTTGTTCTCACATTTGGCATGCAGGAATCCAGGTAACTCTCTGTATGAATCTATCTCCTTTCTCAGAGAGAGAATTGGAAATGGAGAAGTCTGTATATGCTGCTCAGGTTTTACAGCATTAATTATTAATCAGGAAAATTTGACCTAATGCAAGTCATCTCTCTGTTTTAATTGCAATCCACACTTGTTTCTTTTCTGGGCATACAGTTCTTGCAAAAGGTTGGTGGGAGGGATGGGGGGAAGGCAAAAAGCACTGAAACCGAAATATCTTGAATTATAAAGGCTTTCAGGAATTCAGAATGAGGGTTATTTGACTTGCATATTTTCTTAAAAGTAGTGCTGAAGGGAGGGGAGGGGAAGAAACACAATTGGTAATTATATTTTCATACAATACTCATACCTTTTAGGTAACATGAGCAGAACCATATTCTTACCATCCCCTGTCCTTCCATGAAGAAAGTCTCTCCATTTCTCAGGCAGGGGGAGAAAACTTGCAGCAGGCAGAGGTGTGCTCAGTGAAGGTGTGTTAGCTGTCTGAACTCCTGCTGATATTGGATGGAGTGACTTGCTCAAACTTGTATAATATGTCATTGGCAAAACCACTTTGAAACCTGGGAGCTCTGGTTTCTTAGGCCCCTGCTACCTGTTACGTATATTATACGATTAACTGGTTAATCACACAACTGATTTAGACCGACCACATGCAGAGTAAAACCAGCCACAAGTGCAAAGTACTTATCAATGGTATTAGATTATTTTTAGAAGCCATTGGAGTTTTAAAGATACTATTCTTACACTCTGTCCTGATAATAGCCTTAGCCTTCAGCCTCTTTCTGAAAAAAATTCTGATGTAATTGGCTTGAACTGGGGATGCATTAGGATACAGCACTGTAGCCTCAAGATGACTCAAAAAAGTTATTTCTCAACCACAAAGTTGGTGGGATGGATGTGATAATTATCACTTTGAAATCAAATAACTTGACATAATCCTCCTGGTTATATTTTCAGAGGAAAGGATTATAAAAACAGAGGGTTGTGGGGGTTTATTTAGAGTTAGATATATAGATACTATACATCTAAAATTATATATAATAATTTTTTTTGAGAAAATTGCTCTAGAGATGTTAACTTCAGGCTTACTCTGGGTGATCCTCAGTTGAGGCCTGAGCACATATGTTGTTCTAGACTAGATGTGAAACAGCCACACTTCAAAGCCATGATAATTACTTTGTCTTTGCTGGTACTATGCTTACCAGTATGTGTAGCACTAAGACTTCTAATGCTTTTCTAGACGCACAATAGGGAGAGGGAATTGTGGGGGTGTGTTGGAGGTGCCAGTGAGAGATTGAGAGCCCTGTGTCCTCACATCAGTGTGTATAGGTTGCCAGCTGGAGGAAGGTAAGGTGGTTAAGGGCAGTATCTTCGTAAGGATGAATGACTCATGCCCCCAATGGTTGTGGGGGGCATGGTGGCAGTGAGAGCGTGGCGGCGGTAATCAGAGGAGCTCCAGCAGACACCGCCGGCACTGTCAGCGGTGGGGGAGGACAGTGGCGAGCACCAACCAAGGGGTGGCAACCACCCGCAGTGGCCAGCAGGGATCGCGGACCACCTGTAGATGCCACTGGCAGTGGGGTGGTAAGTGGCGACCACCCGTAGGCACCGCTGGAAGTGTTGGTAGTGCCTTTTTGTAGGGGGTGCACGTGCACCTGCGTGCACCTCCTATGTGTCGCACCTGCGTGCAACCCCTATGCATCACACCAAAGAATTTAGTTTAACTTGGCAGCAAAAACAAACCCTGAGATTATGAAGAGAGAGGTTTCAAAAGAATGGTTTGTAGTCTCTTTATTGCTTAACTAATTAAACCACTGGCAATGCCAGAACTGAGTAGCATATTAACATAATTCTAATTACTGCAATTATGCTTTTCAGGTTTCCTGCCAGAAATTGATCTGCTAACACCCTTAGGTGGATTCAAGTTGAAAATTCTGCATTGGTGGGAGGGAGTAAAATATAATATAGACAGTGAGATGATGTTTTTGTTATGTTTGTTTTTTATTTTATTTTGTTTTTTGATGGTTTTGTGTTTTTTAAAACTGGCAATGGATGATATGAGCACTCTCCTGACACTTAAAAGGAACCTCCCTCAAATCTGTTTCTTTTTATTATTATTTCAAATTTATTTTGAAGTTAATTGTGAGATGTAAGAGTAACGTAGAGCATTAAAGTTAAACTGGATTATGACTCTAGCAAGACTCTTGATTTTTGGATTTTTTTTTTTTTAAAGATTTAAGACTTAAGTCTTTTAAGAAGGAGGAGAGAGATACCAGGAGTAACTAAATTTCAAATTCTTCAGCAAAATTGCCAAAGAAAGGATAGCTTGATTAGTGAAACATCAAAACCATTAAAAAAAAGAGTGGGTCATTATCATCTGTTGAGTGAAGAGCAATTAACAGGAATCACCTTTTTTCTAATGAACCATGATGTCAATTGACTCCATCAGCTCTTGAATAGAAGTGCCATTGGTGCTATTCTGGGCGTGTGTACCAATTCACTTACCCCAATTTTGGAAGGTTAATTGTGGGGGTGGAAAGGCACATGTAGTAAGCAAGTAAGTATGGTATTAACTCAGTCATACCTAATTCTATACGTAGTAGTTTTCACTGGACTGGCTTTTATGATAGAGGAGTCATCTCATAGTTGGTATGAATGTATGAAGTACAAAGTTTGGGGTTCTTAATTAGCCCATGTTGTTTGCTTACATCACAGTAGACTCCTTACTGTATCTTTTTAATTCACACCTCCCACCCTCATTGCAGAATGCCTGATGAGCTTCCATTCTTGGCTTTTTAACATAATCAAGGATTCTCATTTAGTTGCCACCCATTGTCATCATTTTAGAGGCTTTTTTTAATTCAACACCACAGTGCTCTAGGCTGTAAACTTCATTAGTCTCTCCACCCCTTCCCCTCCCCAAATCTCTTGCAAACATTTCCATGTCTTTATTGGTCATTGTCCAGAATTTAGCATTTTTTCTGACTCTGGGGACCAGGAGGGGGGATTTGGTGGGGCCACGGGGAGGAATTATAACAACACTGGGATATGTACTTGGTTATAATGCAGTCTGTATTAATCCAACCCTGATCAGCTTAATATGAAGGTTGAGGTTGGTTTGTTTTTTTGTTTTTTTTAACATGGGTTAAAACATTCACTTGAACCAGTGGAGTAAGCATACTCACACTAATTAAAATACACAGATTTTACTTTTTAATCCCACAAAATATACTTTCAGGTGAAGAAGTTTAAAATGTTTTAAAGGATCATAATATATTTTTACTTGAGAAATTACAGGTTTTGCATGCGCCATGGCCACAGTAGATCATGTATCTATTTGCTGTAGATTTAAATATTTTGTTTCTTATATAGCATCTTTCTATATTCCATGACTTTTTATGCTTACAAACATAAACCATGTTTTCTATTACTGTAATATAGGTGCTGCCATTAACTATCTCACCTTTCTCCTCCCACTCGATACAAATCAGTGGCAATGTGTAGGGGGTCCCCTGAGAGCGCTGGTGCACCCCCTGACAACTGCCAGTTGCAGGTTGGCAGGATCAGGATTGGCTGGAAGGGGGACCCTGCTCCCTCCTGGCCTGCAGGATCCTGGCTGCCTGGCCTGTGGGGATCCCAGCCTCCCCCCCGGTCACTGACTGTCCGCTGGGGGGCAAGTGCCCTCACCAACTCAGGAGGCACCTGTTGCCCATGATACAAACTTTATTATGATACATTATGTATTCTGTGCCTGCATATTTTTGGTATGTCTGTTCCCACAGGATCCATGTACTAGAATGTTAGTGCAAAGAGAAAACATTTACCTAAATGCTGGATAGGCTGATTTAGAGCTCTTCATGTGTCTTCCACTTGAATTGCTCTGTGGTGAAATAGTTGGCAAAGTTTTTATTTTATATGGCAGGGAAAAGTCTCCTTTGCAGCTCCCCCTGTGTTCATCCATCTGTTTCAATTTTTCTTGTTCTTTGCAGGAAAAAATAGCTTCCTTCAACCCTCTTCTCAGCCAGGATGAGATCTCTTGTTCCTTGCAGCTGTGAATCAGTGGTTCTGTCAAGTACAAAGATTGGTTAGTTTTGGTCCCCTAACTTCTGAACTCCATTAATTTCACTGGTTATTTAGGCCCTAAATATCTTTCTGTTAAGAATCTGAACAAATCTAGTAGGTGTAGTGCAAGTCAAGAGTGGGATCCAAGCTTTGTTTAAAAGCCACATAACAGACATTAGTCTCAAGCTATGCCTTTGGATCTGAATCCCTAACTTTAGTTTTAGGAGAAGAGGGAGCCAGATGTTTGGTTTAGACCATCTGTAAGACGCACTTGAACAGCACTTTGGTCTTGGAGCCTGGGACTAACATGAAATCACATTCCCATATCATGAGAGGTTCTGTGATCCCCAGCCTAGTTCTGACTATCCATGGTTTTCAACTGAAAAAACTGTTTTTTTTACTGGTCATAACATGTATGGCATATATGGTTACCAGCAGTTCCCAAAAGACATTAAGAATATTTTGTATGTAATCTCAAGATGTTTTGTTGCTGGGCAGTTGAACTTTTTGTGAGCTGTTCCTATTCTAGTGTCTTGTCTGAGCTGTATGCACAGCAGCATCTTCTTTAACTTATTCCTTGATGTAGATTACTTCAGTTGGTTGCATGTACATGGATTAGAAGATGAAGTCTTCCAAGAACCCCTACTCCAACTAACGTTAATTTTAACTATCTGAATTATCAGAAGAGAGACTGATTCTCTGTTGTTATCACAAATTCATTCCTCTTTTAAAACTTTAAAAAACTTAAGCTATTAGCAAAAATAATTCAAAGCGTGATAAAGCTGAGGAACTTTTGAGTGCGCTATATAAAGCTGTCTGTTTTTACAGCATTTTGCTGTGTACAGTATGATCCTAATGTTAAATCTCTAATTACTTTGGTCCAAAAGTTTCCTTAAACGTGGAATGGATACACAGATAGTTAAATGCTCATCTGTGGAAACAAGCAGACCTCTTCCCCCTTCCCCGCCCTGTTCAGGTGATATGTGGTACAATATAGATGTCATTGGGCTCCACCTAAAACTTGGGGTCTGACTTGGGGGTTTTAGTGTGCTGCCTCTGAATGATAACTCCAGTTATCTTGGGGGTTTTTAGATCAAACACTGCAAATAAGCTCAAGATGATGAATATTGGTGACTGGGACAGGCAAATTAGTTATTAGCATCAACCTAAGTTGCTATTTCTCAGTAGCTTTAAACAAAATTTTGAACTATAGGAAGTGGTGTCTCTGTTTTAACTGTTAATCAGAAAGTTTGGCTACTAAATACACTCTTAGCCAGGTGAGTGAATGATATAGGAACTATATCTCACAATGTCCTGTATGGTGTCATTTGTGGAGACAAAAGTCATCTTATACCTAGGTAAAAGAGCACCATGTACTCATTTGAAAACTTGTCTGAATCTGTCCCAACAATGCAGTTGGTCCAGTAAAAGATACCACCCATGCATATCCTCACCTCTTGAATAATTCTTCCATCATGGCTACAACATTATTCCAGTACCATCACAATTAGATCAGCTTGGCTTTTAAATAGCTCATATTTTGGTGGCAACAAAATATTTGGCAAGGAATGTTTGATAACATTTAACCCAACATGATTTTTCTTTGGGTTTGAGTCTTGTATGACTCTCGCCTTGTAAATAGGTAGAAAGAGCAAACATCAAAGTTGTATTCGTAAGTCTGTCTTAAGGTGTGCAACTGTGGCATGTGTTATAAAAAGGCTGCGTGTCACTAGTGGCTTTTTTTCAGCGTCTCAATTTTAGGATGTTCAGTTTGAGATCATTTTGAAAAGGGCTTGATTTTATTTATTTATTTATATACGTATCCATATACACACAGAGGTAAATTATATATAGAATATTACATATAATATATAAGTATAATATTTGCATTATGAAACAGAATATTATATTTATAATACATAGAGCAAATACTTTCCCCTCTTCTCCTCCTCCTCCTCCATTCTGAACTGAAGTCTGAGCATCAGTATACAGAAGCTCAATACTAGCAGAAGAAAGGTATGTGCTTTGTCTTTATGTTAACATGAGGAATTTCGGCACCTCAAGATGTCTACTTCCTTTTTGTGTGGTAAAGAAGCTAACAAATTCTACACCAATTCACCATTTCGGACAGTTTAGAAAAAAGTCTTCTCTCCACCCTTCCATTGTAAAGCAAATATAATAACTAGTAGCTGGATTTTGATACCTTTTATCCCTGCTGATTAATATTTGTTTACTTAAAGTCTAATGGCCCTCCTTCTTGTGTGAAATACCATTCAGTGTGAAGAATCCAGTCATGTACATTTTCATATTTAAGTTGGTGAGATGTAAACAGAAATTTCTATAGCAGTGATTCTCAACCAGCTTGCCAGGGCACCCTGCTGTGCTGTGAGATCTTTTGAAAGCTGCCACAAGGTATACAATAAGCAGGTGAAGAGAGAAATGTAGGCTCAGTGTCATCTCTTTCTGGCTGTTACCTACCCCCTCTGCCCAACCCCTCTGCAAGGAGGTAAGCACTGTAATAAATTAATTTTTGAAATGGGGTGCTGCTCAACTCACAAAAGTTTTGAAGGGGTGGCTTGAAACTAAAAAGGCTGAGAACCACTGTTTTAGAGGTTTGGCCAAAGATGAATGTAGATGGAGGCAACAGTTAAAAGGCAAGCTTAAGTGCTGTTGGCACTGTCACCAAGACTTAATCAGGTGCTTGAGTGCTTTACTGGATCAGGGCCTAAGGCAGCAGTTGACATCTGATTTGTGGATTTGATGAAAGATGTAAAGAATGTGAGTCTCACTGCTTTCAGCACAACACACAAATACTTTAAATAAAATGGCATTGGAAGAGATCAGCAGAATGTATTTTTTAATCTCTGTTTCCAGCTACTAGAGATATTTAATGCATTTTAGGCATTCAAAAAGCTCATGAACTTAAGTAGAGAAGAATAAATGTATGGAAAAAATTAGTAGTATTTTTGTTTTTGTTTTGTTTTGTTTTTAAATAAATGGGGAGACTGACTTTTGGTGTCTATACACTCCCAGTAATAAAAGTTGAAGATCAGAATCCAGTTTGGCAGCAAAAAGAAACCACTCAAAATTCCATGCGTGTTTGTTACAGAGAAAGTGAGGCCTTACCCTGAGATGACTTTCTTTTCCATATTTAGAACTTTGGAAAGTCCAGTTATACACCTGTTATGTTACTTCCTACTAACTAATCCAAACTTTTGGGATAATTTCTCCAGAGATATGCTCATGTAACAGAATTGCTGTCTTCACCGATGAAGATGAACAAAGGGAAATATTTTAAAATGTAATAACTTTTGCAGATTGCCATTTAAATATAATAGTGACTTTCATACAGCCACCATACATAAAGCAGAGGTGCTTTAATAGACTGAAAATATTATGAATAACTTGAACCATCTTTACTAGTATTTATTACCTGAATCAAAGTATTTGAGGCTTCATTAAACATACTCAGATGACGATGCAAGTTCTAAATAAAACAGACCATGTACTTCACATACTTGTTTCCTGGTGTAGTAAGAGGTCTTTGTTGATCTGTTGGTATCTGGGAGTATAGTTATATTAAGAAACTGACACTCAGTACTGTATAATGTTACTCTGCAGACAGATAGTGGAGATATTTTAGACAAGGTCAGTAGGAGGGAATGATGGGTGAACTGAATTGCTAGGGTCAGATTTTTAGCCATCATTTACTCTAAGAACTGTACAATAATCTATACTTTTTAAGAGATTCATTTTTTTTCAATAGTTTAGCTATTCTGTGACATTTTCCATACATTTTAATGTAGAGAATTACATTGTACCATAACTGCAATTTGATTTGTATCTGTATATTTACTTCGCCACTGTTAACATCCCTTTGCCACTTTAGTACAAGAATTTGAATAGCTGTTTAACCAAGTGATTTTATGCCATAACTTTCTTAATTCTGGCTACGCATCCTGTGTTTAAATGGGTATGTCCACAGCGCTACTGAAGTCCAATTTATGACCATTCCTCTCTTTTCTCCTATGCAACTCCATTCTCTCAATATTTGCTGCTTCTAAAATTTAGCCAGGTATTTGAGCATTGAGTAAATACCTCATACCTCTTGGATAAGACTTTCCTTCCCCCCAAAAAGAGGAGTTTTGACAGTGGTAGCACTCTAAATACAGACGTGTATAGTCAGTGTTGTTATTTACCAGCATAGGGGATTTAAAAATCTTGGCTAATCTCTTTTACTTGATAGTGCTTGGAGCAGTAGGAATAGCAAAATTTGCAAAGTGGGTGTAGTTATGTCTACTAAGACACCCTTCTTGAGCTTTTCCTGGCTGAGACCATTCCTTTTCAGAGAGATTACTTAATTTACATGTGGCAAAATAATTTCCAAATGGAATCTGCCTTCGCTAACGCATTGAGGAACCGTGCATCTTTCCTAGATGGTGGATCCCACAGCCTGACGATGAGAAATGTACAGGGAATAAATTATTTCTTAATTTCCCTAATTAATGTTTAGAATCTAGCCTCCCTCTTGTCCCCCTGCAAGAAATGGAAATTAAATACTCTTAAGGTTTCTGGAGTAGAATATAACTGCTGCGCAGGTTGAAAGAGTAATTAACAAGTTGGGAACCATGGTCTGTAGTGGTTCCCAGTAGCCCTACCAACCCAAGTAACAAAATGCTTGCTTCTAAAAAGCCCAAATTCCATTCTAGAACTCTTCACAGAGAATTGAAAAAAGTGGTTTTAATAAACTGATGTGATTTGCTGATTGGATGCACCTTCTAAGTGAATGGTTCTAAACCTTGTTAGACTGAAGGCCCTGCTTGGAAAATGCCAGGTCTTAGCTTTGCAAGCTTTTGGGTACAAACATTCTTCTCCAGGTAGAGGGAGCATCTACAGTTGTTTTGTGCTGTCCTGGACATAATACTGATACTGGTTTCTATCCTATCCAGGAGAGCACAAGACAACTATAGACTCTCCCTGTGCCTGAAGAAAGGAGTTTGTACCCAAAAGCTTGTAAAGAACAATTTTTCCAACTATTTTGTCTGTCTAATAAAAGCTATCTTAAAAAACACTCAAAGAACCTTGTCTGCTTATGTTCTTAAACCAGCAGTTCCCAACATGGTGCCCGCAGGTGCCATGGACATCTTCAAAAGAATATAAAGTTAAAGGGAAGCTTCATTTTGAAGTTGTGGATCCTAATGCAATTTTAAGGAATGGATGAGATGATCAGATTGATCTAAATTCTAAACTTTAATATTCATATTGGCACCCGCTGCTTTTTCTTTTAAATTCAAATGTGCCCTTGGGCACATAAATGTTGGGCCTTAGACCAGCATGGCTACAACCAACAGCCTCAAGCTCTTAGCTCTTTCCCTCTTTCCTTGATTACAGAGAAGTAACAGAGTAATTCTGTTGCAAGGAACTCAGACCAGAAAAGAACAGAATGTTTTTGACACTACAGATTCCTATTTGAAATCTCTTGGATTTTCTTGTGAATTATATAGGCGTTTGCACACCTACCTGCTAATATTGAATTGCGCACTGTAGCACCCTCAAAAGTTCTCAAGGCACCTTAGGCTGCCATGGGACCGTGGTTGAAAACCACTGCTCTAAGTCACATAATCAGAAAGTAGTAGAGCTGCCGTATAGATTTAACTAGAAATTAAGTGGTAACATAAATGGCTACTTGAGTTGAATAGATTTGACTTCCAGTAGATTATGCATCTTTTTTAATGAGGGCACTCTATTGTACCTTTTTTGCAGTTTTAACTCTTGTTATGGAAGGGAAGCAGAACAGCTAAGGCATCAGTTAAACAAGTTCTGTGAACTTTAGTTTAGCATTGCCAGCAGCCATTGGGGTACCTGAGCTTGAAGATGTTAAAGATGGCATATTTGTGTCAAACTTTTTGATTCAGGTTCAAAAGCACACTTGCAAATTGAGCCACAGATCTGTACTTCCCAAGTAAAGGTTCTTCTAAAAAACAGCTCTCATACAAAACTGAGATCACAAATGCAAAACAGCTAATCTCTGTTTTGCATATTCTTGCTGTTGGATGCAAACGCACACGATTGGGGCTCTAGCAACATTGCTACATAATATGTTTAAGTCTTAGTGTAACCCCCTATTATACTATGATTACTTTTTCTACACATCTGTTGGAGGCTTTGGAAAATATTAATACTTGAACCAAATTGCCTTTGTGATAAAGAAATGAGCAGTGGTGAAACTAGGATGGGGAGACTGGGGAAGCCATCCTGGATGTTGACTAGGGGCAAATGGGAGAAAGGAACAACTGCCTCCACAACTGCACAATTGCACCAGTGGCATGGTGGCAACCAGAAATTGCTGATGCCTCTATGTGGCAGCTGCCTCAGACCCCAGCCAAGTCATTATGCCTCAGGAAATGAGATAATAATAGAGTATCTAAATTTCTCAACATATTAGCTTTTCTGTCACTAATTTTGACCAAGTTTCCCCTCCAGCATCTCTTAATGTATAACTGTTGAACATTAACACAGATTAAGAAAAAAATGAAAGTTTGTTAACCTGTGGGTTTGCCTTTTGGCAGTGGTGGGGAAGAAGGGTTGGGAAGGAGTGTGGTTTTTTTGTTTGTTTTTTTTTTTGTTTCAGTTTTTTCATGAGTTTTGTTTATCCTTTTGTTTGTTCATACATGCTTTTTGTTTTTGTTTCTGTTATGTTATGTAGTCTTATACCAATGGCTAGAAGCAGATCTCCATGGCAAGAGCTCAGACACTACAGACAAAACCTCAGGTAAAATGGGAGTTTAAAAATCAGATCTACAGGCCCCCTTTCCTTTTTTTACATCCGTCTTCTAGCTTCCCTTGAATCAAATTAAGGGTCAGAATCAAGTATTGCACCTTTAGGCTATAACTTGATTTGAATCAATATCTATCAAATTGTATTTCCCTAAAGCTCTCTTGGCAGATATGCTTCTCTCAGAAGAAACTTATATTTTCTGAAGATTACTGGTGTAAAGTCCTTTGATGTATGTATATTAGATATATTTTGTATCTGCTTAATAACAGGCTGAACACATCTTTTACGTGAAGTTGGAATTCGTCAGAAATTCTAACTGTGCTCAATAAGCATATACAAAGCCTTGCTCCCATTGTCCTCTGTGTCCCCACCAATTCCTGTCTACAGAAACTAATAGTTTTTTTTTAATTTAAACTAAAATTTGCCTCATTAGCAGGGATCCTGTGGTTGTCTGTTTAAATCTTGCAAATTCTCTGATTTAAAAAAAATCTCCAAATTCTCTGATTAAACCCCCCCAAATCTGTGTTTTTCCACAATTAAAATGGAACGTCACTAGTGTGTGTGTGTGTATATGTGTATATATACATGCAATGAATACAATGTTTTTATTGCTATATTTGCAATTTTAAAGTAATTGGAAGCTTACCAATTCTTGAATTGCTATAATAAAATAAATTCTAAATACCTATATATTTTGATGTTTGACTTCGATTTTTATCACAGAAAATCAGAGCTCCCCCTGCCCCCTTCACTCAACTGTGGCTGTCCTGTCCCCACTTCCCTCCCTGCCCTCCACTGCTTTGTGGCGCTGAGCAGCCCTAATATGCTGGTTCTCTGCCCATGCTGTTGCCCCTTCCTCCCAAAGCACAGTCCCCCAAGCCGTGCTGGAGCCTCTCACTCCTGACCCACAGGCCCCACCCCCCAGTGTATGAGGAAGGGAGTGAGTGTGTGGGAAAAAGGGAGCATAAGGAAGGGGGAGTGTTGGCACAGGCAGTGCATGCAGGGGCAGGAGGACACAAGCGACAAGTTGGATGGGACACACGCCCCCGAGATTTCTGTGCCAACGGTGGGGTGTGGGGCTGCAGCTGGGCTGAACCAGCTCCAGGCAGGAGCCATCTCCACAGTTCAGTTGGTGATACCTGGCATGGGAGAGAGCGCCATGCTGCCATGGCCACCAAGGTGAGGATCCCCCTGCCCACCTGGCAACAGTGGGGGCACAGCTCTGCACTGCCACTGCTGCTGTGCCTCACCTTGGCAGCCGTAATAGTATGGTGTTCTCTCCTGCGCTGGATTTTGCCTGCTAAGCCACAGAGATGGCTCCTGCCCAGAGCTAATCTGGCCTTCATTAAAGGGGGAAAATCTGTATTTTTCCACAGCAGATGAAAAATCTGAATCCCTGTTCTTTAGGTTCTAGGCTATTTAGCACAGTTGAAATTCACAGTCAGATATTTCCCTACGATTGCTAGGGCATACAAGTAGTCACTGATTCTCTGTACTCCATTCTGCTTTACCAAACATTTAAAAGCCTGATATGATAAAAAGGCTCAAAGGCCTCCTTTATATTTTTAACTGTAGTTCAGGAACTAATTCACCTGCTGTGATCCTAGCTGCAAGTCACTAAGGTAATGGTTGCAGGAATAGGTGGGGAAGATGTCCTTTTAAGTATTTTTTTAAATTATAAGTGGTTTATGGCATGTCCCCAGGTATAATGTTAACAGAGGTTATCCATTGCTGCTTCCCAGTTATGTCTTCTTAATTTTCAAAATCCAGCAACTCCCATAGTTGTACCCTCTCTAAGCATTTCTCCCCCTGACCTCTCACCAACTCTGTTCAATATTGTGTCACCTGCCTCTCATGTGGTGTGATACTGTTGTCCGGTAGACTTTGGTTCTGAAGTCTAGTGGGAGGTAGCAAGATCTCTGGGAAATGCTGAACAAACTTAATTAGAAATGACAGCTAATGAAGTTGTCAGCATAATGTACTATACTGGATATGCTCCAAATAGATTTCTCTAAAGGAAGTAGAAAGTATTTTTATTTTGGTAGCCACATACATTCCTGTTCATGTTTTGGAACTAGTAGCTAGCTACTGATGGTTAAAGTTTTCCAGGCAGGAATACATGAACATGAATATTTAAAGTGCATCTTTGCTTGGTTGCTTGAGCTGCAGCAACTAATTTAAAATTATTTGTATGTTAAGTCCTTAGACTTCTAATTTTAGTTCTAAACTCTTGCTTAAAAGTTGAGGCTGGTCATGAATGGCAGTTGCACAAACTCTGTTAACCTTTTACCCAAGTAACTTTATTGTGAACCTTAAATGGACAGTTAGATTTTTTTTTTTAATGTAACAGCTTCAGAGTTTCCTTCACATTCTTAAAATGAAATTAGCACAATTTCGCTTGATCTAGCATCTATCACCTAGCTGCTTGCTCTTCTATGGAAATTCCATAGAAAACCAGTAAAATGAATTAACATGTTTTAAACTAAGATTTGCTGGGATTTTTTATATCTTTAAATAAGATTGCACCTCCAATTGCAGTAGAGCTTAATCTGACCTGTTTATCATGGCTACCGTTTCTCATTCTATGAGTTAATATCCTAATAGATAAAGGACTCAATTTAAAGCTAAACTGATAACTTTAGTAGCGTTGAGTGGCATCTTAGTCAGCAGGGGTGCCACAGATATGAGTAGGAAACATTCATAGAATGTGCTGTTGCTCTGTGCAAGTAATGAGGGCACTAATAAGAGATATTTAATGATTACAAAGCTAGATTCAATTTTAAAAGTGAAGTAGGCTCAAATGCAGTGTGTTCTGCTAATTATGGTTTGGAATCTAGCAAGCTAACATTTAAAAATATACATACTAATTAGATTAAATCATAATTCACTTACTGCCTGAAGATACTGTCAAATTTGAAATCTCTCTCCATGCTTAGATCAATACTAGCAGTGTGGGAGCTCACATAATAAAAAAAACTTCTGTTTGCGATCTGGTCCCGTCATGTTTGCCAAGAAGGTTCTGCCTCCTGTGACCTTACTTTCTAGTTTATTTTCAGAGTGCATTCTGATTATGTTTCTTTCCGATTTTGTTCTGTGCTTTTTTGGGAAGAACTGTGGTTTCTGTTTTCCTCCTAATCCTTCCTTCTCCCTGGCCTTTAAGGTAGATTGGCTGAAAGATGTCATTCCACCCTTACAGTAGTTCTTAGCCACCTCAGGCGTGCTTCTGCAGCTGTGCAGTTTACATTTTTATTGAAATTATTCTAAAGGTATATAACATGATTATACTTTTTGGTACTCCACAGTAGAAGTATGAAGTGGGTGCAATCTTCTGAGAATTTTTGGTGTGTGTTCTTAGCTTTTTCCTTCTGTCCTTGTCTTTAGTATTGGCTAAGAAACTGTTTTAAATGATGCTGTGATGATAAATACTGACACTGCAGGTTTTCCCTGAAGGTAAGTTACCAGAGTTATCATTTCCTTGGATTATGGCCTTTAAACCTGGAATCTCTTAGGTTATTTTTTTTCTAGATACTGCAGACACAGCCATTTCTGTGTGTGCGGGCTAGATTTTTATCAACAAAAATGTTAGGCACATTCATTTTCATGAGCATTGAAGCTCTCTATCATTGTTAAATAGATTGATTGATTGATTTGTGAAGAAAGCTGGAAGAAGTAGGGTGGTTTAGTCTGAGAAGAGAAGGTGGGTGGTGGGATTTGGCAGCCTTCAAATACTTAAAGGGTAACTCTAAAGAGGATGGAGATGGACTTTTCCCTGTGGCTGCATGGGACAGAACTAGGAGCAATGGCCTCAAACTGAAGGAGAGGGGATTTTTAAGGTTGGGGATTAAGAAGAGCTTTCTGAATGTGAGGGTGGCCATGCATCAAAATAGACTACATAGAGCTTATGGACTCTGCATCTCTGGAAATTTTCAAGAGCTGCTTGAATGGACTCTTGACTGGGATGGTTGATCCTGCCTTGAGTAGGGGGTTGGACTAGATGAGGTTCCATCCAGTCCTGCTTTCTTATGATCCTAACATTGTGTCTGAAGCAAGGGTGGTGGTGACATGTTTATTATGTATTGGCAATTAGATAGTAATGGTAGGATAGTAAAGCTGCCACCAAATGGAAAATGATATAGGTTCTGGTTTTGATGAAAAAGCTCTCTGGATTTTTCTCTCCACATTTACTGAGGTCCTAATATATAAAGCTCCCTTCAGCTGAATGACTCAGGGTAGCACTACAGGAGCCAGTCAGTGCCAAAAGAGTACTGATGCTGTGGATCCAGATCGACCAAAGTATCTAGATCAACCAAAGGAATTATGTGGAATTTGGTGTGTGAGTTTAGGAGTGTGATCCTCAGAACCTGCCCCTAAGTTTTTAGGTGTTTAATATCTGTAGGGATATAATTTTTGGAGCGGGGGGTGGCAATTAATTAGAGTGGCTCTAAGAGCTGCTCTAATTAAAGCATCCAGAATGTCACGTGTATCAGCATCCCCATGCTGAAAAATGGCAGTGGGGGTGCTTTAACTAAAGCTCATCAAATGAGCTTCAGTTAAAGCACCTCTGCCACCATTTTTTAGCGTGGGGACACTGAAACATGTGATGCTGGAGCATGGTAATTCATGCTCCAGCAGATTTGATTAACTGTGTCTGCTCCAATGCATTGTAATTATAGTGCATCAGAGCAGCCTCAGTGTACATGTGTAGGTGCCCTTGGTACCAAAACCCAAGTGGTTGATTCATAAGATGCCAGTATAAACA
>NW_017729022.1:81538279-81540573 GCF_001723915.1 Gavialis gangeticus
CCACCATTTTTTAGCGTGGGGACACTGAAACATGTGATGCTGGAGCATGGTAATTCATGCTCCAGCAGATTTGATTAACTGTGTCTGCTCCAATGCATTGTAATTATAGTGCATCAGAGCAGCCTCAGTGTACATGTGTAGGTGCCCTTGGTACCAAAACCCAAGTGGTTGATTCATAAGATGCCAGTATAAACACTTATGCACCTTAATATCTACCCATTAATGAAAAATGCATAAGCATACCCAGAACTCACTTTTTCCCCCCAGGGGAGTATCCTCCTCATTGGGCTGAAGTCAGGGTCCCTCCTACTTTTTTGTCTCTCTGGATTAATCTGTCTTGCATTCTCCCAGTTATAACAGGGGAAGTAAAAGATGACCTCAGTCCAGCTTAGCTCTTAGCCTGATGACTAGGGCACTCTTCTCAGCTGGAAGATACGGGTTTTAACCAGCTTGGACTGAGAAGGAAATTTAATTCAGGTCTGTGGTTTTCAGGATGGCACTTTCTAACTGCTAGATTGTTAGGGTAAAGATGGGTACCTCTGCCAACACCTATCCTTTAAAACAAGAGTGAGCCAATTGTTTCTGTGGAAAAAAGAAGAGGAGTTGCCTAAGTCTGGGTGTGAATTTCAGACTATGAATCTTAATTTCATAGATACCTAATTCAGGTGTGCCCCTGCAGCCCTACATGAAGGAAAGAGGATTTCAGATACACTTTCTTCAGCATTTTCTACATTCTAGCTTGGGTAGCCCACCCAGTATGCTTCCTGTTGTGAATTCCAGTCTTGTGCATAACTTTCCATTTGAGACCATTAGAACTTGGGCACTTATTCTGGTTTTATGTGGGTTTTTTGGATCTGTACATAATTGTCTGTGCTTTCACCATGAAAAGTTCTGCTGTTTCATGAACACAGAACTACTGTGCACTAGCCACTGAGCAGTCTGACTTTTGGCCTCATGCCTAAGTCTCATCAAAATTCTCCAACAAGGATTCCTAAACTGAATCAGAATCCCAGGCTTCTTGGGGGCAGAGAGAAAGCTTAAATATGACTCTAGCTAGTAGTTAGAGATCTTAACTGGGAGCAGAGACCTGAGTTCTGGTCCCTGCTTAGAGCTCTTTGTGTTTGGATATGCAACTCATTGGGTAAAATTGGGAACTTACTATATTTATGTAAAGGGTTTTTGTTTTTTTTTTCCCTCCAATCAGCATTGGGGGGTGGGGAACCCTTGTCATACACTTGCGCACAAGGAAACCTCATTAAATACATTGACTATTATTAAACTGCTACTAAAAGCAGTATGTCCTCAGTAATGAAGACCAACTATGAAGCTGATTAAATCCAGCCAAGGCTGAGAATAACCATATGGCCTGTATTGGAAAAACATGCTAATGTGAACCCTTTTTGTATATGGCCCTTTTTAAAAAAAAAAAAAGTGGGGGGGGGCAGTTGTTCCCCCTGGAGGTACAGAAATACCAGGCCAGCAGTCAGAGGCTGGAACAAGCTTTCCTGATGCCAGAAATGCTGATGGGAAAGTGTGTGTGCCTACATGTGTACACAGAGCCAGCCCTGACACCCTCCCCATGGTGCCATAAAACAATTTTTTTTTAAGGAAATATTTTTGTGTCCCAGTTCAAATTAGCCAGATCAGGTCCAAATCCATTTGAAACATTCAGGTACCATATATGTATGGCCCTGCTACTGGCAAGTGTTCTCCACCGCAGCCCGGGTCTTTAGATGCTTCCAAATCCTTTGGCAGGCATCCTACATGCTGAACCCTGGAGGGCTGGGATTCAGATGCCCGTGAGTTTCACTTGCCCTCAGCCATATGGCCGCAGGAGCAAGCTACAGAGAAGTCTCCCATTTCCATAAAGTCGGCTTGTAGCCAAGAACCTCCCATTGGAAGCTGGGCAGTAGGAAGCTAACTATGAGGCTGTCATAGGGAGTCCTGTCCGCAAGGAGACAAGCGTACAACTCTCTACTACAGAGTGCCATTTTAATTGCTTTACCTTGGTCAAGGTATTTCCCCTTCCACCATCATGATCATGGTATTTCCTCTGCCAAAAATCATAACGATGATTTTTTTTTTAAAGTAAAATTTTTCATGTTCGCAGCCAAATCAATACCAAATCCATGGATCATGTGGCCCTAGTACCAGCAAACATCCTCCACCCCAACCTGGGGCTTCAGCTGTTTCCAAATCATTTGGCAGGCATCCTACATGCAGGCCCAAGCCTAAGGGTTCAGATGCCCCTGAGTTTTGCTCACCCTCGGCTATATGATCACAGGAGCAAGCTA
>NW_017729022.1:81545573-81569153 GCF_001723915.1 Gavialis gangeticus
CATTTCCATAAAAAATGGGAAAGGAATGTGGGAGGTTAACTATACATTACTTCTGCAGGTACTACCCCATGGTAGAAAAGGGTTATCCTGGTCATAGTGGATATGACCAAGATATACTTACCTGCCAGGTAAGTATAAAACAGATTTTTAATTTTTTTAAGAGAATTTTTCATGTTCCCATCCAAATTAGCCAAATCAATTCCAAATCCATGAGTCGGTCAAGAACCATAAGTGGCCCTACTATGGACAACCATCTTCCACCCCACCTGGGGCTTCAGATGTTTCCAAATCCTTTGGCAGGCATCCTATGTGCAGGCCCAAGTCCAGGGGCTTGGGGTTTGGATACCCTCAGATTTCGCTCACCCTCAGCCCTAAGGCCCCAGGGGCATAAAACAGATCCCAAAAGGGATAGTGCAGCCCATGTAAGTAAAATATATGGTACTGAGCACAGTCCCCCTCAGCAACCCTCTCTTTTTCAAGTCATGATGAGCTTCTACGTTGCAAGTGTTTTGGCTTTCTCTTCACTCCCACAGCTGAGCTGTGCCTTTCTTTCCCATTTCCAATTATTCTTGTTTCTTCACCAGCCTTAAATGTCTGGCAAACATCACCAAATGGGGTACCAAACTGTTCACCCAAAATCTCTCTCTTGTCCCTTCTCTCAGCCTGTTGCATATGATTAGCGTGACCCTGCCCTACATGAGGTGAAGCTGGACCAGGTTGCCCTGTGCCTTTATTTGCATATGCATTTTTGGAGCATCCCAGAACTTGTGACAAGAGCATGCAATTCTAGTCATGAGTGGGAGCTAATTAGCACATGGATTCTTTGGGGGAGGGTCTTGAGTGTACACACATACTGAGCAGTGCTGAGCTGTGTGGTCAGCATGGCTTGAAGTCTAGTTGACTCTGGGGCCCAGTCCAGTGAGCTACTTAGTAAATCACAAGCCATTTGAATTTGGTCTAATATAATGCATAGTGGCTGTGTCTCTTGCAACAACAATAACAAAAAAAAATCATTAATGCATCTTTTCTACTGCATGTTGAGTTTAGTAAGTCTAATACAAGGTAGTAGATAAAGGCACGGTAGCTGCAGTAATGAACAGGAGCAAAGGTGAACATTTTTTGTGACAATGCACAGTAGAGCCATCCACTGAGCATGAAGGCGTCTTGTATAGATGTGACCAGTTTGTGTTATATATAAACAGGTGCTAGAGTGCTGTTTAAGTATATTTACCTGTGCTAAAACTTGCAGCAGTTTCGAGAAAAGGTAACCTGAATCAGTTCTGGATGAACTAAACCTATGTATTACAAACTACCACAGCTATGTTTAATTTAGAGGTAATTGTTTTCAGATTTGCTCTTCACTTCTGTGTGCTCAGGGACAGCAGGTTCTGACAGCAAGGAGAGGAGGAAGGGGCTACAGAAGAAAGAAGGTAGGGGGAAGCAGAGGGGACAGGGGCTATCTGACCCCCCAGATATATTTTCCCTGGTGTAGCAGTACAAGGGGTCAAACTCAAGGCAAACCTCCAATATTTAGATTCTATAACTGGAAAATTATAACATATTTTATAAATTCTTAATATATAGAAACTATGTATTTGCAGGATCATCTTATTATCAGGATTGTCTTTCCTGTTTGAGTAAATATGGTAGTTGGTTCTGCAAGATATGCTGGATATGAAAGCCTTCTCTGTATGTGGCAGTGACCATGGTAAATAGAGTCATAGTGGCAAAGATGGTTCAGAGCTGGCAGGTATTGGAAAGTGCCATGTGAGGAAAGCATTCTGAGGATCAAGTATGTGATCTGAAATGCTTTGTCACCTTGCAGGGCCTTCTGCTCTGTCACATTGATCAAAAGTCTCTGGTTCATTTTACTCTTTGCAGATCATATTCTAAGAAATGCTTACTATTAGAGTAAGCTCTTGTAAAGTTCATGTAACCAAAGGCACATGGGAACTAATTTTCAGATGTGCTAAGTACCAAAAGCTAACATTTTTTACTTGGTGGGAATTGTGGGTGCTTAGCACCTCTACAAGTGAAGTTCAACAGCTTCTGAACTGGATGTGTATATCTTTCAGATGACTCATCCCAATTTAAATTGGTTCAAAGAATGGCCTATATAAACTTTGGAATACAAAATGTGACTGCAGGCTTTATATAGCTGAACAAGCTTGTCCTTTCAGAAGCTGGTTCCTCCAGGAGTTAATTTAACACTTGCATTCTCTTTCCACTGGAACTTGAGGCACCGGTAGGTCACAAACCTGATTAGGGGGAACCTTCAATAGGTGTGTCTTCCATAAGCCTTAATGAGAGTAAATGGATGATACAATTGTAGTGGTTCTCATTTTAGTTAAGCATTGACCAAATACTTAGCAGCTGGGCTTTTCATTCCTTGACAGTAAAAGGAAACCTGCAACACCAGATTCTAATTCCAGATAAGAGGGCAGGATTTTGCTTAAGGAAGCAATATCACTATAACTTGTACAGGAAGCTTTAATTTTATCAGTCTCATGAGCACAATGAGGAACTTGGAATCACCTGATGAACATCAGACAGATTGATTCCAGAATTAGTTCTGAAAGTTATGTTTCCTTTTTCTGGGAGATTTCTTATCCATTATAAATGCTTCCCAGTGTTTCCATTCCACTTGTCCCATCTGCCTGATGACATGAAGCCACTTAGCTCCATGCCTTGCTTGAGGTGTTTAACACACTGGGCAGATGGGAGGAAGGGATGTACAAGTGGCTACAGATGTTAAATTTTTTCGTTGCTCATTCTCAAGTGCTGTTTCTGTCAAATGTACTTATATCTTGAGACTAGGATTGAAATCTTCCAGTAGTCTCCTGCTGGCAGAGACCAGTCATAATTGTTTTTGTTGATAAGGTTACAGCTATGTCCATCAAATAACAGCATTTGACATAATTTATTGCCTGATACAACAGTGATGTTCTTTGTGCTTCCTCCTCATTTAGGAACCAATTTTGCCATCAAAACTATCTGCAGTGACCTAAATCTGCAACCTCTACACCTGCTCAGTAATACTTTGCTTTGTAAACACTCTGATTCTAATGGGATTACGTGGGTTATAAAGCATTACTGAATGTGTAAGACTGGCAGTATAAGGCCTTTTGCAGACAGTTTGATTCTGAGGTTGCCTTATGTAAAAGGAACCTCCATACCCTTTAAGTTTTAATTGCAAGCCAGTGGACTGAAGCCAAACAAACTTAATCTTAAATTTGGTACAAGCAGTTCTCATGCCTCTTTCCCATCAATTAATCAGAGACACATTAGTTACAAAGATAAAGTACGTACAGTTTAGGTCATTCACAGATCAGTTTTTATAAAATTCCAAGAATCAGTGGGAAATGTGTATGTGAATGACCCCAAAACATCAACAAACAGTTTTTGAACCAAAGCTTTCCTGAAGGAGAGATCCCTCCTTGCCAGAAAGGTATATTAAAGATGCATTCTGTGGTTTTATATACCTATGTGTTAACATTTCAGCTGAACATAGGATAGTTTTAGTGCATATGGAGCACAATGAAATGGTTAGCACAGTTAGAAAAATGTTCTGAGCTAGTCCCTTGAGCAATTGAATGGTTTTGGGGTGTTTTGGTTTTGGGGTTTTTTTTCGTTTAGTCCAACGTAGCTGACACCTTGAATTTCCTGCCTGGAGATTTTAAGTCATGCTTCTGCTAAGATAGTGCTTTGGCCTCAGGGATCCCAACAGCAGGCAAGCTGGCTCTAGCCAGTTTCTACCATGTATTATCCTCAACATGCATCCCTGCCTCACTAAATTTGCCTGCATCATTGTGATATGAAGCTTTTCTCTTCCCAGGCACAGTAAGAGCAAAACCTACTGGTAGAAAGCTTAATTTTGTGTGTTTCACGGAGATGCTTTTTAATGCAGCCATTTTTTTTCTTTCAAGCAGCACTAGCAAAAAGAATGAATGCAGGACTTATTAGCTAATTTAACTGTCTAGATAATGTTGACAGGTGTACTAGAAATTCCTACTTGATCACTGTTCTGCTGTATGCACTTGATTCTAAGATGAGGGGTTTTTAATGCCATTTAACAAAGAGGGGGGGAAATCCCTTCATCTTAGAATTGTGTATGAACATGTTGGGGCAGACAGCAGTTGTAGCTTGGGCTCCTGCCCCTTCCTGCGGTTTGACCAAGTCTTCAGTTGCTGCCTACTCCCTTCCATTCCCATTGCCTTTGAATGCACATGTGGACACACACGTGTGCACACCCCTCCCCCCCTTTCTGCTCCCCTGCCTACCTCTCTCCTTTTTCCCCACCCATCCTTGCCCAGTGCCAGCAGGCTCCATGCATGTTGCAGCCTGGGGCACTGAGCATGCCCCCAGCCTAGCCTGTAGCAGTGTCATTCAGCCCACATGGTTGCTACGGGGGGTGGGCTGGGGCTGTGATCCATGCCACAGGCTAGAATGGGGATGGAGCCTGCTGGCACAGAACATACTCGGGCGGGGGAGAGGAGAACAGGGTAGAAGAAGCTTAGGGGCAAGCAGGGAACAGAGACTGTGGGGAGGGGGCAGGCACAAGAATGGGGCAAGCTCCCCACACCGGCCTCCCCACTGCCTGCCCCCCATTGGAGGGATGAATTAAAGACTTCATCCAATAATGAGGTTCCATACATAGAACTTTATTACGAACTGATGCATTTTCCATGTATAGAAACTAATTATTGGGGGAGTTGTCTTAAATTCAGGACCATCTTAGATTCAAGGAAATACAGTAAATCGTAATTTTAGAAATGGAGCCTTTTTATGAAACAATATCCATGTATTTAAAAGCCCTTGGACTCCTACTGTTAGTGTTGTATGATCTCTGCTGCCTCCAGCATATGTTGGGCATGCGAGGGTGGGGGTAGGACAACTATCAGAATGACTGTCATAGCTCCTCCTTTATCTGGCCAGCTCCTGAGGCTAATTCCACTGCCTTGCTTTGCTAAAAACCCTCTGATAGGGTGGGAGGAGGTATAAAGTTGGCTCCTATTTGCTGTACCCCTTAGTATACTTTCTCACACACATACTGGAGAGTTCTTATACTAAATGGTGGTGTTTTCTCCACGTTTTGTGCTGCCTAAGTCAGACAGAAGAAATGATTTGCTTCCAAAAGTGCAGAGTGGTAGTGGAGCAGCAGAGCTATTTGGGAGTTGGAATTCAGCCATAGGGCAGTTTCAGCAACACACAAATTATTACTCAAATGTTCTGCAAATCTAGAACCCTGTCTTGACAGAACACCTGAACCTTGAATGTGTCATATTGGAGGAGGATGTATTTGGTAGCCATGTTGGTCTGACAAAAAGAAATGCGAAACTCTACAACTCTTGGTTCAGAGATAATACCTTGTATTAGACCAATTAAGAAACTGGGGCGGGGAGGAGGAGAGATCTTCTGGTGTGTGTCTGAAAACTTGCAGAAATAGATTTTTTTTTTTTTGACGATTTCTTAGTTGGTCTAATAAAAGGTATCATCTCTGAATCAAGAGTTCTAGAGTTTTGCATTTCATATTGGAGGAGGTTTTTTTGTTAAGTTACTTTTACTTTAACATTCATTCTAAATGCTGAGTCTACAAATCGGGTCACTAAAGCTGTTTTCATTACTTTACCTATAAATGTTTTTCTTGGGAAGTGCACATCTCTCTCAAATTTTTCAAATGCATTTCTTTTGATGCATCATAAAGGTAACTTCCTTCCATCTAGAAAGTCTCAGGTGCAAATCCTTAATTGCCACCTTTAGAGAATCCTTTTGCATATACATAACTCTGTGTGTGGTGTGTGTGTGTGTCATTTTGTACATGTAAAAAATTCCCTGATATTAATTACTAGTTTGCAACGTTACCCTAGAAATAATGAATGCTGCTCTGTACGTGAGCGTCTTGGTTGAGGGGGAGATATTTGTGTGGGTTATGCTTCTTAAGGTAGAGGGACCTAATGACTGTTGCAACAGAAGGCTTTTAGCTGAATGTAATTTTGCAGTTCTTTGTGGCAAGTATTTCTAGGACATCAGTGTTGTCATCATGGTCTTAGCTGACTAGTTAGCAAAGCTGACTGCAAACTTTTTAACAATATTTATGAAGCAGCCTTTTGTTTCAAGGAGTTTATTATGGTATAGCTTTTACCTGGTCAAGAGTGTTGGAGCATTGTAGTACTGTAATTCTCATGTTTATGATTGTGTTGCTTATGGTAGTGCTTTTCTACTGCTGTAATCCCATTAACAGTTGCTGCTTGAAAAATGTATTTGTATGCTGTTTGGCTAATTTTGGCTAGAAATTCAACTTCAGTTCTTGTGTTCCCACACTTTTAACTGTGGCAAACTTAATTTCACACACAAGAAATAAAACGTTTTCGTAGGACTTCTGCTGGCAGGAAAAATCTATAGAGTGAATCCCTGCCTAAACCTTAGTGGTCTGCAGGTGCAAGTCAATTGCAAGACTCATTTTGAGGAACCTGAGGAAAGATTTTGTTTAATGTTTGAGCGATGGCCATCTTCTTTGATCTACGCTGTAATGGTAAATAGCTGAAAACATTGGAGGCTGTGTTATTCTTAGATTTTTTTTCTTTAATAAATTCAAATAGGAATTTTTTCCTTCTTTCTCTAACCAAAATCAAATTCAAGGCACTAACTGGTAAGATGGACTATATTACTGCGTTGCACGTTACTTTTTTTTTTTTTTGCAGTACTGATCTTGAGCCAAAATAATGAAGGTAAGATTTGGCTAAATATATACTTCCTATTCATAATTCTTCCTGAGCTCTTTTTTAAAAAAGAAGTGAAAATGTATTTAAAACTTTCCATAACTGCCCATTCAACCCCTAAGTAAAATGGGCACAGCCCAGATATTTTGAAATGGCTCCTTTATGACAAGTTGTTATCTCTTCGTCTGTTGCAGGAGAGAACTTTGACCAGAGTCCCATAAGAAGAACTTTCAAGTCTAAAGTTCTGGCACATTTTCCTCAGAATATAGAATGGAACCCCTTTGATCAAGATGCAGTGAACATGGTACGTGTATTCCTTCTGTCCACACATTGTTTCCCAGTGTCTTGACATCTCATTTTACAACCAAGAAGATTGTCCTGCAATATATTGAACCATTTCTGAAAGAAATGGTTTAAACAAGACTACTCAGTAGTAGGAAAGACGTTATAAAATAGAACATTCTAATACTATAACAATGACTGTATCTGAGGTGGATTTTTCCCCCTTTTTAAAATGAAGACTTCTCGATTAAAGGCACAGAGACATATGGGCATATATAATGATAGCATATATATTTAGAGTAGAGGTGTGCATGTGTAGTGGCTTGGGTTTTTGGTTCGGTTTTTTTTGTGTTGTTTTTTTTAAACTAAGAACCTGGAATACTCTTGACTTTCAGCCCTCAGTGCAAGAAGGACAGGACTTGATGGCACCTGTATTGCAGCATGAGGATGTGTGTTCTTTGCATTCTGTTGTGTTAGGAATAACTGTTCCTAAGATCAGCTAGGTGCTTAACTGAGAGGGGTTTTGACTGACCTTGATTTTTGTGTAATGGAAATTGTGAATGGGTAGGCATGGGGGCAGGAACAGAACTCGAAGTAGTTTTGAGCATTTCAATTTTTCATGAAGCTTCCTAAAAGATTTAGGGAGATCACTAGAAATTCCCCAGACAGTTTAATTCTTAGAGGCCATACATGGCTAATGAAGACTTGAAAGGCTATTAGAAAGACTGCCCATAGTAATACATTTTTATAAGGATTGGCTGGAAGCTTTTGGGTTTCCTTTTTGAAGGAAATTTCTCCCTACATGCAAGGTGCTTTTTCCTGTGGCTGATTTTTCTTTTAAATATGCAAATGCCTGTACTGCCACCCTTGTTTAACACTTTTTTCAAACATAGCTCAAACTGTTTTGTGAGGGAAGGATACCATACTCAAGGACTGAAAAAGATAAGGAAGTAGTTGCATGCTGTCCTTCAAAATATGATGTTGTAATATCAGAGAGACTGGGCTTAGTCAAGGAAATAGTACAGTATTTACTCCAATACAGGATGCCTTTTCAATTTAAGATGACCCTCCCAACAATTACATTCAATACGTGGAAAATGATAAATTTTTGATAAATAATTTAATTATTGGAGAGTTGTTTTAAATTCATCCCTCCCAACACTGCAGTAGGGAAAGCAGTGGCAGGGGACAAGCAAATAGGGAAAGCAGCAGTGGGAGGGTAGCGACTAGGGAAGTGTGCAGGGGTGGGGGGGAACAAGCTGCCTGGCCTCTTCTGCTTGCCCACTCTCCATTCCTTGCTGTGCTGCTGGCTGGTCTGTACTGCATCTCACACCACCTTGTGCCTCTGCACTTGAGTTTTTTGCTGCCCTGGGTTCTGCATTGCTGTGCGCCTTCTGTCCTGGGTCCAGCACTGGCCTGTGCCTCTGCACTAGGTCCCATGTATTTATGCTGGGTCACATGCTGCCAGGTATCTTTGCACTGGGTCTCATCTTTTAATTGAGTAAATACAGTATTTAATTTTACTGCTAGGGGGCATTCTGGTGAATTTAAATTGTCATCAACTGTCACCTTTTTACATATGATTTCTGGATTTGCAGGAAACTTGTAACTGAGGCTTCTCTGGGACTTAATATTAAAATCTCTCTGTGAAAGTTGAATTTCTAGCTGCTGCTAGTAACAGTAATTGTGCACTGATTAGGCACATCTACACAAGACATTTACTGCAGAGCTGACTAATTAGCTCTCGAGTAAAATGTCACGGTATACACGTGTGGTGGTATTAGGCCTCAGTAAATTAATGCCACTGTAGGATAGTACTGCCGAACACAAGTACTATCCTACAATGGCATTAATTACTGCACCACAACACGTGGGTAGACGGTGACCAGCGTTGGCTGGGTCATATGAGGGTGCTACAGAGTGGGGCTGTCTGCTGGCTAACCCCACCCTTTAAAACACTTGTGTCCCAGCCAGTCCTTCTACAGCACACTAAGCCAGCTTGGAACAGCTCTGGGCTGGTAGGCTGACCCCTGGAGCCTCCTGTTAGCTGAGGCTGCTCTGCCCCTGCTCAACATGCTGTGGTCCCAGGCACATGTGTAAATGTGGCACCAGGGAACAATAAACTACAGCACAAACTGCATCCAGAATTTATTGTTTCATATTACTACCATGTGTAGATGCGCCCACCTATTTGATTTTCTTCCTCCTCTTCCTTACTATGTTTTGTTAGTTACTAAATATGCTTAATGCCATAACTTATAGTCAACACAAACAATAAGTGCCAAGACAGGCCACCAAAAAAAAAATCATGAACTTTTTTTTTTTTTTTTTAAATCATTATAGCTTGGTTTTTATTGGTTATTTTTTCAAGTCCTTACTTTTTTGTTCAGGTTTTTAGGATTTTCTGTAATAATAATTTTTTAAAAAGTTGGAATTTTGGTAGTTGGATAACACTTGCCTTTAGCTGCTTTAAGAACAGCATCAAATATTACAAGGTTTGTGATAATTTCAGGTGTTTCAGCTTTAATTAACAATGGCACTGCTGCAAAGCATACACAAAAAAAAGTAGCACCAGACTCCTGGCTGCCATTCATCTTAAATAATGATGCACATGAATTTCCATGCTGTCTCTGTTCCCAAATGTAGAGCAATAAGGACAGTGAAAGACTTTGGGTAGGTCAGGACAAACTTTGGGCAAAATGAATGAATTTGGTAGTACCCAAAATACTGGTTTGGCTGCTTCTGCCAATTAGTAGGCAAGCTGTTAATATTTAAACGGCAAAGGCCAGTAGATACAGTGAAAAATGGGAGGTATCTGGAAGTAAAAGCCAGAATTGTTACCCAATATACCATCAGATACTTTGTGGAAAGGCTGATTTTTAATGGTGTACAAAAGAAAAAAAGCATCATGTTTTAGATCAACCTACAAGAGCCGAATCTAAAACGGAATTCAGCTGTAACAGTCATCTAAGAATGTACTTCCATACCTGGTACGTTCTAACAAAAGCAGCAATATTATCGATAGTATTAATGTGCTTTTACCTTATCCTTTGCAAAATTTTAGAATTGTTTTGCCTCAAAACATCACCTATGGGAAAAATTGCCCCTTAATTGAGACTATCATTGGCCTTTTTGGTCTTTTCCCTGCTGCGTTGGTTTTGTCATCCTTTGCCTCTCCATTTTATATAAGGTGGACAACAAGGCAGTTCTCTTTAGGAAAGAATATCCATGTCTGTGAAGGGTAACCTATCAGAGCATCCTGTCTCTACTAAATATTAAAGGAATTACAAATGCTGTATGAAAACTTGTTATTAAACAATCCAACCCCATTCACTCTATGAAATCATTTTATCTATAGGCCACACTTGCTTTCCCTTTATTAAATACTAAAGATATAATTTACAGTAAAAAGTATGTGTTGTGTATTTGTTGCTTATTGTAATTATCCCTACCTAAGATCAGCATCTTCTGTGACTGTTCGGCAGCAGCCAGTTGTGATTCTTTCTTTTACTGCCTTGGTACAGAAGGCAGTAGAAGCTTAAATATAGTTCCTAGCTTTGATTTCTGATTTAGCAAGGGAAATGCATGTACATCTTCTCTGAAGTCAAAGGGACTCTTTGCATGTGTAAAATTAAATGTGTATTATTATAATTTAGTTTTGTATCCTGCTGTATTCAGAAAGGCTCAGTGACTTTCAGTAAATGACAAACAACCCACAGATGGAAAAACAACAGTAGCTTCCCCAAATGATACTCCCAAACTTGAAAATCCTGCCTCATCCCACCTACTTCTTCCCAGCTCTTAAGATGCAAGTCTTCTGCTGAACTCAGACCTTTCTTATCCAAATACCCCTAATTAGAAAACACAGATGAGTAGGAAAAATTATTTCTAAATTAATTCTAATAATAGGTACAATATAAGTGTTCAGCCTGATAGCAGAATTCTTTCAAAGCCAAGAACACGTCTGTTAGTCTTTAGTTTTGAATTGCTCGCTACTTTTATATATGACTGCAGTAAAGATGACTTTCTTTTTCCCCAGTTTTTTCAACTAACATTTTGTGGATGGAGTTGTACCATCCTCTTAAGTTCTTCATTTTATTATGTTTAATAGCCTGCCAATGTCATGTAGAGCATATCTCTTATTTGTCTATGTAAACTGAAATAAATACATGGATGCAATTCTTCTAAGGTACTTATGAAACCAGGCTTGGAAAAAGGATGGTAGGGAGTACAGCAGCTTTTTGGGGGGGTTGTTTGTTTTTTAAGATTACTCTTGTGACTGGTCTCTGGTAAGGACTTGTATGGGGATTACTTCTCACAGCACAGACATGCCCACCTGTCAGCTGGGTTTTTCACTGCAAAGGCTGATGTTGCCCTGAAGCCAGGTTAATAGTAGGGCTGTGTGAAACACCACCATTTCATTTCAATCTCCATTTCACCGTTTCACAGGGACAGTATTTTGTTTTGTTGTTTTGTTTTGAAACACTGTCCTGTTTTGTTTCGTTGAAACTGTTTTGCTGTTTCGACGCATTTCTACATTTTGCCCATAGGCTGTAATGGGAAATCATGAAAATGCCTATAATGTTGTCATTTATTGCCTGATTCAAATGAAATTTGCAGGGATGGTAGCCCCTTCCGGGGGTGTGAAGCCTGCCAAGTTTCAAGGAGATAGATGGAGAGGTTTCTCGGAAACTGCACCTCAAACTGCAAAAAGCAAAACTTGTGACACTTGCCGACAGCGGCAGACTCCAGTCATCTGGCATGCAGATCCGGGGGCCCACACCCCAGGGAGGGCTGTGGGGGCTGTGCAAGACTCCTCCCAGGGGTGCGGGTCCCCACATCTGTGCTGGATGACAGGAGGCTGCTGCTGCCACCTGGGACCAGAGCTGGGCACAGCCTGCGCCCAGCACCAGGGAAGACTAATGCTGCTGCTGGCCCCAGGCAGCAGTGGCAGCCTCCTCTCTTCTGGTCCGGTGGCAGAAGGCAGGGAATAGCTGGTAGGCCTGTGCGAAATGGCTAGTATTTGCTTCAGATTCAGCCAGTTCACAGGACAGGTGATTCGATTCTGCTGCCGAATCGCCAAATCACCCTGGCTCATCCCCCACCCACCCCAGCTTCCGGCACTTTGGGGAAAAAAAGCTGTGACTCTCTGGGTGCTGCCAGGCTGGGATGCAATCCCCGCTGCCCCGTGGTGTTTTTGCCACTTATGCACAGTTTGTAGTTCTGTTCCCCCTGAATTGTGGAGACACAGGCTTGCATGCATAAACTGAGCATATACAGCAAGCTACAAGCTGGCCAGAAATACACATGGGTATGTGCATACCTGAGTTCATTATGAAAAAAGGAGCTGCAAGTGAGGTAAGGAGAAGGATCTTTCTATGTTTTAGCCCCAGTAGCTGAGCAATTAAAGCACTTGCCCAGGAAGCTGGAAACCTGGATTCTAACCTCTTTTTTTCTACTTTGGCACAAGAGAGGGTTTGAACCAATCTCTCTCTCACTTCTTGATACTGTGGTGTAAGCACCATGCTACAAGTTAGACATTACCTAGTGCTCCTTTAAAAAGCTGAGCTTCTGCACCATAAGTTCAGTCACTGGAAAAGTGGATAGAATAGTACAGTGTGGTAGTTTCTGCCCCAGTGGGAGCAAAGCTGTAACCCAAACTCAGGGCCTGGTCCCTTCTAGGTAGAACATGATTGTGAACTATACACCCTCCAGCTTGTTCTTTCTCCTACATATTTCCCTGTTTTGGTTGTCCAAGGGGTCAGCTGCAAAAGTAAAAATTTAGAGTCATATTTGTGGAGATTGAATTTGTTTAAATTGTGAATCAGGGATTTTACTCCTACTTGAAAGCTTTCAATACAACTTTAAATATAGAGTTGCTGTTAGTGCCTCAGTAATAAAACTATAAGCCTTTTGAATGTGTGGATGCTGTTCAAAAATGCCTTGAGCTGCAATTTCATGGTTTGTCAGCAAAGCCCATCAATTGAATTAAATCCTTCTATTGCCTCTGGGCCATTTATTACTGCATGTATTAACTCTGAGAGCAGCATATCAGGGTTGGTTTTAGTGACTCATGGGATTGCTAATTTGAGAAGAAGATGGGTTGCTGGTAGATGAAATTTGGTTGCCATCTGATCATGGTATGTAAGGTGAGCTGGTGTTTTAGGGTAGAATGCGGCCATGCTTAATGAGTGAGTTATCATTATTGACCTCCTCCGTCACTAGACATGATACTTCATAGTTGGGGTGCGACCGTGCACTGCCATTCCCTCATCACTACTTCTGTGTTGGGGCTAGGTGCAGATCCTTAAAAGCATTTCAGTCCAGTCTCTCATCTCTTGAACACTGAGTTCGTTTGGAAGGTTCCTTTTTTATTAAAAGGTGCAAAGCAAGATTTAGTATTTGGTTTTAAAAATGCATTGATTTAAACATAATTAAATGTCATGCTAATTCACATTTTAAAATATTTCCCCCTGCATATTCATTACCTTATATCAAATCCCTCACCTTCTGAGGAAATCTCCGGAAGAGGTCTTGATTCATCACCCTAGCACTGGGTTTCAAAGAAATTTATAGGTGCACCAATATATCAGTCCACATCAGATTGGCACCAATAAAAGGAAAATTGACATTATCAGCAATTGACTTTTTTTTGGCCAGTGTAGCTAATAATGTCACTGATAAATGCTGTGTGCATGCACACAGCCACAGCATGCATGTGGCCAGGAATGCAGCTGGGCAGCTTGGAGAGCAGCATTGGGCTGGTAAGTCTGCAGGGGGGGAAGGGGTGTGGGGGTGAAGATAGAGGTCCCCATGGTAAGGGAGGGAGTGGGGCAGGGGCAGGCGCTGGCAGGGAGGGGTACGAGATGGAGCTACAGGTGGCTTGTCCAGGGGCAGGTGAAAGCAGCTCCCTGCTGCTACGCACACCCCTGGGGGAAGCATGGGGGAGGGGCATGTGGCCCCCGCCCCTGGATTTCTGTCTGGGACAAGGGTGGGCTGCCAGCTCAGGGCCAGGGGCTGCACTGGCCTCTTCCTGGCAGGCAGAGGTGGGGGGGTGTTCCTGGGTGGGAGCAGGGTGGTTAGCAGTGGCACTGGGAGGGGTGGATATAGCCACCCCAAAATTCCCCATAGCCCCTCCATAGCCTCCCCTCATAGCACAGCTGCTGCCCACCCAAGCACAGCCGTGGCCCAGGTAGCCTGCTCTCACCCTGTGGACAAATCCCAGGGAACATGTCTCCCCGGAGGTGCATGCACAGGGGGAGCTGCCTGTAGCTCCCCACTGCAACCTGCGCCACCCTGACTGGGCAGCACTTGCCCCAACCCCGGCCCTGCTCCCTCCTTTGTCATGGGGGCCTTGATGTGCCCCCCACTCCACACCACCTCCCTCCCAACCTCTCCCTTCCTCCCACCCACAACTGACTTACCAGGCAAACGCTGCTGTCCAGGCTTCCGGGCTGCATATTGGCTATCGGATTGGTATCAGCTGATATGGCTGGCTAATAATTGGTAATCGGTATTAGCCAAAAAAAAATCTTTATTGGTGCACCCCTAAAAGAAATACTTTAGTGCAGTAGAATTATTGTTAAACTATCTTGCTGACTGGTACATCAAGCAGTAGATTTATGTGGGTTTCCCGTCTACAAATCAAAATAATCTTTTACTGTTTCAGGAGAAAATATACTTAATACCTTGCAAGCAATCCTAATTTGTAATTAATCAAAATAATGTAATTACAAAAATGGTATTGAATTTCAGTATTGATGGTGTATAATGATCCCATTTTATTGTACTGAGGAAAAAATAACTCACTGTGGGGGGGGGAAAAACTTGAAGTCTGTTATGTGAAATGTATATGTAATGCAGTAACTATTCATCATCCAAAATAATTATATATATGTCATCCTGCCAACTAGAAAAATTATTTGAAGCTCAGTTCCACTTTACAAATTAGATTTTGGGTTTTTTTTCAGCTTGGGCCAGATTCTTCATTTATCAAATCTATTTTCAGGACATTTTTAAGAATTAATTTTTAAAAGGTATTCTAACTGTCATGTATGCAGCTGACTTGCATTTATTCCACTTGCTTTATCTGCTTATGAAACCAAATGTGTATTTTTATATATTCCTAATTGGATACTAATATAATTAATATTTTTCCTTTCCATAGCTGTGTATGCCTAAAGGACTATCTTTCAGGACTCAGGCTGATAACAGAGACCCACAGTTCCACTCTTTTATAATTACCAGAGAAGATGGTTCTCGTACTTATGGATTTGTGCTTACTTTCTATGAAGAGGTCACAAGCAAGCAGATCTGTACTGCAATGCAAACACTTTACCAAATGCACAATGCAGAACAATACAGTAGTGTCTGTGCCTCATCTTCATGCAGCATGGACTCCCTAGCAAGCAGCATTGATGAAGGAGATGCCACTTCACTGGCCAAGCTCCAGCGGTACAACTCCTATGACATCAGCAGAGACACGTTATATGTATCAAAATGTATATGCCTCATCGCTCCTTTGCCCTTCATGCAGGCTTGCAAGAAGTTCCTTATCCAGCTTTATCAGGCAGTTACCTCTCAGCAGCCCCCACCTTTACCATTGGAGAGCTATATCCATAACATACTTTATGAAGTGCCACTTCCACCTCCTGGAAGGTCACTGAAGTTCTATGGGGTTTCTGAGCCTATCATTTGCCAGAGACCTGGGCCTAGTGAGCTTCCACTATCTGACTATCCTCTTCGGGAGGTCTTTGAACTGCTGGGATTAGAAAACCTCGTCCAGGTTTTTACATGCGTTCTGCTGGAGATGCAGATTCTTCTGTATTCACAAGGTAAGCTATCCTTTTGGATTTAAGTTACTTATTCCATCAGGCATCTTCTGTACAACTGTGGTACTGACAACTTCTGTGACATATTGGTTTTCAAGGGATTAGTGAGACCCAATCATATAATAAAAAGAAATGAAGCAGTACTAATGAAAGAACCAAGTAATTGTTTCCTCTAGCCAGGTTAGGTGTCATTTGTTTAATTATGCGTCATATTTATCACTCATGACAGGTAGTGATAGAATTCACTTAATTATCATGCTTAAACTGTGTTATCTTGAAAGACAGCACAAAACTAAATTTTCCTTTTGCAAGAAATGATGGGATTAAGTACTATGCTTTGCATGCAAAACTATATTGAATATGCTTTCTCAGATTCAGCACCACACCAAAGGTGTTATATGATTTGAGTTGTTAAAATGGAGAGAGAAATTTGGTTAAGACGCTGAACATTTTCACCTCTGAGATCAAACCTTAAAAACTGGGTTGGGATTATAAATGGAGATTAAGTTATTTTAAACTACTGATCTTGCAGTAGGTCTTCTCATAAGGATGCAATTAACCATCAAAGCTACATTTGCAAAGTTAGAGGGAAGGCATTTTTCACTGTTCCTGTCTCTCTGATTTTTTTTAAGGTTTCTGGAAGTCTGACTTGTCAGGCAAGAACAGAACACTTTCTTTTAACTTGGCCTTCAGATACAGGCTTGGAAAACACCTGGTTCACACTTGGAGGGCTATAAGATTTTGATTCCCATACTTTCATTGTTTCTTTTGTTCATGGTATTTGTCTAAGGGCCAGACTTAAGACCCATATATATCATATGACTTTCTAATTCCTACTGAATTTTTCAATGGAAATTTAAGTATTTGGAGATCTGTACTGCAGTGCAAACGCTTTACCAAATGCACAGTGCAGAACAATTGAATTATTTGGAGGCTCTTATAAGTTGCACTGTCTGCTTCCACTGTCTCTTAAACACTTCTGTAAATGTGGCTCTAAGTGCCTAAAACATACCTTGAAAAAAGGAGTTGGGGCAGATCTTGGAACAGCATAAGTAATAGGCAGCATGTGTGTGTTTAAAGATGCAGAATGCTTGTATCTTCTATGAAGGCATTGAGAGGTGCAGACCATCCGCATCCTAGAAAATTAGGCCACATTTTTGTGGGCCAGGGAAGGATATGGAAGTTGGATAGGATATGGAACAAATAAATAAAGGTGGTTGGGGGTATATTTAAACCAGTGGTTCTCAATCTGTTTGCCTTAGTGGGCCACACTTGCAACTCTCAATGTGTTGTGGGCTGAACCCCCACAACTTACTTCCTGTATATCTATTTAAAAAATGTTTAGAAAATCTGACAGTAATGCAATAGAAATTGATCTTTGGTAATACCTCTCATTTCTATGCTGTCAAATATCTTTACTTTTATTTTTAACAGGATGTCACATGAGCTGCAGCACTATGTTGATTGGGCCGCATGCGGCCCACGGGTTGAGAACCACTGATTTAGGCTCTTTATTTTGGCTGGGACCAAGAATTTCATCAGTGTATGACTGGATCCAGTCTTTTCCCTGTCTCTCTTTCCTATATCCTTATTATAGCTCCTTGTTGCCTCTTTGATTATGGCTTTGCTGCCACCTTTTAATAGTTAACCTCAAGCACCAACTGAAGAAATGTATGTGCATGAGAGTGAGTTACTGTTACTTGTAGTTTCTCAGCGGGTCCTGAGAATGCTACATAATATCAGCTAAAACTGATTTTTATAGAAAGTGCTATCCAATACAATTAGTGTGCACTAGAAAACAAAGGGCTTTTTTTCCCCTTTTTATCTTTAGTTTTATTGATTGTAGTTGTTTGTATTAGTTGGATTATTACCAAATGAAAATGTGATGGTGAAAACATTAGGGATTTTTGCAGGGAATTTACCAGGGGCACATCTTTGCAAAAGAGAAACACAGGGGAAGGACTCATGGGGCATCAGATAGCTGATGACTGTTTCCAACCTCATTGCTTCTTATGTCCCTGGACTGGATTGCCCATCATGGTTGATTTAGGAACTGTTGGTTTCAACTTCCTGTTACCAGGGTAAATATTTTATGCAAATTTTAGTTTGCATTCTAGCAGTTCTAGTAAAGAAAGTCTTTTAAGCAAAGAGAGTGCAAGTATTAATGACAACCCAGGGAAAGCTCAGAGCTGACCACTTAATGTTTGTGTGCTAGTTCTGAGCCTTTATAGACCGCAAAGACTGGTATATCATAATACTGCCAAGGTGGGGTAGCTGCAGCATGTGGCTGTTTACACATTGGCTAGTTTTAATTAGTACTAATATTAGATGCCACTTTCATCACATTTTACAGATAATCTCTAACCTTTATTACTTACCTGCCCACCTGCGTAGAGCAACATAACACCATTTTGCACTTGTGGCATTTGCAGGAGTTAAGTGACTTGCACAAAGGTATATAGGACTCATGTACACACCACAATTTTTGCCCTTTCATGCGCTGCAATTCTGTTTGCACAAGTGAGATTTCCCAACCTTTAAAAGTCTCTCTCATGCATTAAACTAAAACTCCGTGAACGTAATTTAGTTTGGCTGTCTGGGAATTAGTGTCGCATCCATGGATTCATTGCATGCAAACAAATGCACTCAAAGATGTATAATGAGTCTCTTTGTCTTCCAGATGGCACTGCAACTTTTTTGTAGTTCACCCCTTTGAATCCTTTTGCTTTCAATTGCTTCCACTTTTTTTTTCTTTGTGTGATTTTTCTGGCTCCCTGCTTCCACAGCTGTGTGGCAGGGCACGGGCATGGGGTGGTTGGGGGACTCCAGGCTGGGAAGGTGGCAGCTCTCCTGCGGCACCAGCCAGGGACCCAGGTTACTTCATTCGACAGTCTAGTGCATGTAAACACAGATGCAACACCCCAAAATAAACAAGTTTAAATTTTATAAACATGTTTAATTTAATAAGGATTAAGACAGGTGGTGTGTACAGGTCCCCATTATGATTTGGGGTTGGATCTGCTCAATCCTAAACTCATTTTCTTATGTAATACTGTCCTTCCAATTGAAGAGCTCCCATGACCTAAATGGGAGCATAGGGATGTCTGTTAAGGAAAAAGTAGCCGTGTACTAAAGATTTGTTTGTTCCTTAGCAGAACATTACATTTAATTGGACATAGAATGTGACAATTCAAAGAGCTGAGGCTTGGCACATCAACCTAGTCATTTTGGGAGCCAGCTTGTTAGCTGTCAGGCTGCACCTCTGAACCTAGTCTTAAACACAACATAAAAGTACCAAGTTGCAACAATGACATTTTACTCTTCCCAGATTTGTATAGCCATCAAGACAAGGAAATGCCTACTCACTCAGGTAGAAGTTATTTGGATGTTGGGATTCATGCTTCATGGTGTTGCTAACTCAAAAGCATTCAAAAATTCCCACAGCACGAGATTTCAATTTTGTTGTTCCTTTCATTTACGTTTAATTTTAAACTTTTGGATGCTTTTGAGTTGCATTGTCTTCCACACCCATGACTGTTAGGAGATTTATTTTGTAAAACTGAAAGTTCTGATATCCCTGTGGCTTTAGGAGTTGAGATTTTAAGAATTTGTACCAAATAGTAAGAGGCTTGAAATGAAATTAGGGGAACTGGCAAACCAAACTGAACTCCCTCTAACTACTAGTATAGAAACAATTTGTAAAGCACATAACCCAACACTTATTTTATCTAATGCCTTCTACACACTTATTTGGAAACATGCTTATTTTTATCTAAGAAATTGAATAACTTTTCCTCAAGACTTTTTTTCTCCTCTCTATTGAAATTGTAACTTTCCCATGTGACTACAGAACAAATAGCATCATGAATACATGGGCTTCCAACAGTTTCCAAGTTAATAACGTTCTGTGATAGCTGCAACAATTTCCCAAGGATCAGTAACAAAATACTACTGGAGCGAGATCCCTGCTGGACAGAGATGAATTAAATTGTGGGCTCTGTGGAAAACTTGGCAATCCATTTTGTGAATGCCTGCCTTCCAAGGGATTTAAACAGGAGAGAGAACATGTGGATGAGACAAAGATAAACTTCTTATAGCATAAGCTGTTTCTATTCATTATAATTTTGAGCATTTCCCAAGTTGTTGTTTTTTTTTCCAAAGGACTTGGATAATTGCCCCTGAAAGATAAAAAATGCAAATGTATTTCAAGATTGAAATTATAATATAAATCACTATGCATGCATAATTATGCTGTAAAAGTCATTTCAATGCTCAGTTTTCTAGTTGTGGCCCTATTTTAATATGTAATTTTCCATGAAGGCTTGGCAATCTCAGATACAGATTCTGTTAGTGTACCGAAAGATACCATTTTAGCAAAATCCATCTATTTTTTAGATAATAAAATGACTTAATTGTGACTTGATATTTGTAAAAGCATTTTATGTCAAACACCTGCGTAAAATATTTACCTTTGCACTCGCATTGCTCATTACATTAGTAGGTTTAGCTTATTTACATAGTGTTCCTCATAAATAAGTACAGGTTGGACAACACTAGAATTTATGCTGCTTTTATTATGTTGAATGTCAATATTAAATATAGTCCATGATCCCAACAGCCGTAAGACCTTTTAAAAGAAGAAAACAATAAGTGGGAGAATGATTTAAGGAGCCATTAAAAAAAAAAATTATTGTTCATGGTTTTTAAAAACAAGTGTGCCCAATTTTTCAGCCTGACAATCTCTGCGTTTCAGGAAATGACATTTTAAGTTAATTAGGAAAAGTGGTGTGACAGCTGTCCATTATTGCATGTTGCATGTGACAATAATATAGTACTACACAAAGCACAGAGGAAGATGCAAAACTGTCTTCCCTTGCTATTTTTCTATTTAAAAAAAAAAACAAAAAAACAAAAAAACAAAACAAAAAAAAAAAACAAAACAGAATTTCTGCTTCTCAGGCTCATTGAATCTGCAGATACTGTAATCACTGAATATGATGAAAGCCAAAGGTGATCAAGGCAAACATGTTTTTCTTAGTAACACTACTGAGGAAATTCTCTTGTCTCCACAAACACACCCTCTAGTGCCTGGATAACATAATAGGAACTAAGATAATTTGTTCAGCATTTATAAGAGCACAGACTTCACACTCACCATAGTACTGCACTTTTTGCCTGCCCATCTGATTGGCAAAAAAATAAATAAAAAAAATACAATCACCAACTTCACTAGAGGGAAGTATTCTGTCACTTTCTATTAGTCACAGGAAAAATACTGTACTGATAGTGTGCATCTTAAGCCAGCAGATATCACCATTTGTGAGCTTGTCATGGACTTTGGCCCTGCTCTGGATGGCTTAACCATGTCAGTAATGGGACAATTTGAGTTTTCCTGTGAATTTAATTCCTAAGGTGACTGCTATTCATAAACTAAATTATGCTGAACTGTTGGTGGCAGCCTGTGACATTAGATAAATCATAAAAATGGAGATTTACTGAAGTGGAAGAGATTTTTCCATTAACCATTTGCCAAATAGGAGAAAAAGGGAAGAAATGCCATCATAAATATTGATACCAGATGTTCTCCCATAGGGTGCATTTGACTCATAGTTTCAGAGGCTGAATCTTAGTTTTGGCTATTAGATGTTCAGAAAGCTTGATAATATTTCTAGGGAAAGAAAGTTATTTCTGAACTCACGTAAAATATAGGTTTTCTGCTTTGCTGTCGTTGTTACATTGATACCATATCAGTCATGAAGCCACATCTAAATTGTTTCATGTGCTAATAAATCACTGAATCACAGGAAACAGGCTTGAAGGGATCTTAGGTGGTCAGCTGGTCTCTCTCTCTCTCAAGATAAGAACATTCCCTGCCTAAATCATTCCCAGTTTCTTTAATCTGGGCTCAAAACCTTTCCAGTTCCCCAGCTCCTGTGGGCAATCTAGTCCAAGGCTTTTTTTTTTTTTTTTTTTAAAAACTACAAAAAGTTCTTCCTGGCTTCTAACCTGCTGCAGCTTAAATCCCTGCCGCAACTTAAACCAGTTACTTGTCCCATTTCCTGTGGACCCAGATAATGATTGTCATAGTTTGTATTTGAAAGCTGTTGTCAATTCACCCCTCCCTTCAGTCTCCTCTCCAGACTGAATAATCATAATTCTTTCCATGTATGTTATGTTTTCTTGGCCTCTAACCTTTCTTGTAGTAGTGTAGCCTTTTCCAGGGTAGAACATAACAGGTTGCCTGTGTTTTGTCTGATCCCTAAAATTGCACCTCTAGCTCCACAAAGTCACCAGTGTATTGAAGTACTGACTCTGGAGAAAGAGAATGGCTCCATGGAGCATACAGACTAATGGCAGTGGCAAATTGGCTCCTTGCCAATTTAAAATAGTCATGAGCAGGGATCCAGGTTTTCTGTTTGCCTCAGAAAAACACAGTAAAAAACTCAGATTGTCTACTTTAAAAGGAGAAATAACTTGATTTTTCTCTTTTCTCCTTTAAAAAAAAAAAAAAAGTGGGAAACAGTGGGTTTCCCCTTACAGGCTGGCATAGTTGCAGCCTGCAAGGGGCTAGCAGGGAGTGTGTGGAGAGCGGTCAGGCAGGGGGGCACATAGCCATCAGGCAGCCTGGAGAGCAGTTCCCACAGCTCCCCACAGGTAAGTTGGGCAGGGGGGTGGGCAGTACCGAGGCCTCCACAGTGAGAGAGGGAGGAAATTGGGCAGGGCTTCCCATTCTGATGCCCTCCCCCCATGAGCTTCTGCGGCCCAGCGGACAGGACCTGGTGTGGCAGAGAAGCTTGGTACCACTGCTGCAAGCCCTGCACTGCCATGCTGAGGTGCTCCCTGCCCACCCAGCAGCAGTGGGAATGGTGGTGCAGAGTTGTGCCCTCGTATGTATGTATGGTGGAGCTTCATTTTAATCATGGAAAAATGCAAATTTTGGGGGTTTTACTCAGAGAATTTGCAATTTTTTTATTTTTATTTTATTTTAAACAGAAAAGCCAGGATCCCTGGCCATGAAGTGCTCGATTCCAATCGAGAATTCAATGAGTTGGTTTATGAGTTCATTCTTAATAGCAAAGCCAACTCTGTGAAGTTGGTGTTATCTTTCCTGTTTACCCTCCGGAAGAGGGTATAGCCACCTTCATGTTCTTTGAGCTGTCCATCATCTACTTGCTGGGTCTCACTTAGTGCAGCAATGCCAATATTGTCACCTGAATTCTTGAGCCACGATTACAATATGATGCAGCCTGGGCATTCGCGATTAGAATTATCTATGAGGATCCTTATGTTCCAGGTTGCAAAATTGATTGTGTGTCTTGTTGTTTTGAATCACAGTAAAGACGATAAAGAGAAGCAAGAGGGGTAAGAGTGCTCAGAAACCCCCTTGGCTCAGCAAGGGCATTCAGAAATGCCTGAGGACTAAGAAAGGGGGGGGGGGGTGTACAACCAGTGGAAGGGAGGAGCTGTCACCAAGGAGGAGTACTCCTTGGCCCGTGAGTGTAGGAGGGCTGTTAGGAAGGCCAAGGCAGAGATAGAACTCAGGCTAGTGTCCAGGATTAAGGACAAAAAAAAAAAAAAAGTCCTTTTTCAAGTGCATTGGGAGCAAGAAGAGGGCACCAGGCAATGTAGGGCCCCTGTAAGATGCAAATGGTAATCTTGTGGCTACGCCAGACAAGAAAGATGATATTTTTAACAGTTTCTTTGCCTCTGTTTTCTTGAACAGGGACCGGGATATCCCACCTACCAGA
>NW_017729022.1:81570055-81607902 GCF_001723915.1 Gavialis gangeticus
CTGATAGAGAATAGATTTAGGTTAGAGATCAGAAGGCAATATTTTACAGTTATGGTGGCCAAAATCTGGAACCAACTTCCCAGGGAAGTGGTCCTCCCCCCTACCTTGGGCAAATTCAAGAGGAGGTTGGATGATCACCTGTCTGGGGTCTTGTGGACCCAGCACTCATTCCTGCCTGTGGCAGCGGGTCAGGCTAGATGATCTGTTCAGGTCCCTCCTGACCCTAGCTACTGTGAAACTATGATCCCACTGGACATGGTTTTCCAGTCAGAAAAAGGTAGGCGGACAGTTTAGGGTACCTTTTCTACCACCTTCCCTATGTGGGGTGAGCAGAGCAGATCCTGAAGAGGGTTGCTCAGTTAGTTACCATTGCCCAATTGTAGTCCTGCCTTGTTCAAGTACTAGATTACCTTCTTGTAACTGCCACCTTTGTGACAGTCTGGAAGTTCCTATTCATGAACTATTAGAATCCTGCTCCCATCATCAGTAGCTGGTCACCAAAGGGCTTGAAAAGTGTGCTGGTGTCATGGAGTGGGGCCTAGGAGCGGCCGTGATCCCGCTAGTGCCCCCTTGCCGTGGCAGTTAGGAGACCCAGCACCCTCTTAGTTCTCGCCCGCCACGTCTTTGATCTTTTATAATGTAATATGGGAGGCTGCCTATGATCTCCTGATATTTAAGGGTGACTTGGTGCACCCCCAGCCTTATGGGCTATGCGTGCCTCCTACTTCCCCTTTAGCACGCCCCAAGCCTCGCAGTTCTTCCAGATGTTTTTGGTGTCTCCAATCTTAGACTAGCCCTCCCTGGGCTTCACTCCTGCAGGCTGGCCCCCCCTGGGGCCTATGCCACGTGCTACTCATGCCCGTGGCTCCCGCGGGGCCTGCGCGCCAGCCCTGTCTTGGGCTTTCACCGGCACCAGGGCTCAGGTGGCCCGCAGCCGTGCCTGGCCCCCTGACCCTTCTCGGGGTCCTACGCCCTCACTGGGCCAAGTACTGCCCTCTTGGGCTGGGGTCTCAACCCCACACACTGTACCACAGTGGTGCCAAGCTGCCTCACCTTCCTGGCGCTGCCCAGTGCCCACACAGGGCACCCAGGACACCCCTGGACTACTGGGGATCTCCTGTGAGGCCTCCTCACACCCCTACAGCCTCACCCAGTCCTCTGGTTTGATATACACAACAGAGCCATAAGCCCGCCTGGCTGTAACCAAAACCATAAGCCTCCCGGCCACAACATAAAGTCCAGGCCCACCTGGCTTTCTGGCCCACAGCCTCCTGGTCAGGCTTCTCCTCCCCCGACCATCAGGCAGCCCTCTGGGTGGTCAGGCTGCACAGCTCGGCTAAGCTCTCCCACAGAGCTCTTACCCCTCAGGCTGCCAGAAGGGAACGGCTCTCCTCTGTTCCTCCGCAGCACTCCTGCTTCTCAGGCTGCAAGATGGTAACTGCTAGCCAGGCCGGAGCCTGGCTGTTTATAAGGGCCCGGCCCTGCCCCCTTGCGGTCACATGACCAATCCGGTTGCTCCAGCATCCCGCACCTGAGCTGCCCTGGTGATTGGCAGCTGCTCTTCACTCTTATTCAGGCATGGGGCACCCAAGTGCCCCCGTGACAGCTGGGAAAGCCAGTTTCATGGAATACACCTGTGCATGACTTCTTTTATCACAGAGGAGCTGCTGCACATAAGCTTCCACACAATTCTTGACAGAACAGGACGTTGGTCCAGCAGCAAAGAAGCCAAGACAGTTGGAGATCTTGTTCTACTGCGGCCTTCATCCGCCTTTGCAGTCGTTTAGATTCTAACATTTTCCGCCTGCTCTGTCATTGAGGACTTAGACCAGTGGGTGTGGGCTAGGCAAGCTTATAGTAATGACCTGTACTCACCATATCACAGCACCATCAAAGAATACATGTAGCTTTTCAGGAGGGAATACTTATGCTCCAACTTTTGATGCCACCAATGAAACCAAGGAGGAATTCTACACAAACCTTGACCAAATCTTGTCCGTCTCCCTCTGAAACACCAGAATTATTGTGCTCGGCGATTACAATGCCACAGTTGGAAGGGACTTGAGCATCTGGGCCAGAACCATCAGCGAAGAAGTAGTGGGAAAGGTCAACTCCAGCAGCATCTTCCTGTTGACCAAATATGCAGAACATGGACTTGCCGTCACCAACACCCTGTTCCACCAGAAAAACAAGCACAAGACATCACAGCAGCATGTGCAATCTCAGCACTGGCACCTGATTAACTACATTATTGTTTGTGCCTGGGATCGCAAAGATGTCTGCATTGCCTAAGATACACTAGGAGCTGATGATTGCTGGACCAACCACTGACTCCTCCTCTCAGTTATGTCACTCAAATTGGCTCCCATACAGTGGCTGCAGCATAGTTTCATAGATTTAGGGTCGGAAGGGACCTAGTAGATCTTCTAGCCCAACCCCCCGCCAGGGCGGGAGAACAACAAAAGCCCAAAACAAAAACGGGACTCAAATGAGTCCAGCCAGGTAGGCATCCAGTCTCTTCTTAAAGACCCCCAGGGTAGGGGCCAGCACCACTTCCCTTGGAAGTTGGTTCCAGCTCCTAGCCGCCCTAACTGTGAAGTAGTTTTTGCGGATGTCCAATCTATACCTCCTCTCCATCAACTTGTGCCCATTACTCCTTGTTATGCCAGCGGGCGCTAGGGGAAACAGCGTCTCCCCCAAACCCTTCTGGTCCCCCCTAGTGAGTTTATAGACGGTCACCAGGTCCCCCCTCAGCCTTCTCTTGTGGAGGCTGAATAGGTTCAGGTCCCGCAGTCTCTCACTGTAGGGTCTGCCCTGTTGTCCCCGGATCATGCGGGTGGCCCTCCTCTGGACCCTCTCCATGTTGTCCACATCCCTCTTGAAATGGGGCGCACAGAACTGGACACAATACTCCAGCTGTGGCCTGACCAGCGTCGCATAGAGGGGGAGGATCACCTCCTTGGCTCTACTCGAGATGCACCTGTGGATGCACGACAAGGTCCGGTTAGCCCTGCCAACCATGGCCTCGCATTGTTGGCCCATGTTCATCTTGGAGTCAATAATGATTCCAAGATCTCTTTCTGCCTCCGTGCTCTCAAGTAGGGAGTTCCAGCAGAAGCAATACCAACGAAAGATCAATGTCAAAGGATTCAAGTCGCCAATCAAGCGAGACCTCTTTCACCAATGTCTCAATGAAAAACTGGCAAATTCCAATCAACAGCAATGGGAGAATATTGGCAGCATTTAAGGTGCCTTCCAGTCCACAGTCATTAGTGCCTGTGAAGAGACACTTGGATTCTCTATCAGGAAACATTGAAGCTTGACATCAAAAAAATCCAACATCATCTCAAATTGTGCAAGTGCAGCCTTTGGACGCCTGAGGAAACAGGTGCTTTGAAGATTGTGACACCAGATCCAAAACCAAACTTATGGTTTATCAAGAAGTTGTGATCCCCACCTTCACCATACGGAGCTGAGATATGAACATCATACAAGAGACATCTCAAGTTGTTGGAGAAGTACCACCAGTGCTGCCTACAGAAGATCCTTTGAATCCAGTGGGTAGACAGACACACCGATGTTAGTGTCCTCTCACAAGCAAACACCACAAGCATCAAGGTGATGATCATCTGACATCAACTCCACTGATCTCCTGAAGCAAGCTTAATTCTCCCAGATCAGTCAAGGTGTATGCTGAAGAGGAGGTCAGAGAAAGTGCTTCAAGGATACCTTCAAGGCCAGCTTGAAAAAATTTAACAGTGACATCAACTCATGGGAGTCTATCACCCGGGACCATCTCAAATGCAGGAAGAGTCTGCTGCAAGGATCTCAGTACTTAGAAACTTTATGACGACAACAGGGGATAGAAAAGCAGGAGCTGTGTGTTACAGATCGAATCAAGAATCCAGAGCATGGAGAATCATGTGCCCAAGTTGTATCAGAGTCTGTTGATCCCAGATCGGCTTCATCGAACATCTTCAGACCCACAAATAAAGCAGTCATGGAAGACAGCTATCCTCGACTGTGGAATTGCTGGTATATATATGAACGATAGATGCTTTCTGCAGCAGCTGTAGGCTTTAAATGGAAGCCCTCATCCAAGTTCTAAGAACTAGACCCTGCTTAACTTAAGGTATCTGATGCTCATACTAGATAGATCAATACCTATACTGATAGATCAATAGTAGCTATAAATTAACCAAAACTTACATAAAATAGGATTTTTTTCAAAAGGCTAATTGGTTATTGGGAGTTGGGTGATTTATTTCCTTGACCACTTGGCAAAATTCCCTCTTGATAGTATATGAACTGTTTCTGTCATAAGCACATGGGCGACCTTTGCCTTCATCCCGTACTGCACCTGTGTATGAATGTTGTAGGTCAAAAAATAACAGGCTGATGGACAGTTTTCGTAATTGTGGCTTGGGCTACTATGCTCATCTAGATGTGCCACTGAGTTCAGAGCGAAATACTAATTTTTACTTTCTAGCATGTTCATTTTACATAGCTCTAATGATCCATATCACACTTGTAAAAGCTATTCTCTAACATTTTAGTCGACTCCAACACTTTGACTGAACATGTACTAGGTGTAAAAGCTGTTAGTCACAGAAGAAAATACAATACTAATTCAGAGATTTGTCTCTCTTAAGGAATAATCATTTATTTATTAGGCTTGTTTGATTGTTATACCCTTGTAAATTATTGATTACAATGACTAAGTTTTTGTCAGTATGCTTGGAGTATCAACCTGTGGTATATTATTCAGTATGCAGACTTGTGGAGATGCATTTATACTTCAGAACAGGAGTTTGTAATCTATGACCCATGAGTGGATCCAGTCTGATAAATGATTTTTTTTAATTTAATTTCTCTGTTTGCTTGTTTACTTATTTTATTTATTTATTTTTCCCAGCATGCAAAGCTGGGATTTCAGCAGCAGGGGAAAGTAGCAGCCCACCTTTGGACCTCCACTCCTGAAAGGTTGCCAACCTCTGATTTGGAAAATGCTGAGTTAAAAAACAATGTAGAAAAAAACATAGAATCATAGAAAATTAGGATTAGGAGGGATCTCAAGAGGTCATCTAGTCCAACCCCCTGCTCAAAGCAGGACCATCCCCAACTAGATCATCCCAGCCAACGCTTTGTCCAGCTGGGTCTTAAAAACCTCCAAGGATGGAGATTCCACTACCTCTGGGTTACCTGGTCCAGTGCTTTACTACCCCCCAGTGAGAAAATTCTTTCTAATGTCTAACCTAAACTTCCCTTGCTGCAACTTGAGACCATTACTCTTTGTTCTGTCATCTGCCACCACTGTTTTGAACTCCCCTTCAGGTAGTTGAAGGCTGCTATTAAATCCCCCCTCTGTCTTCTCTTCTCTAGACTAAATAAGGCCAGTTCCCACAGCCTCTCTTCAGAATTCATGTGCCCCATCCCCTGAATCATTTTGTTGCCTTCCACTGGACTTTTTCCAAGCTGTCTACATCCTTTCTGTAGTGGGGGGGGGTGTCCAAAACTGAACACAGTACTCCATATGTAGCCTCACCAGTGCTGAATAAAGGAAAATAATCACTTCCCTTGGTCTGCTGGCAACACTCCTACCAATGCAGCCCAGGATCCCGTTAGCCTTCTTGGCAACAAGGGTGCGCTGTTGGCTCATATTCAGCTTATTGTCCACTGTGACCCCCAGGTCCTTAGTCAGCCCCCAGCCTGTACCAGTGCATGGGATTGTTTCATCCCAAATGCAAGACTTTGCACTTGTCCTTGTTAAACCTCATGAGATTTTTTTTGGCCCAAGCTTCCAATCTGTCTAGGTCACTCTGAATCCTAGCCCTACCCTCCAGCATATCTACTACTCCCCCCACATCTTGGTGTCATCTGTAAACTTGCTGAGGGTGCACTCTATGCCATCTTGCAGGTCATTGATGAAGACATTGAACAAAGCCAGCCCCAGGACTGACCCCTGGGGCACTCCACTTGACACCAACTGCCAACTAGACTCATTAATTACTACTGTCTGAGCCCGATGCTCCAGCCAGTTTTCTATCCACCTTATAGTCCATTCGTCCAGCCCATATTTCCTTAGCTTGCCTGCGAGAATGGTGTGGGAGACCATATCAAAAGCCTTGCTAAAATCACCGAGCCAGCAGCGAAACCAAAAGTGCACTTCTGCTGGCACTTCTGGTTTCATGGCTAGTGCTTCCAGGGGGTACACAGCTGATCTTAGGGGGTGCACGTGCACCCGCCTGCATCCTCTACATGTCGCCAATGATTGATAAGAACACAACCTGTGCCACAGACTCCCTCACCCTTTCATCCAAAGCCCTGTAGTTGCTTCTGATACACTCAGGGTCTCCTCTGGCAGTATTGTTGGTGCCCACAAGAATAAGCAGCATGGGGTAGTAGTCAGAGGGCTGGATAAGCCTCGGTAGTCCCTCCATGACATCTCAGATTCGGGCTCCAGGCAAACAGCAGACCTTGCACAACTTATCATTTCAAGCTCTGATAGTTTTTGTTTATAAATTAAGATTCAGAGAGGAAGAACCAAAAGGAAGTATAACTTCTGGTTAAGGCACAGTGTGGAATGTAACATGGGTAGCTTCAGTTCCCAGCTTTACTGTAGGCATTCTGCATGGCCTTTGGTAAATCCCTAAACTGTTGGGGATTTTTAAAAATTACATGTGTTCAGAAAAGGCCTTTGTCCAAACTGACTTTTTTTTGTAGGGATGTTCATATCATTTTGTCAGTGTTGGAATTTCTGGCCAAAATGAGAAGAGAGATGTTTACCATCAGTCTCCATTATCCTGCCAGTCTGGGCACACACCTCACATGTAGAAGGTTTCAGTTCAAGTCCCTTCTCCTTGAGCTGAATCAGGCAAACTAGAACCTCCCTCCCCCACAACACTCCAGGTGTGTGTCTTCAACATGGTGCTACTGGCTGTTTAGAAGGGAAAGGGGGGGCTCTACCTCCTTTGTTTACTGCTGAAGGATCCTTGTTTTATTATGATGCAGAACAAGAAAGTTTGAAACCTCGAACTAATGTGGAATGAGAAAAATGTTTCCTTCACGGTAGTATAAGTTACATCACCTCGCTGTGTCTCTGCCTGTAAAATTAGGTTAATTTGGCTTCCTTTCTTCTGCACCTTCTAGTTTATTTACGCTGAGATATCTCTAGGGCAGAGACTGTCTCCTACTACGTGCACACTCAAAGCTTATTTTTTAACGCTCACATAACATTTCGTGAATTATGTCAGTATTTTTAGAGATTTAAAAAAACCCCCAGCTTTTGTCATGCTGCGGTGAGTAGATTTCAAGATGTTGCAAAAGAGCCTGGAATTATTTATTCCTATTTTGCAGATAAGGAAGCTGAGGCCAGAGGTGAAATTACCTGCCTGTGGTCTTCCAGAGGCCACTGGCAGAGCCAGGAATTACAACCCAGATCTCCTACCAGAGCTGAGAGCAAATCTGACTTGCTCCGTGTTACTATAAGCTGGGTATCTTTGGCTTAAAATATTTGCACCAGAGAAGGTAGGCAGCTATCCAGAGAGCTTTTTGTCTGACTAGTATTTACAGAAGTTCAGAAGCCTCCCTCTCCACTATATGGTTGCTCTTGGATCATGTTTGGTGTGGGTCTGCTAGAAACATAACTTTGTATTTCTCGCCAGGAATGGAGTTATCATGTATGGAGTTCCAGGTATTGTTAGCAAATAATTCCTGCCCTGAGGAGCTTTCCATCTAAATAGTTGGGGGTAGGAGGATGGAATATACTACCAAAGCAGAACAAATGATCTGAACAAGGAGGAAGAGGTAGTGAAATGAAAATTGAGGGAAAATGCAGTCACGGCAGTCAGATGAAAGTCAGAGGCAGGTGCAAGTTAAGGCTAAGATAGAGGAGAAGGAGACAGGCTGGACAGTATAGACTATCCAGTTGGAATGCCCTAGAACAGTAGTTTTCAACCTCTTTTCATTTGAGGACCCCTAAAATATTTTGAATGGTTGTGGTGATCCGTCTGGAAATATCAAATGGAGATGTGTACCCCTTTAAATTGTAATTGTGGTATTCTCATACTTTTCATTGATTGTAGTCATCTTTCGCGGACCACTTAGATACAGCCTGCAGACCCACAGGGGCTCTGGAGACCAGGTTGAAAACCACAGCTCTAAAAAATTGTCTGAAGATCCTTACATTGGCAGTGGTTCACTGCTGCTCCAACTGGCTGCAGTCTGTAACTGCTTTACCTGTAAAGTCTTCCCCCAAGGCAACTGTGTAGAGAAGGGCACGCATAGCTAGGTTCAGTGTTCCACCAACACTCTAGGCATCTCTCTGTAGTTCTGTGCGTTCCCCCAGCCCACTGGATTTCACCTCAGTGTTTGAGGAGCCATGCTCTTTCCCCACCCTTCAGTTCTGTCCTGTGCCTGCCATGTGAGCTGAATGACCTCAGGGGAGAAGAGATTTATGTATCCTAGGATGGTAGATAAGGACCTTGGAGTATTTGAGACTCCACAAAATTGGTTTATGTGAATGATCTGCATATAGGTATTCAACATCAGACACTTCATGAATGATTTATAAATGGCTGTTTTTGTTCAATTTTAATATGCCCTTTGAATATTCTTCTTGGCATTTAATAGATTTGCAAGGAATAGGATTGTTGAACATATCTTCTTAGGCCAAAAATCCTCCCCAGAACTTACTTTTTTGTTTCAAACTGGTGAATATTTTTTAATAAGCTACTGCTACACCAAAGCATAGAGAAGAGGCAGGAAAGACAAACAGTTATGTTAAATTTGAGAACAACCTATTAGGAAGGTACATTAAAAATAATCAAAACTTAATGTTATGCTTAATATTTTCTCAATCTGGATGTGTTGAGATGACAATTTCATTATACAGCATGTATTACATGGGGAAGATCTGAATCAGTGACACGTCTATTTTAAAACCAGAGAGTTCAGCATCATAGCTAGATAGTTGAGCTCTCTTCTCTTGGCTTTTCTTTAATGAAAACATTTCACAGAAGAATCTAGCAATGTTCCCTTCCATCCATGTTTTGCTGATGGGGGAATCCCAAATCAGCTACTTGATGGCAAGAATTTATGTAATGATTAGACTACTCACTTAATCTCCTCTCTTCATGTAAATATTCCCCCTCTCAATCAGTCGGTTACAAGTCAGTAGCCACATAATGCAGTAGCCTTGACTTTGGTAGATGGTCATTGCCAATAGCTTGAAAATGCATAGTCCAATTCCCAGAAGCTGTGACACCCCTCCAGCAGGCACTGAGCACAACCAGAGTAGAGACCCAGTCTCCTGTCATTTCATGTAGCTATCAAGGGGCACTTGTACACATGATGATGTTACCATATATACCTGACAAAAAGTTCCCTTTGTGTGGCTGAATAGCATCACACTTTACTGGTATGCGAGTTTTGAGGGTTTTAAATGAGTTTGCATTGTCACAGACTAAACCACATCATGATGTAGTTTAGTTTGCAGCATTGCAACTTGGAACCGTGAAGTCATTAATCTGTCAGCTCACCCCCGCAGCCACAGGAGAGGCGGGCAGGCTCCACTGAAAAAAAGGATTGGTCCCCTCACCACTTCTGCCTTCAGCAGGCTCCAGCAGCCAGCAGGATGCCTGGAGTTGCCCGGGAATGGGCTGGCTTGCCCCTGGGGCAGTGCAGAGAGGCAGCAGGAGGGCGGCTGGGTGTGCTGGCAGCTAGAGAAGGCAGCAGGGCCACTCCAGGGGTGCTAGAAGCCAGGGTGGGCTTGGGGAACAGATGTATGGGCACCTCCAAGCTGGAGCAGCACCCAGTCCCTTACCAGCCCACCTGGGCAGCTCTGTATCCCGTGCACTGTCCCTGACACCTATGGCTGCCAGCACACCCAGCCATCCTTCTGCCGTCTCTCTGCATTGCCCCAGGGACAAGCCAGCCTGTTCCTGAGCTGCCCCATGCATTCTACTTGCTGCAGGAGCCTGCTCAAGGCAGAAGCAGTGATGGACCTGATTCTTTTTTTCTGCACAGCCTACCTACTTCTCCCATGGCCAAGGCATGAGCTGACAGATTAATGCCCCCTCCCTGCCATGGGAGAGGCAAGCAGACTCTGTCTTTGAAAAAAAAAAAATGGGGATCGGGTCCCTTGCCATTTCTGCCTTCAGCAGGCTCCTGTGGCCACCAGGACAATGACATGTATACAGCGACAAAAAAATAAAACCTACCATTTCAATTAAAAACTCACCATTTCAGTTTATGGGGCATAGAATGCAACCCTGAAAGACTAAACCCCTGTCATGTGTCCAAATGCCCAAGAAGGTTTCTAAGTCTGTTCAGGCTTCATCTTCATATTAGGGCCAATCATTTTCTGCATTCCTTAATTCTATTGCTAAAATTCATAGCATTATTAACCCCAGGTAACCTCTACATTTTACCAGCTACATTCTATCACCAGATCAACTTTCCCCTCTTTCCTGCCCTCCTCCCCCAACTTACCTCTCTCCCACATATTATCTCCATCCACTCTGATCCTCCCTGCCACACATTTGCATTTTCACAAACCTGCATTTTGCATATTGGCTTATACTTCTTTTCTACCCGGGAGAACACAAAAACACCAGGTGACTCTACCTATGCCTGAGGAAGGGTGCTTTTGCCCAAAAGCTTTCAAAGAACAATTTTTCCAACTATTTAACTGGTCTAATAAAAGATATCACATTTACCCAAAGAACCTTGTCTAGCATTGTTAATACATTTTGAGACGACTTCATAATGCTGCACTTTAGTAGGCACTTCCTTTTTTATTTTTAAGTAGCTTGCAGAAGCTTTATTGGGAGATTAAGTGCTTCAGGTAGTGATTTTGTTTACATGCTTCCTCAAAGGATGGACTGTGGGCACAGAGGAAAATGTACTCTGTACATATGTCTACCTGTGTATAGATGGAAACTCGTAAAGAATTGCTCTGTAAATATGCCAGCACCCAACTGTTTATTGTGATGCAAACTTTGGCTATGGATGTTTTTGAGAGACGGTCTTGAGACACTAACTAGTACAGCAGAATCATGTTAAGACTTTGTGATTAACTGTGAGGTAGATAAAATAAAAATAAGTTTGGGGTTTTTGGGTTTTTTTCTCTTAGCCACATGGCCTATAGCAGATCAAGGCTGTTTTTGTGCAGTGTCAACAAGAGTGAGAAAGTGTTACAAAGTTTCTGCTTTTAAAATTACCATGTGTTGTTTATGCATATCCTGCTAGTAACTTTCTGAAATCAATATTTTCTCAGGTGGCCTGTGCTTATACTACCACTGTTGTTTCTCAGAATTGTAGGCTGACTTATTTAGCAAACTGTGTTGATCAGACCGATTTCTTATCTGTCTGTGGATAATTAATTGAACTGCAGAAAAGATCCTGTACATGATTATCCAGGGGATGTTCCTGTTTGTTCATTTGTTTGTTTGCTTGCTTTAGGGAGGAGAAGAACAGGGAAGAGATGAGAAATGACCAGAGGTCAGGGACTGGTGACAACACCCCTTTATGGTCTTGAAACCTTTTCTTAATTTCAGTGGCCTATTCAAACCAAAGCTCATCGTCTATGTTTGTATATGGAGTCAGGATGGGGATATCTCTTTTGCCAGTTTGAAAAATACTGGATAAAATGCCCAGCATTCCCAGGGTGAATGGCATGTCTCTCTCTCAAAAAATGATTGAGGTAGCTAAAGCACAGAATGAGCATCAGAACTGATTTTTATGCCTAGCTCGTATGCAAGCTCAGACACGTCATTTAATGACTCCTGTGCCTCATTTTCCTGCCTTTAAAGGGAGCTAATGCTTCTCCCTGAGATGCTGTGATTCTTAATGAATTAAGTTTTGTGAAGTGCTTCAAAGTGTTTTCTCTAGAAATTCAAAGTAGTATCGCTCTGAAAATTACTTCCGTCTTGGGTATGGTTAGAGGTCCTGCTTTGCATATTTTGTTCACCCCTTGAGTCAGAAACCTTTTGCCAGTATTTGGCAAGACAGTCAACAAATCAAGATTTGCCTTAAATATGAGGAATCCTTTAATGATGCATTAATTTTTGACTGCTTGGTGCAGTTGAACTGCTCCACTTTTGAACATAGTGATATTTATTTCTTGAGTATTCAGATAGAGGGATTACAGTTTAGATTTTTTTTTTGGTTTTATTTATAATGTTGACAGGGCTTGGTCACATGAAACTAAGTTTTAGTTGTAAGAAAATACACAAAGATGATCACTCACACAGTATCAGACTACACAGCAATTAAATATAATAGACTAAATATGACTAGACAGATTTATGACTTTGGAAAAGGAACAGTGTGAGAGTAGGCTATATAAAGAATGTGTTTTTCTGAAATGTTTTTCATGAGTCTTCTATCTTCAGGATTTTACTCAAAAACAGGATAACTTAGTGTATAAAAACTACTGCTAAGGTATGAACTACTTTTCCCTTGGAAAATGCATTAAAAAATTTCATCTTATAGTCAGCTGCAAGTTTTAAAAAATCTAATAGCATTTTTCCCTTACTACTCATTCTTTTCCCTTCCTGTTCTCTCAAAATGACATACCAAATACTGAACAAGACCAAGTAACTTTTTTTCTTGCTGTGCTGCTGTGAGCAATCTTGGTATCCCTTAATAAAGTGGCCCTAATTATTTTTTCACAATGGAGAGCAGATGAAATATTAAGGATTTCTATGTTCAGCAGTTTCTTGCTGCTGATAATTTTCTATGGATTAAGATAATGTGGTTTGGTTGGTTTTTTTTAAATGTTGTCATTTGTGCTTTTTTTAAAGTCAAATCTTTGCAGTGTTGCAAAATCCAGTTGTCCTTGCTGAATTGTTTTGAAGTCTAAACGAACTGAAAATGTAAAAGCGAGCAAGATAATTAAATGTTATTTTTTTCTTTCTCTTTTAGATTATCAGCGCCTGATGACAGTAGCAGAGGGTATTACCACTCTGCTGTTCCCGTTTCAGTGGCAACATGTATATGTTCCCATTCTTCCTGCTTCTCTCCTACATTTCCTAGATGCTCCTGTCCCTTACTTGATGGGTCTTCAGTCCAAAGAGGGAACTGACCGTTCCAAGCTGGAACTTCCTCAAGAGGTAAATGTTATGTGGAATTGTCGGCCTTTATGCCTTAAAGCTAAAAATACTTAATCTTTATTCTCTCTAGTTCCCAGGGTAAAGGTGCCACATCAAAAACAACTATATAAAGTAATTTTGGCACAGATATGTCTCTGCTCAAGGGAGGCTCTGGATGAGAGCATTGCAGGACTGACAGCATTGCAGTTAAAAGATGCAATGGAAAAGTCTGCAGAGCACTTGTCTATATAGGTCTGATTTCACAAATGTTGTTAATTTTATTAATTAACAATGCTTCTTTTCTGCTTCTTCCTCCTCCCAGGGGAGAGACAGGCTGACTAAAGTTTATGAATATGGTAGAAAAGAATTGGGCTGAAAAATGTCACTGTCTTGTGGGTATGAAAAGGGTGGATAAGAACATGCATATCTCAGGAGGTACTTCTATCTGTTCTGCTTCAGACTTTCCCCCACTTTAGTTAACTTTGTCAGGGTCACAGTCCTTTTCTCAGAGAATGAGATGGGATTCCACCTGGTGACAGCCTGTTAGAATTGATATAAGAGTTGTTGCCAAGTGATATAGGGTTTTACATACTCTCCTCTCTATCCCCACATCCCCAGCCTATGCAATGGGATAAAGTAGGGTTTTTTTTCTCCACTACCGAACCCTATCTAACTTTGGGACGAACACTCAAAGATTTAGGAAGGCCCCGTCTCTAGAGAGCCATGATGATCTTTATTATTATTATTTTTTTAAAGATCACCATGGCTGTCTAGAGACAGGGCCAACATAAATCTTTGAGCTTTCATCCCAAAGCTAAATAGGGTTTGGTAGTAAAGAAAAAAACTATATATTGGCCCTTCTCTACAAGTTATGCTGCAATTAGCATGTGAATTGCAGTATAAATTACACAGATGCTAAGCGTGAACCTAATTTAAGGTGCCAAACTTCCAAACCAGCCATGAAATTGTTCCATACATAAGGCAGAACAATTTTATGGCTGGTTTGTATGGTACCTTAAATTGAAAGTGTGACCAAGCCAACACTGAGCTGACTTTTGGTTTAGGCTGAGGACTGCACTGGGGTCTAGAACCAGTCCAAGGGTGACCCAGGCGTGGTCCCCACAAGGTCAGTTGATTGCCAGCTCCAGACCCAGACCTGTGGGCAGCCAGCTTTCAACTTGCCAGTGCAGGAAGAGCAAATAATTTCAAAATTATACCTCTGCTGTGTACATGTGATATTTCAGGAGGCATGATTGTTGGGATCAGGGATCTGATCCTGTAGTGCATTTAAATGAATGTCTGCCAGGGGCTTAGATTTGCATTCCTACTGCATCCTAAAATGTTTTTAGACAAAGGTCTGTCCAAGGGTGCAGATCTGGACACTTACATGAATTAGTGAGAGAGTTTTAGTTTTTGTAAGAGGTGCTAAAATGACAGCCATGCACAGTAAGGACCTTTTTTCTCCCAAAAATATTCTTTGGAAAGGGGAAATTTCATCCTGCATTACCCTTTCTGTGTGCCTCCTGTCTTCTCTGATGGAATTATCTCTAAGAGTTGAGAAGATAACTAAGTTTCTCGCCTTGCTCAGTCTTTGATGTCTGTGACGCCATTGGCTGTTGAGTTCACCATTGCCAGCTGTGGTGAGGATGGAGTGAGAGAAAGGTGTCTTTCTTCTGGGAACTATATGGAAATGATTAAACACCTGTCAAAGATATCCATCATAATGCTAAAATTTTGGACCATAACCCATCTAAGCCATATTCAACATGGTGACCGTGAAGTGAATGGCAATAAGTTGACAAGCCTGGCTTCTGAGCCATCCATATGGAAAGACATGAATTATTACAGTTATTTGTTTTGCTAAAGTGTCTAGAGATCCTAGCTTGGTTGTGCCAGGCGTATGTATACATGTTGAAAAGAAATGATCACTTGAAAATTTTTGAAGATATGTACTCATAATTCAGAACTGGAGTAAGGAGCTGAGCAGGAATTGGGATGTTGTAGGCTCCCATGGAAATTTGGCCATATCACTAGGGAAGGGCATAACAGTATCACCCAGACATACAGGGAGAAAATCAGCAAGGCCAGTTTGCAGTTTAGGATGAAAGTGGCAACAGATGTAAGAGGCAGTAAAAAAGGACTCTACAAGTATGTCAGAAGTAAGAGGAAGACTAAGGAAAGTGTAGGCTTTTTACTGAATGCAGGAAACAGTCTAGTAATGGATGATGCAGAGAAGGCTGTATTATTTACTGCCCTTTTTACTTCATTCTTCACAAATAAGGCCTGCTGTCAGATGACAGGTGAACTTGGCAATCAGAATAGGAAATGAGCAGCCTCAAGTAATAGAAGTACTGTTCAGGGATTACTTAAAGAGACTGTACGTTTTCAAGTTGACAGGGCCAGACAGGATTCACATAGGTGCTGAAAGAATTGGCTGAGGTAATTTTGGAACCATTGGCTATTATCTTTGAGAACTTTTGGAGGTTGGGTGGCATCTCAGATGACTAGAAAAGAGCAAATATGCTGACCATCTTTAAAGAGGAAAGGGGGAGGATGCAGAGAATTACTGAACAGTCAATTTAACCTCAGTACTAGGCAAGATTGTGGAGCACATTGTCAAGGAGTCTATTTTAAGCACTTGGAAGAAAACAAGATAATCAGGAACATCCAGCATAGCTTCATCAGAAGCAAGTCAGGCTTTGCCAACTTGATTTCCTTCTATGACAGTGACAGACTCTGTGGGTTGGTAGCATTAATGGGGAGTGAAGGGAGGGGGGGAGAGGGCATATGAGAGGGGCACCAGCCCTGGACACTCTTTAGAGGGGCACTGGAATTATGCTTCCCTTCTCCCAGAGTCCTTGCCACTTTTGGAGAAGCCCTGCCCTTTCCAGGCATAGAAGCCAAGCTAAAGAAGCCCTATACCATCCAGAAGCCTAACCACTACCCCTCCCCAGTGCCTGCACACCACAGCATCTGTGTCCTCCCACCCCTCCATGGTGCCTGCCCTCCACCACCTTCCCTGCTACTTACCCCTTCTTGCCTGCACACCTGGCACCTGGATTCTCTGCCTGCCTCCCCTCCTCTACCACTTGCCCTCTGGCTCTGACTGCTGCAAGGCTTTGGTACCACTCCAGTCCAGGACACAGAGTACATGGTTGCTCCAGCTGCAACTCAGCTACATAGCAGCTGTTACAGTGGTGCCCATTCAGGTTGGAGCCTGGCCCTCAGAGCTGCTAGTATTGTTGCCACTGCAGGCCTGCCCAGAGTTGGAGCCACAGCAGCTGCCCTCTCCTTACAGCATTGTACTCCAAAATGAGGGCCCATTTCTCCCATGTTAAATGGCAGGGCCCCTCATCTTGGATTTGAATAAATATGGTAATCGTCTTTCTTAGTGACTGGATTAAAAACTAGTTCTTTTAAGAAAATAACAGTTTAATGTGGTAGCCTTGCAGTCCTCTTGGCATGCCAAATGAAATACTTCCAGCACAGAGAAAGTAGGCTATAATGCGCCAAACAGATTAGAGTCTAAACAAGACAGTTGCACGGTTGCTGTTTTTCAGGCAGGTCTCCCCACCCTACCTCATACACAGTCTATACTTTTTAGGAAAGCATATTAAACAGACATTAATGGTTTATGTTCTCCCTTTTTTACATCCTGGCAATGGTTAATCTTTAAAAATGTTTGCAATGCATGACTTGCATGCTGCATGGCTGATGGAGTATAGAATAACAATAGGAGAACACTATATTTAATCGAGAAGATTTTGAATCTGGACTTCCTGTAGATAGTAAAAACAGAAAATCCTTCAACACATGAGCAATGATGAAATACTGTTCACTTTAGAATTCCTTTATTGTTCAAGCCAAGGGACAGCTTTTCAAGTGCTGGTCTAAATATAAACTGTTTGTGTAGTAGAGATAAAATTCTAACAACTGGCCATCATGCTGTCTTAAGGTTACTAATCTCTCAGTATTAGCTTTAATCATCAGGATGTTTTTGAAGAGGAAAGTGAGATGGACTCCCCAAGGCTTTTCTGAGCCCAAATCTCATTTTCAAATTTTGTAAATGGTATGCAGAGCTGAAATTAAAAAGCCTTTGAAATGAAATATTGATAGATAAGAAGAATCTCTGCACTAAGAGCAAAAAAAATTACATCTCACACCATTAGCCAGTTCAATATTATGTATGTTAAGAAAAGCAGATTGTTTTATACTGAGCAACAATTTTATTTGAACGTGTTCCAACTTTATTATAGAAAACCATAATGATGGTGCACTTTACTTTTAACAAGTGAATCATAATACCATGGCTGGGAAGCATCCATGCAAAATGTGATTAATGTCAGAAATGTCCTTGAAATGAAATAATATTCTCTGAAGTAACTGTAACCTATTGTTTAATTTCTGCTGGAGTGAATATTGCTCTGCTGAAAATTTAACCTCTTCAGAATATGTGGGAGGTGAGGGGTAGGAGGAGGAGGGAGTTAATTTCCTTAATGTAATCTTTGGATTAGCTCAGTTTCTTTGTTTAGAAGTGAGTTACAATGAATGTGGACATCTTAGGTTCTAGAAAGACTAAAAGCATCCTGGTAACCATTTCCATGTCAGCTGAAAGACTAACAAGGACATGCATTTTTTGCCCTCAGGGTATCTAGGTCTCCTGTTCTGCAGTTTTTTGTCTGGTTAGGGCATTTTAGAACGCAGTGTGCTTGAAATTATTATTCATTTTAGCACTTCCTATTCAGCACAATATATTCACGGGCAGTGAATTTTGGATGCAAGCTGCAGTTCAGAAGAAAATTGGTTACTGTTTTTATTGTGCCATTCTTCCTCAGGGTGTACTTGCACTATATATATTGTGCAAGTACACCCTGAGGAAGAATGGCACAATAAAATATAAAAATATATATAAAAATAAATAAAATTGTGTGTGTGTGTGTGTGTGTGTATACATATATACACACACACACATACACATGTATATATATGTGTGCGTGTGTGTATGTATGTGTATGTGTATATATATTTATACAGTTATTTATTTATTTATTTATAAATTAAAAAATGGTGTGTTTCCTGTAAAGCTTCCAGAATGAAGAATCTGCTCTAGTAGACAAATGACTGTACATGGCTTTAAAAACAGGGACCAAGTTCATCCTTTATTTTCACATAACTGTATAAAAAGACTTGCTCAAAAATCTCCATGAGGATTTCATGTGGAAATTCCTCTCGTAAGCAAGTTCTGTCCACCAGTAGACAGTCTGCCAGTAGACAGTCTGCCATCAAATGTGGATTGCCAGAGGGCCTTCATGGAAACTTTGTGTGCTGCCCCATTGTGGCCCTAATCCCAGCAGAATCCTCGCCCCACAGATCAGCTGAATAGCTCCTACTCAAGTGAGTAAAACCTGGAGCTAGACTGAGTCTTGGAGCTAAAGCTTATGTGAAAAGACGAGGGGCACTGTACATCTCTATCTTCCTTTTACAAATTGTGATGGGTCCCGTGCTGTTTGTAAAAGAGGATGTTATTGCCTGGGCCAAATAGATGCCCTGATCCTCTGTCAACTTATATGACTCTGAAAGAAGTGCAGGAGAGCCCATTGATCTCTAAAATCACACAGTGTATTTCAGGGGTCAGCAACCCCCAGCACATGTGCCGAGCACGGCACGCAAGGCGATTTTGCTCAGCATACCACCACCAGCCTGGCTTCTAGGCAGCTGCTGCCAGCCATGAAGCCCGGGCTGCTCCCAGCAAGCAGCTGGGTGGTTGCAAGCCCTGCTGCAAGCAGAGAAGGCTCCATGGTTGACAGCAGCTACCCAGAGCCTGGGCCAGTTGCAGCCAGAAGGCTGCAAATATCTGCTCTGGGCTCTGGCATTAGCTCCATACTGATGGGTGAACGCATGCCTCAGAGCGGATGGTGGGGGAACAGCCTGAGGCAGCTCAACCCCAGCTTCTCTCCCACTGCCAGCACAGAGCTGATGACCAGTATAGCTGTTTGTAGCCAGCCTGGGCTCTGGGCAACTGCAGCAGGCAGAAGGCAGGCTGCAAACAGCTGCACTGGGCTCCACAGCCCCGGCATCCGCTCCATGCTGGTGGCAACTGCAAGTGCACCTCAGAGCGGACAGCAGGAGAGCTGTGCTGCCTCAGGCCCTATCCCCACCATCCGCTTTGAGGCGTGCATGCACCCACCGCTATGGAGCTGATGCCAGAGCCTGGAACAGCTGTTTGAAGCCTCTTGGCTGCAGCTGGCCCAGGCTCTGGTAGCTGCTGCCAACCATGGAGCCCAGACTGCTTGCAGCAGGGCTTGCAGCTAAGCTCGCCTGACTCCCATCCTCTCCGAGCCCAGCCCCAGCCCAGCCCCCCACCAGGAGGAGGCTAGTGCTGCCCCTTGCCAGGAGCACCACACCTTTTGCAGGCTTAGCTGTTCAGGGTGGGTGGGTGGTTGGGTGGATGAGCAGGCTTCAGACTGGGGCCTTGGCCAGCTGCACTGCAGCCTGGGGGCTGGCTCCCTGGGGAAGCACAGGGGCTCTGGCAGGACCAGGGCATTGTTGGGTTAGACTTTGTCCAGTGGCCCAGGAGCCCGGCTCTGTGCACCTGTGCATCTGGCTCTGTGTGTTTGTCTGCCTCTGTCTGGTTCTGTGTGTGCACACATGTCTGGTTCTGGATGTGTGCATGCATGTGTCTGTTCCGGTGTGTTCTGGTTCTTTGTGTTTGTGCGTGTGTGTGTGTGTGTGTGTGTGTGTGTCTGGCTCTCTCTCTGCTCTCCTTTTTCTTTCTCTCTTTCTCTTATTTGTTTCTTTTTTTTTCTCTCTCTCTAATTGCAACATGCTCAAAAAGAAGGAATACACAACCACAAAGGCAACATTTATGATTATTAAATATATTAATATGCAGTGCGTCCTGCCGTATACACCCCGCCCTCATTTTGTTTTTCTGGCATGCCTGCACTCCAGCACCTTTCAGGGTAGACATTGTGGTTTTTGTCGGCACTGCAGCCAAAAAACGTTGCCTACGCCTTGTGTATTTAATCACGTACACAATTTGGGGGGGTGTTTTAAGTAAGGAATATGTTGCATCTATGCTGGACTGGAAGTATGGAGATGCTGTATGACTGCTGCTGTGCTTCTCTGTCTACCAGCCCTGGTGTAGGAGGGGTGGAATTCATTCTTCAGTGTTCACACTTTCATAGCCACTGCCAAATTGGCAGTCACTTTTGACTGGGAACCCCAAAGCTGCTGCCAGTTCAGCAATGACTGCAAGAAGTTTAACTCTTGCTATTGCTGATGTTGCAAAGTGTACTCTGCATCTGCAGTCAGGACTTGGCCATGACTTTGGGGGGAAAAAATTATTTCTACCTTCCAGAAACAAGGTGCACGTCTTCTTTGGGGGCATGCAAGAATATTGTGCATTTAAAATACTGCCATCAAATAGCACCTAACCTTGTTTCAGTAAGAGCAGACTCTTGTATACTCGAACTAACATTAATATCTGCTCATGACTTCTTGCTTTCCTATATGGTCAATTGTTTTTACACAGATTTAAAACTTAATAAATATAGAAAGAAGTGGATGTAGCCAGTTGAAACTGTTGGGATTGATTCATCAAGCTTATGTTTTGGGGAGTGTGTATGGAGGGGTAACAAAATAAAGAAATGTCCAGTCTCAAAATGTGATGTGCCTGACCGTTTTATGCAAGGGCTCTTAATCTGCATGTTTATTTGCATAGATGTGTTAGAAGACAAGTTAAGATCTTGGGATGATTTTCTAAGGTTGAGAAACACATTTGACACCAACTTCCTGTTTTCAAAGACATTTTGATTTGATTTTTTTTTTTTGTATTTCAGGCAAATTTGTGCTTCGTGGATATTGACAACCACTTCATAGAACTGCCAGAGGAATTTCCCCAATTCCCCAACAAATTGGAGTTTATTCAGGAAATCTCTGAAGTCCTCCTTCAGTTTGGAATCCCTCCCGAGGGAAACCTGCACTGTAGTGAGAGTGTCACCAAACTCAAGAACCTTGTCCTTAATGACTTGGTCAATGACAAAAAGAATGGGAACATACCCAGCAATGCCATCACCATGTATGAGCTACTAAAAGGCAATGAAACTATCGCCCGTCTGCAAGCACTAGCAAAGAGGACAGGCGTGACAGTGGAAAAAATGACTATCATGGCTCCTGTGGCAGAAAGGGAAAGGGATGTGAAACTGCAGTGTGAAGAGGTGGAACTGAGCGACTGCAGACTAAATGTGCAGATTCGTGAGGTCTTTGCCAACCACTTCACACAGATGTTTGCGGACTACGAGGCCTTCGTCATTCAAGCAGCACCAGACATGGAATCGTGGCTGACGAACAGGGAACAAATGCAGAACTTTGACAAAGTATAATATTGACAGATATTTGTGTTTTGGGTTGAAAAATGCTGATTTGGGGAAACAGGTTGAATAAATATAGATTTTTATTCCCCTTTCCTCATCCATCTGGCCAGTGGTTGTGTCTGTTTTGATATTCAGGGCCAGATCTTCAGCCAGCATAAACTGACAAAGCTCCACTGAAGTCCTCGAGGTAGAGCTGTGTGCTGACTGCCACCAGCTAAGAATCTGGCCTGTAGGTGTAAATATGATTGTAAACAGTGATGAAGAACTAGCTATTGTTTTGCTCATATTGTAGCAATAGGAAAGGATTCTTATGCTGAGGAAATAAGTGCTCATAAAGATTTGAAAAATAAATCCAAATATAGGAACTTAATTTTTTAGCAACTTCTCATTTGCTATCCATCAGGGGGTGGGGGAGGGCGTCTCCATCTCTGCCTGGCTCTTGCTCTTGGCCTTGCTCTTGGCCTCTGCCTCATACTCACTCTATCATTCACACTGTCTCTTTCCTCTATTTGTTTTGTCCTTGGTCATACAGTGAAACTTAGTTTTTTGCGCTGTAGCATCAGACAGTGAAAAGTTTTGTCAAACCCAGCATTATTAATTTGTTTTAGTTGGAGGAAGAATTAAATGTAGGCTGGGATGGGAGGTGGGAAATAAACTTTGATGCATTAGTGAAAGAAATGCAAAGATTGATAAAACTTCACAACTTCATTTCTTTGTGTCATCTTAAAATGAGAAATTATGTTCTTATAGAATCAGTGGTATTTTAAATATCCAAACCCTGTGCTAAGCACAACACCTAGGAGAATCAACACCAAGGAACAAATCAAAGCTGTTTTTGTGGCCTAGTTTTGACAGCAAGTGGAAACACTCTTCCTCTGTGGGTGTGTGTGGGTGTGTGTGCATGCGCACACTTGTACTTTTTCTTAAGTATTTATCTTCTACTTGGGAATAGTGCTTGTTTTTACTGGAGTAATTTCCTCAGTGTCTGTACAGTAATATTGACTTTGGATTCAGATTTTCAAAGTTGGATCAGGGGTAGTCATACAATTCAATTTTAATGGGAGTTTTATGATAAATCAACCTATGTGTGCTGCCTTTCTTCCAATATTAGAAATACATTGGAACGTCACTTAATTTTGTCCATATATCAGATAAGTTTCCTCACCCCAGTAGATTTGGATGTTCTCCAGTTGTACATACTTTTGTTTGTGTGGTTTTTATTTTTTAACCATTTAGTACTGACAAGGAGACAGGTAAAACAGAGGTTTCCCAGCAGTACACTTACTTCTGGTCTGTGAGTAATGAAGCATCAAATGGTGCTGCCTTTTCTGGTTTGCAGCTACCAAATTTCATTAAAATTCCTAATATTACTTTTCGATGTAAGCAGTTAGTTTAGTTGCACAAAGGTGTCATGAATGAGGGGACAGTCTTCTCACAATCCTGATGGGAGAAAACAGAGTCCATGGGACAATCTTTGTAGCAGACAATGATTTTTCCATCTGAGAATGTCCAGACATGGGCCAAATTCATTTCTTAGTCTGTTCTGTAGCATATAGAATGTGTTTGTGTAATTATTAGGACAAAATAAGTATATGACACTAATTGACCGTATCTTATTACAGGCTTCTTTTTTGTCAGACCAACCTGAGCCTTACCTCCCATTCCTCTCACACTTCATTGAAACCCAGATGTTTGCAACCTTCATTGATAATAAAATTATGTCTCAGTGGGAAGAGAAGGACTCCTTTCTGCGGGTGTTTGACTCTCGAATTGAGAAGATAAGGCTATATAATGTAAGAGCTCCTGCACTGCGGACATCAAATTACCAGAAATGCAGCACTTTAAAAGAAGCAGGTATGTTAAGCTCTATCAGTGCTCAACTTATAAATAAAATTCAACTATGTAATATCTTAGTCTCCCACTTGACATGCAATCAGTTGTTGAACTTGTTGAACTATAAGCATTGTATGTTAAGTACTTAATGGCATAATTTTACCCACTTACTTTTTTTATAACACTAAAGATGTAGGGACAGTGAATGCCTCTCCTTCACACTCCCAAGCACTCCTCACTTTCTAATTTTGAGAATGAGTCTCTTTCTGGATTGAAACAATGGCTGCTGGTGCTGCTCTGTGCTGAAATGCAGTGATTTATCAGAGCACCATTGGGTAAAGAGGCTGCGTTCTTCTGCCTAGGTCACTGACAGAATTCTTCCCTCTTAGTTGGAAGAAGCCAGGTTATGTATGATGCTCTCTGTTTTGGGTGGGATGAAGAGACAAGAACTGACGGGGGAGATGTCAGCAGATATAGCTATGAGTGAACCTTTAGGTACAGACATTACACTTTTATCAGTATGTGATCAGAAACTGGTCTATACCCATGACAGAACAGAAGTTTGGCGCACACAGACTCGTTTCAAAATGGAGGAACTCGGTGTTAAGCTTTCTCCCCCTCCTCCCCACTCACCAAAGAGTTAAGGTGTGTTCTATTCACTACCCATCTGAACTACGCTGCTTACAGAAAACCACGTAACTTAGATCCATTCCGTCTCAGGTTTTTTGAATGTCTGTACCTAGCCTTACTGGTCCAGTGATGGAAATATTTAGATGCTGTTTCACAGTGCACTGAAAGTTAGGTGTTTATATTCTCAGGGTGTATTTTCAAAGTAATGGATGGGGTTTTTGCCATGCAAACAGATTTACATCTAAATTCCACCATATTACAGAAGGAATGAACCCCTGAATTAGGATATACCAAAAATGATTTGGCTAGATGTATTTTTATATATATTCAAAGATTTGTTTCAATTGTTCAATTACTTGAAACCCTAGCCTACTTCTGCTTTTCAGAAAAAGTGTGCTATGCATTTTTTTATTATTATTATTAATATTATTAAAAATAGTTCTAATTTTCAGGTCGCCTGTCTATTCAACGGCTAATCTCAGTTGATATTGTGGCACCGGAACCTCATATTCTGTGTCGTGAAATGCAGCAAGTTGATAGTAATTCCTTCATGTTTATCAGTTACACAATATTAAGCCCAACACCAGTCACTTTGTTTATCTAACCAAACGTTTTCTGGGGCTCTCAGAGCAGATATTTAATCTTCCATTCTTACACCATGCTGTACTTAGTTTTATTTTCTTTTAATTATAGTATAATGTGAAACTCCCTATTAAAAATGGTTTCTGATAACAAAACATCCAAAAGACCTCCATACCAGTATCCTGGTCTTCACAGGACTGTAAAAAGGAAAAGGGCTATGGGTTCTGTTCTTAACAAAATATGTAATGGATTTGGCTTTTCCATTCCAATATTTATTTACCATTGGAAGCATTAAAGCTAAAACGCTATTTGTCCCTGGATATGGGCTGTAAAATTTAATTGCAGTAGTGCTGGGAAAATAGATTTCTCCACTCTTTATTCTGAATCACCGGTTGGGAGCTTTCTGTCTCGTGATAGAGACTTGAGATGAAATCTCTCACATGGACTTCAGTGGAGCCAGGATTTTACTCTCTGTATTCTAATGTGTTCCCTCTCTGACCCTAATAGCTCCCAATTTTTTCTTCTTTTATGGTCCTCAACCTTTGGCTATCTCAGCAGTTTAAGGCTCCCTTCAGAACCAGTCATTAGTAGCAATCTAATTTTTAGGAGGATGACTTTAATCCCAAGACTTTTCCAGGATTCCACCTGGCCTCTGGGCTTTGTCTGCCTAAGAAAATAAATGGGGAGTCAAAGACACACAGAGCACTGCTATATGTGGATCTCTGAGCTGGCCTTTGTATTCTAAGTTTTAGTGACACAGACCACAAAAATTGAGCCATTGATTCAAGTTAAACTGCTCCTTTTTCTAAAAAAAACAAAAAAACAAAAAAAAACCCCAAACCCAAAGATATGGTTATCCTTCAAAAATGAGTTGTTACTAATAGTCTGCACTAAAATGTCTGCTTGTTTAATATTCATCACTGCTGGTTTCCTGGGTCTTACGAAAGACGTTTTAACTGACCTGCCCCAATACTAACAGATGCTCAAGTATGACATGAATATGCAATAATGGAGCACAAATATTTCTTTGTTTGCATAAATTAAGATTTTCAAGGCTCTTCTTTTGATCTTGCTGGATCATGCCTTCTCCCTCTTAAAAGTGAAAAATTTTTTTTAGGTGCCAAACACCGTATAAATGAACTGCATTCTCTGCTTTGTAAAGAAGCCAGTTAGCTGAATAATGCAGTGTTGCATGACTCTGTATTTCAGTTTCAGAATGTTGTTTTGATGCCAGGCTTTGAGATGTAATTTTCCTCAGCTGACATAACTTAAGAGTACTGCAAGCAAAGGATGCTGTAACTCTATGAGAATGTGTTCCTTTCATCCCTTTCTATATCAACTCCTTTTGCTTTGAGTAGTCCTGTTCATTCAGCTGGGAAAGACTGACAATGAGTACATGGAGCTAGGAAAATGAAAATGTTTCTTTAGTGAAGAGAAATATGCTTCCTCAAGATGTAGGACAGTTTTTCTGCATCGCTATTTAAGCGTACAGTAACTTTCTAACACGGTCAGTTAATTCAGTAGATAAATTACAGCAAATTGCAGCATAGTTAAACCTTCCTTTGTAGAGATGCTTATTTTAGCCCACTGAATTGATTATTCATGTATGAATATAATTTGCAGCCCAGTCCATTGAACAGCGACTAATGAAGATTGATCACACTGCTATCCACCCCCACTTACTTGACATGAAGATTGGTCAGGGCAGATATGAACAGGGGTTCTTCCCAAAGCTGCAGTCAGATGTGCTGGCAACAGGACCAACAAATAACAAGTAAGCACCCTCTTTATTCTGTAGACTTCCAAACAGGTTTCTACTATGATAGATCCACTCCCATGGACAGAAGTCAGAGATCCTAGGTATTTTTGTCCAGTTTAGTGAAATAGGGGCAGGTACTCTCCATTCTTTCTGTCTGGGAAATAACTTCGGAGTTTGCAAGTAAAATATTTTTATAGCATCTTTTTAATCTCTGCCTAATTCTAGTTTTCGCACCAGCTCCACCATGGCCATTTTGTTTGGTTCAGTCGTGTACTTATTGTTTCACCTCATGCTCTCTCTGTCTTTATTTTTTTGCTTTGTTCTTGCTCTGAGGTGCCACTCCCTCCCCTGGACAGAGCTAAGGTCATGCAATCCTTTCAATTTTCAAACAACACTTCAGATTTTTAAATGATATTCTAACACGCATCCATCTCATTTTGAAAATTTGGTATCATCCTTCAGAACAGCATTAGTCAGATCCTTCCTATGCTGCTTGTTTTGGACACACATTCAGCAAAAAAACCTATGCTTGTTTTGTTTCGCCTCCTAAACTAATAGAGAATAACTTGAGGAGACTGTGAAGCATGTTTGCCCATGGTTGGGCCATTTACTTGAATCTGCGTCAAGTCCTGGAGTTTGCCTTGCTTTTTTTCTGCTGTGTAATTTGTTTTGGTAGGAAAACTTTTGTTTTTGTTTTGTAATAATAAGAATGCTGCCACTGGTAGCAATATATTGTAAAATCCAGGAGGCTTGGTAGTTGAAATATATTGTTAAATATACATGTGTAATATGATTTGTGAATTTAAGAATAATTTCAGTGCCATGCTCAGCACGTGTGACAGGGGTTGCTGACCCCTGATCCTACTTGATGGGTGAAGTCAAAGCACTGAAATCATAGATAAGACCCATGAACGTGGGTATATGGTAGCCTGATGAGTCTGTAGCTGTATATCACACAACAGCTTCCAGAGTAACTTAAATTTGATTTTTCTGCTTGAAAAACTTTTTAATTGCTTCAAAATGTGTGATCCCTTAAGGTTTCAGAGAAAAGAACCAGGATTGCCTTTGATTTTGTTGTGAATTTCCAGCATAGTGGCTGGTTGCTTTTGTAAGACATTAGATAAAAGATTCTCTACTTGAAAGGCAGAAAAACTTTGTCACAGAGGTGATTTGTTAATGCATTTATGTCATAATGTTGTTGACTTTACTAGTCTTGGCCTCCTGATGCCTCCCTTTAGATGCATCAGTTTCCTGTTTGTGTTGGATACCTAAATGGACAACAAGTTATAGTCTACCTAGAATGAATCAATACTTAATCACAGTGTTGGGGTGATGTTGTAACTGTCAAAAAAAAATGGCACAAATGTTTGTGGGCAATATCATTTATTGGACTAACTCAATTGTTGGGAGGTACATAGAGAAGCTTTTAGGTACCACTGTACCCTTCCTCTGGTCTCAGGCATCAGGGGGTACCTGAAAGCTCATCTGTCTCTCCCAGCTATACCATTGTTCTAATAAAAGATTCTACCCACAAAAATCTTTGCCTTTTTAACTGTCAGTAAGAGCTCATTGCAAAAGGAAACTTTGCCACAATAACTTTTAAAAATCTATTTTAAAATTTTCATTGAAAATGTTCAGTTTTTATCTAAAAAAAATAAAATGTACCAATTTCCCAAGAACCTATTTTAGACATAACTTTTCTTACAGTTTTTTTCTTTTTAAATAGAATTCAGTTGGTCACCAACTCTCTGAGCAACTGAAGATTCAAAATGGATGCCACCTAAAAGACATTAGCATGAACTTGAATTTGGGGCCATCTTTTCTGGAACTTTTAAATTTAAAAAATGTGTTGGACTTTCAATTAGAAATAATTTATTTTTGAGATGCAGAGCTGTTAGCTAAGGAGCATCTTGTTTTTGAAAATCAGTCTGTACACCTTTTTGAACAAACTGTGTTCACTGTTGTGGTATCCAAACAAAGATGCAGTGTGGCCCAGTTGGGTCTATGTCTGGGTTGAGTTCCTGTTTCTGCCTCTACTCTGTACCAAACCACACTGGAGAACAGGAGGAGTATCTACTTAAACACCAAACCAGGAATCACTAGTACTGCAACATCCTCAGAATTTTTTTAAAATATAGATGACAGTTTCAGAACTCCAAAATGCTGTGTCAGACTTGGCTTTTTTTTTCCAGAAGGAGAGAGGAAGAGGCAGAATATTGCCTGATAAAAAAATAAATCACCGAATTAAAAATGAGTGGTTATTTAGCATAATCAAACTACTTTCACCTCTTTGCATATAATAAGCATGATGTCCAAACCATTGTGTATTTGTGTGTATTAACAAAGAAGAAGTGTGCGCAGAGGAGGTGCAGGGAATCGCTAGATAGATCTATGCACGCTAGTACATGCACCTATGTATCTATATCAGCATAGACAAACATTTAGCACATTAAGAAAGCCAGTTTCACAAAACTAAAAGCAATTGAACCAGATTGACCTAGAGCAGGGGTCGGCAATGTTTTTGGGCAAAGTGTCAAAAACATCCTCATCCTCAACTTGTAGGATGTTGGTGTGCCAGGGGCCCAATCCTTGTTGTGGCAGCACAGCTCCAGCCACTTGCCCACCATCCACCACAAGGCACACGTGCTAAACAAAATGCCTTCACATGCCGCACTCTGGCATGCATCCTGGAGATAGCCTACCCCTGACCTACACGGTTGGTGGGGAGGGGAATTAAATTGAAAACTAGGAAATGGAAGGATCCTCAGTCTAGGATAGCAAGATGTAAAAAGAACTAGTGATGAGATGTTCAAATTAGATATGTTTAGATTATAAATAAGGTTCCAGTTTTTAAACAGTGGGACTTATGACTACGGGGACAACATACTAAGGGTTGTGATGGGTTCCTCATCTCTGGAGACTTTTAAATCCAGATTGGATGTTTTTCTAAAGGACATGCTGCAGTTTATCCACAGCTATTAGATTAAAGCAGGAATTAATTCAGGAAAGTCCTATGGCCTTTGCTATACAGAAGGTCAGAACAGATTATCACAGTGAACTCTTAAAGCCTTAAAAATCTGTGAATATATTTCAGGCTTAATACTTTATTTTGCCTTCTTCTGAGATGGCCTCCCCATAAAGCAAAAAGCCAGTATCACAATCCTTTGAAAGCAGGTACCCCTCCCCACCCGCCTTCAGGAAACCAGTACACACGTGCATGTGTGTACACACTCCACCCCCACAGTGTGATATTAAAGGCTTGCACATCATGCATCTTTCCTCACTTCCAGCCCTAGCTAGTCCTTATTGCTCCTCTCAGTTTGGGAAGTACTAGAGTACATTGTCGTTAGATGTTACTACTGTTTTTTGCTTACATGCTTTGAACTAGCATGGTTGGCTTACATGCTTTGAACTAGCATGATTGGCTTACGTGCTTTGAACTAGCATGATTGGCTTCTGACTGAGCACTTCTAAAAGATGATGTGCATATTCTAGCTATCATTGGAGCCTCTCTGCAAGCTCAGACAGAGATTTGCATTGGTTACTCACTTGACATGTTCTCAGGTTTTTGGAAATGTTGCATTAAGCTGTCTGTTTGCTTTGTGGCACCATCAGTTACCCCAGACCAGCTAAGCCAATAGTAAGAGTTTTTAAAACTTCTCAACCTGCTCAGTATATTATACATACTTTTGATCAAATATATACTGCTACCAGATTAGTCAGTAAACACAGTAATAATCCTAGGTTTTTTTAAACCTCTGGAAGATACTTCCTAAAAATCAGTAGTTCCCTTTATAAAGTATTTTTACCCCTTGGGTGTTAAATAAGCTTGTATCGGGTCTCAAGCTTGTAAGTAGCAAAGTATTTTCATTTCAGAACTTCTTAAGCTGAAACCATGTTTACTGACCACCAAGTGGTGACAAAGAGCGTGGCAAACATGGATCTTCAAATGTTATTAAAAAAAAATAGTAAATTGAACTTGTAGGCAAAAGGACTAGTCTTTCTGTCGCCTTTCCCCTCATAAATTGTAGATTGGCCAAATATATGCAGGAAATATAACTAGGCTACATACACATATTCATATAATTTGGGAGAAGTCTCCCAGGTTTCCTCTACTGGTAGAAAAACTTATCCAGAGATGCTTGAACAGACATTTGAATGCTGATCCCATGAAGAGCAGAGAGCTTGCAGTGCTGATGCCGTGCAGCCAGGGTGACCTTGTGCACATACATCTCAGGGTCCTCTGCAGACTGCCCAGAGAGGGGGCTGCCCTATGCACTGCTGCCATCCTGATTGGCTGACCCAGACTGTCTGTGTCTCCCTGCAACACAATATGGAGCATGTTCTGTTCTCTGTTTGGCAGAAGCAGCAGAGTCCAGTGAGCAACACACTCTTGAGGGATAGGAGGCAGAGCTAAGTATCCTGGGGTGCTCCAGGACTGTGGTGTGACTTCTTCTAAAAGAGAATGTGTACGGATATTTGCCATCCCAGGAAATTTAATCCTTGTTCCCAGGTTATTTTTCTCCTGGAGTAGCCATTTTTGCTCTGAGAGAAAAATCCTGGACTTCTGTAGACTCATGGTTCCTCCTGGGGGACCAATGAGACTCCCAGAAGAAACTGAATGTCTTTACATGGCCTTGGAGATTTTATACCTAAATACAAGATGACTGACTGACTGGAAAATTTTCAGGCAATACAGTATGTAACCTTCCTGACATAATACACACTACATTTGTGACTTTCAGCTAGAGCCATGGCACTCTGGGGTGCCTTGAGATCTTTGTTACAAGTTAGAACTGTTAGTTGTGCCAGTATGGTTCACAAGATAAACCTAAAGATTTCAAATAGGAATCCATAGCGTTAAAAGTGTTCTAACTTGTTTGTGGTCTTTCTGAGTTCTTTTCAATAGAAAAATTGCTCTAATTTTTCTGTAATCAAAAAATGAGTGAAAACTTAAGAGCTGGCATCTTTTAAGGGGTGTGTAGAATGTTACAAGGTTGAGAAACCACCGATCTACATGGATCTTGAGCTGTCCTTGAGTTTACATGGGTTCTTCCTATCCCCTACTCTACTTTTCTGCGCTGCATACATTATACTTGATTAGCCTACTGCTGTCAGTAGTTCTTTGCTGACTGAAGATGTTTTTTACTCCTCTCCTTGGGGCCCTCCCTCCTCCTTTTCTGTCCCCCCCCCCCCCAAAAAAAAAACAAAAGCAAAAACCACTTCACTGAGGACTTGATATGTTTTTGTTTTGTTTTGTTTCCAACACTTGCTGTTGCAAAGTTGGTCCAGGCATTTGCAAGGAGATAACAAAAATACAAAAGAACAATACCATTCTACATTCAGATTCCTAACTGCATAGTAACAGCAGCAAAAAGTTCAGTTAAAAGTTATCTTAATTCAAAAGCCTCTCTGTACTGGCTAGTAAATTTTAAGCTTGTGCCACACTTGCTGGCTGTGTGGGTACATGCTAACTAAAAACAGTGGTAAAACGTAGTGTAGAAAATTAGCCAGAATTCTGTTCATTATTTTTAACAGCAGGGTATTCATTTTGTGTGCTGGCATCTTTGAAAATATTTGTGATCTCAGAACATCCTATTGCCCAAAAATCTGCAACTAGCCAAAGTGCCATCTGGGAAAGAAAAAGCAACCTTTTTTTTTTCTTCAGTCGGCAAGAAACAGTGGGGTGAGGTTGAGATCAGTGCCATCAAATGACCCTGGGAGCAACATAGCTAGAAACAAATGCTAATTACAGTTTGCGGTTATCAAAACACTAACTGCCAAACAGTATGATCAAATGTTGGCTGAGCTCCATGCATACTTAGCAGTCTCCTTCTTTGCCACATTCTTTTTTCTCCCCAGACATGATCTGTGAGGCTTATATTAATGGGATACATCCACCACTCCCTTTTTGACCAGCAGTACAATCTGGTTATTGCTTCTCATACCTTTTCTTTCTCATACCTCTAAGATAATTTATTTTTCATTCTGCTCCCAATTTCCAACCTTCCCATCTCAGTAGCTCAATGCTGTAGTATCTGATGTCCATAAGTCTATCCACAATTTTCCATTTTTTGTTGTCCTCGTCTCTCATAGGCACAAAACTTTTTATTTGTCCAGCTAGCACTCTGACTTGGAGCCACACTCTGGGCAGGAATCTCCCCAGTTTGCTCTGGGACCACATGCACACCTCTGACCCTGCCAGAGCAGAGGACTGCCTACAAAAGGGAGAAAATTATACTTTTATACAAAACTAAATCTATGCATCAAGATGTGAACTAATATATCCAAGTGTTTATAGACATAGTTTCTTACTGCTGTTCCACCAGTACATAACTGAATAGTTGTGTTGCAGGCTATTGTAAAGCCTTGCCAAATGCACACTTTTACTGTATGTGACTGAACCTGGTACAAGCTTGCGTGATGATAGGGCTTAAAAATTGGAAGGGAATGATTTTCCAGAGTTTGAGTTAGAGCAGGGCTGTCCATCTTCAGTGTAGCTGGTGGCTGGCCATATTATGTGGGGTGAACTGGAGTATCACAAATCCCACAATAATCTGGGGGTCATGAATTTATTTATTTATTTATTTATTTCATTAATATGGCATGTGTAGTCTTGTTGGAAAGCTAGTGTTATGCTGTATCCCTGTATGTTGCTTTTATCATTGTATAGATCATGTTACACTGTCTGTATATCTTTATGGTTTGGGGCATGGTTTAGCCAAGCATCTACGGGATGCATACTTAAGGACAATTGCCACCTCCAGACATAGGCAAGAGACATCATTGGGTTGAGCACCCAAGACATTGTCTGCCTGTAATGGGGAAAATAACTCCTCTATAGCAAAGCCATCTGAGAGAAATGCCCCATCAGCCAGAGGAATGCCAGGTGTCCCAGGCGGAGAAGTTTCTGAAGGATTTGGAGACTTGTTGAGGAACTGACAATTCTGGTGGGAGTGGAGGAGGGAGCTTAGAGTTATTATGAGGGCTATTTGTAAAGTGGCCAGAGTCTTTGGATTTTTTCCAGCTGTAGAGGAGTCTGGGGCCCCAGCAATCAGGGCTGATAGAATCAGCAGAAAAACTGATCCTTAAAAACACTGGCAGGACTCTCAAGCGGGCTAGGGCGGTGTAGCCAGGTGAGAGGAGAAGAAACTGTAGTTGTTGAGTTTTTTTCTATCTAAAGTCAAATTTCTTGTATAGCTTTTTTTTCTTCTATATAATAAATCCTTTTATTGTTTTGCCTCACTGATTGTCTGTGGCAGAGAGTGATATCTGGGCAAGTGATTTCCCAGGCTTACCCATTCTGCTGAAAAGGGGACCTAAACTTTCTTCTACAACCCGAAGTGGGGGCACCTAGGGCTGGTGGCTAAAGGCTACCCCAAATATACCAATTATCTTTACTGGGGGAAAAAGTGGCCAATATCAAGAACACCTCAAATGTAGTTTCCATGCTCATCTGCATTTCATCTATGTACAGGATGAGAATTCAGATGAAGAAACAAGAAGGGTGGCAGTGCCCCATGAAATTAAATTATTTTTATGATCCCATGGAATGGATGGAGTTTTTTGGAAATTCTCTACAGTAGAAGGTAGTAAATTGTTAAGTGACTAATTCAAGGTCTCAGAGCGACAATACAATTTGCATTCCCTGAGCCATGTTCCCCCCATGCCAACCATTGAATAACCACATGATCCCTCCCTGTGCTGAAATGTGATACTTTTTTCAGGTAGAGTACCAGTTTTAAGAAAAAATAGGACTTTTACCACCTTTATAGCTATCATGTGGTGAAGGGATTATAATAATAATAAAATAAACATGACTATGTAAATGATTTGTGGTACTTGATTAGTTAACCCTTTTAAATTTTAATTAATCAAATATGCTTATAGTATCAAAGTAAAACAATCAATTAGCTTGAAAATAGAAAGCTTGTTTAATTATTTTGTAGCTTCATTTATAACATGAACCTTGATAAATTAAATTAAATATTTCCAAGGAAAACAGTGGTTGCACATCATAGCTGGAAATGCTTTAGGGCCTTGGCAATATGCAGAATAAGCAGCAAGTCCCTACAAAGAACAAATGAATGGGGCTTCTTCAGGAGTGGGAGGAGACGATTATTCAGCCTGCATATATTTAATCTTCAGTCTGCCTCTCTTGCCCTATTTTTCTTTCCTGTCCTCCCATATTTCCCATCTATCACCCTCTCCCCTTTCCTTGTGTATTTCTCTTCCTTTCTCTTATTTTTCTATCACCTCCCCCATTAAGTCTATTCATACTCATACCATTTCTGCAAGCATGCTTATGTGTCTACCTTCTCGCTTCTGTATTACTGATGACATTTACTTACTGAGGTATAAACCAGTGCTTTGACACAGATTTCTCTAGGCCTGGTGCTATACCCTCAGTGCCTCATTTTGTATTAAACATGAATATTCCGTACCTATTCACCTGACACAGATATTTAGGATCAGTTCATGGTTGTAAAGAAAATTGGATATGTGATATTATTCTAGCATCTGATGAAGTAACCTGTTGCCTACAAAACTTCATGCTTCTCCAAACTGGTTAGTCTTATGATTCTAACCAGTGTCATGATATCTTGGATTGCTGTGAGATTCTTTTAAGGGAGCGCCTCAGTATGAACACTGTGCAAATACCTACACGATTCACAAGATTAACCCAGAAATTTCAAATTAGAATCCATAGTGTCAAAACATTGACCTGCTGTGGTCTTTCTGAGCTCTTTACAACAGAATTGCTCTATTTTGTCCATAGTCAAAAATATGTGAAAACTAAGAGCTGGCATTTTCTGAGGAGTGCCTTATAGATTAATGAGGTTGCATACCTTCTGCTTGACATCAAACTAACACAGCTAACCAAATTTATGAGTTTTAGTGTGAATGCAAAGTATTACCCTGTATCTAGTTTCTGTACAAGGAGGGGCAGAGGCCATGTTTTTTATATATTGCTGAATACCCAAGATATTACCCAAGATAGAATCTACCTGAAACCTTCATAAAGCTCTTTTAAATAACAACCTAAGCAACCTCTCTTCCCCACCACTTCTCTCTTTCTCCCCCTTCTCCCTTTTGCTTTGTGCTCCCCCCCATAGAATATCACTTCACTGTACCTAAGTTAAAAGCAGTAATGACCCTTCAGCACAAAATGCAAATCTTGTACGAGTCTTACAAATAATAAATAGTAACCCTTTATATTCAATTTTAATAAAGGCAACACAGTAAGTGCCACAGGCCTGTTAAGCATTTCAGTAATATTTGCTCAAATAGCTTTCATTAAAAGTAGAATTTAACTTGCTCTCGCCATATGTAATTGAAAGTGAATCTGAAGAGAGGAACTAGTCATAGATGTTAGAGTTGGAAGGGACCTCAGTAGGTCATTGAGTCCAACACCCTACCATGGGCAGGAAAGAGCGCTGGGGTCAGATGACCCCAGCTTGGTGCTTGTCCAGTCTCCTCTTAAAGACCCCCAAAGTAGGAGAGAGCACCACCTCCCTTGGAAGCCCATTCAGATTCTGGCAACCTTTACTGTGAAGAAGTTCTTTCTAAAGTCCAACCTAAATCTGGTCTCCGTTAATTTGTGGCCATTGTTCCTAGTTACTCTGGGGGGCGGGGCTAGTAAATAAAGCAGGGGTCAACAACCCCTGACATGCATGCTGAGCATGGCACACAAGGACATTTTGCTTGGCACCACTGCCAACTCAGGCTCTAAACAGCTGCTGCCAGCCATGGAGCCCAGGATGCTCCCAGCAGGTGGCTGGGAGGCTGCAAGCCCTGCTGCAAGCAGACTGGGCTCCGTGGGTCGGCTGCAGCCAGGAGGCTGCAAACAGCTGCTCCGGGCTCTGGCATGTTGGCACTCCAGCACCTTCCAAGGTAGACGTTGTGGTTTTTTTGGCACTTGGGCCAAAAAACGTTGGCTACCCCTGAAATAGAGCATCTCCTATTCCTTGCTGCCCTCCCCTGATGAATTTATAGGCAGTCACAAAATCACCTCTCAGCTTTATTTTGCGAAGCTGAAGAGATCTAAGTCCCTCAGTCTCTCTTTGTAGGGCCTTGCCAGCAGGCCTCTGATTATACTGGTGGCCCTTCTCTGAGTCCTCTCAAGATTCTCCGCATCCCTCCTGAAGTGCAGCGCCCAAAACTGGACGCAGTTCTCCAGCTGCGGCCAAATAGAGGGGAAGCATCACCTCCCTGGACCCATTCATTATGCATCTGCTAAAGTGTGGTTAGCTCTATTGATCAAAAAGCATTAATGTATCAAAAGGCATTAATGAATAGACCTGTTAAATGCTTAAGCAGTGCATTAATAAATAAAGCACAACACGCAATGTCAAAATTAACTACTCAATTTTGCTACACACAAAACTGAATAAAACAGCTGCTGTAGGAAAATGATTCAGATGCATGGGATCGCCATAAATGTATAATGACACAAAAAGAATGATGGTTTAGTTTAGTGGTTGGGTAGGCTCTTGTTTTACTATTTTTTAAATACACATTTTACATTGTACCTACAGTATGGTAAACTACTACAAGAAAAATACAGGCCATACTGATAGCCTCAAGTACAAGTCTAAGAATACTGCTAGTGATTCTTGCAATTAAAATGAAGCAGTGGGCCTACAAAATACATCTCAATGTTTTTTTTTTTTATTGTTCCTGAAACGTTTAACATGTGCTAAACTTCAAACACTGTAAATCTCTCTCATTTATATACCCATTACACCTGTTTTTTAATGCTACCATCACATAATTATATAATCCAAATGTGAAAAATACAAATATATAAAATCGCATGAGAACATATGTCATACCTTTTAAATGATCAGTTTCTTCCAAGCTTTGAGAGAAGCTTTTGAGCTTTGAGGGCTGTGAGTTTGGAGGATGACCCTGAGGGCTGCTCTGGTCCATGAAGCAGCCTCTGGCTCTGCAGGGCCAGCCACTGACTCTGTACCCGCAGCTGCTCCCAGCACCTGCCTGCAGCCCCAGGATTGGGATTGTGCTGGAGAAGGAGTGAGTAGGCTGCTGAAGCACTGGCCCAGCATCACTTTTCCCTCCTTACTGAAGGCTTCTGGTCTACCTACTCCTCAGATTCAGCCACTCCCCAGCTCTGAGGTCCAACAGCTCTGCTGAGAGGGGCTGGTCCCCCAGCCAGGGAACTGCACAGCCTCCCCCACCCTTTCCTTCCTCCTAGCTTTATCACTTTTGGGATAAGAGTCTCTGTGTCAGGTATGGGTGCTGCCTCATAGCTCCTAGGTACCTTGGGAAGCCAAGCCCTGGCAGCTGCTCCCAGCTCCCTACCCCAGGAGATGCTTGGGTGCAATTCTTTCTCTGCAACAAGTGGATCAATTGCATGCCCAGCGTCAGTTCCCACTCCACAGTTCTGAGACTGTGGCTGGGTTAGTTAGTGGGCAAACTGGCCACCGTGCAGCTCGTCCCTGGCAGGCACAGTTAGCTTTCCCTCTGAATTTTTCCCAGGGAATTTTTCCCCTTATTAGCAGGAAATCATATTAGCGCCCACTTTCTAAGCCACACACCCATAATGATTCTGGC
>NW_017729022.1:81608687-81610270 GCF_001723915.1 Gavialis gangeticus
ACTCCTGGTTTAATATAAAAACCTGAGGAACCAATCAATGATCACCAATTTTATGGCACAGTGATTGAGCTCTTTTTTATGTAATCTCCCAAGACACTCTTTGAAGCATATATATCTGGCCAGTAAAAGGCAGGCTGTCAAGGCTTGATGCCTCAGAAAGCAAAAAACCATCCATCCTGGCAGCTGCTGTATCTGTAAGGGGCTTCCCTTTATATTATAGGTAAACATACTCTTCTCCTCCTTTCTAGTCCAGTCCTGTGGATGCAATCCTCTGGGTTCGGGAGGGTGTTTAAATAAATGTACAACTTGATTAAACCAGTTTTAGATGCAGGTACACCCTGTGTTTATGTGTGTCAAGCTTATGATGTGTATGCTACAGTGTGCACCCCATAACCAACCACAAGTCATGTCTAATTACTACTAACATTCTTCCCCCATGGCAGCACGATTCTGTAGAAAAGGGAAAAAGTATCTATGTCTTTAGTACAGAACATCAGTCATTATGTATGAGAGCACTATCACAGTAGGCTGATTTCTGGGCTACCAAAGTTGACTGGTTTATAGCAGAGGTGTCAAGCATAAATTGATTGGTGGGCCATATTTCCTGCTTTTCAGGTACCTACAGGCCACACCTGTTGTGACTGTGGTAGACTCTGCTCATGGTGCTGCTGGGGCAAAATGGCCCGCCAACATGGCCAAAGCATAAGCAAAGACCAGGACTCTGATTGCAGTGGTGGGGACCATGGTTTGTGCCCTGGGCCAGTGTCCTGTTATTAGGAAGAGCCATCGCTATGGCTGGAAGTGATGGCACAGCCATGAGCCAGGGGATGAAAAAAGCAAGCCCTCCTACTTCAGCCACCGCTGCTGCTCACACCTGTTGCTGCGTGTCACTGATTCCAGTGGCCAGTGACAATGGGAAATGCTAAATACAGTGGCAGTCACAGTAGGGGCCACACCAGCACCTCCACCAACAGCAGCATTAGGCTGACTAGCTACTGTGACATGACCCCCACAAGTGAGCTGCTCCTGCTCTCACTCCTCCATTCTGGTGCATCTTTCCTCACCAGGGCTCTGATATGATAGTGAGAAGCCCTGGAAAGAGATGGCAGGCCAGATTACCTACCTCTGTGGCTCAATTGTATGATACCCCTGATTTATAGAAACCTATCACTCCAGAAATGAATGGGATTTGGTTTGGTTTTTTGGGGTTTTATTATTTTTTTTTTTGAGGGGGGGGAGTTTAAAGGACATTCTTCCCCTCCCATAATGTGTACTAATTCAGTATATTTGAAGTGTTGTAGAGTAGTGAATTTACTTTTCCCTCTCAGGGACTTGGCTTCTCAATAGGTTTCCTTTCAGGCTTTCCCCTATGATTTCCATGTTAAGCAAAAAATCTTTCGTTGGCTCTTACACTGAAATGGCCCCACTTTTCTCTTGCCTTCTCACAATGTATTCAGGCATTTGAATTATTTGGCAGAAGAGCTTTACTGGGTATTACACAGGTACAGGTAAGAATAGAAGAGACTGCTCAGATGAAGAAGCAGAGGCGGAGGTTAAAAACGGACAGAGAAGGAAGCCTGACA
>NW_017729022.1:81615270-81620807 GCF_001723915.1 Gavialis gangeticus
ACAGGTAAGAATAGAAGAGACTGCTCAGATGAAGAAGCAGAGGCGGAGGTTAAAAACGGACAGAGAAGGAAGCCTGACAGCCAGAATCATTATGGGTGTGTGGCTTAGAAAGTGGGCGCTACACTGTGGTGCTGTAAGCAGGAAGCTATCGCTGGTTGTTTGATCCCTTCTGTATTCATGAAATCAGGACACTGCACATTTTTGTACAACAGAAATGTCTTACTTCATCACTAGTTGTATCCTACAAGACCCCTGACTTTCTGATGAGCTTCACACTTTAAAAATAGAGTCTATACTGTCTTTTTAGGAAGAAGGAAAAAACTTCCCTACCTCCAATAAAGACAGACAAGGAATTAAATGTAGATGAAACTAACCTATGTGGAATTCAGCAAGCAGTATATTACTCTAGCTCAAATACTGTGATTTTTAAAAGTAACATTACCCTAAGTCTCCTGGTAACTAAAGGAACCTGCTAATGGAAATTGAGTAGCAAGCGCTTACTCCTCACAGGAATATATTAGTGACTTAAGTGTTTTGACACACTTTCAAAAATCTTAAAATATATAGCATGTGATTGGGGTAAGTCACTATCATTCTTCAGAGTCAAAGCCAGTATTTACATAAATGACTTAGGGCAATGTTACACTTTGAGAATCGTCTGCAAATAAAAGTATAACAAAAAAAAGAGAACTCAAGAAACAGAACAGGATGACAAAAGTAAAATTACTTTCAGAGTTTTTCTTCAGGCACCTTTACCTTCAATATGATGAATGTTTACTTGTGCAAAAGCATTGGTATACATTTTCAATATAATTGTATACTTTTATACCTGATGTAACTATTCATATATATTCTGAGCTACAAACACAGCTTTGGTACCCTCCCTATGTCTAAACATTCATTTTTGCAGTTATTGGAAACAGCAGGAATGATGAAGAAAATGCATGCTTGATGTGAAGGAGTATCCAAGGCAAAAGCAGCATAAGCAGTAGAACACATTCACTGTTTTCAGTTCATTACCACTGCTTCCTTCATTTATGCAATGCTCACAACAAATTTGTATTTCTTTGTATTTGGTAATATATTTTCTTACATACCACATGCCCCCAAATTATATGCACCTTGATTGGGAAGGCCAAATGTTGGGAGAAAAAAGATGTTTTCAAAGTCAGAACCAACTGTGTGACAGTGTCCAGGATGTATAGCATCTCAAGAGAGAGTCTGAGTGAGGCAGCAAGAACTTCCTAGTGTGACATGATAGCATCAAGGGTAGGCCCCAGACCAGGGATAGGCAACCCCTGGCATGGGTGCTAGTGTAGCGCACACAGGCATTTTGCTTGACATGAACACCTCAGGACAGATGGTGGGGAAGGGGCTGGGGCTTTGCTGCCACAACAAGGATTGGGCTCCTTGCAGCCTCCCCCATCATCCACCCCTGGCACACCAGCATCTTACAAGTTGAGGTTGTGGGTGTTTTTGACAGTCTCCCCAAAAACATTGCCGACCCCTGCCCAAGATCCTAACAAGGGCAGTACCAAAATTGTTACTTCTTTAGTAGAAATAGCTTTTTATCGACATTCTGTAACTAATAGTGTTGCTCCTATACCACAAACCTCATCAAGATATGGCAGACTGCTCACACCAGCTCATTTGCCCTGAGCCACCTCAATTACTTTTTCAGATCTAGGCTAAAGCTCTCAGCTAAGAGCTACTGCAAATTCTTTAGAAGCTGAGAGAAGTTTAATAGTGAACTCTACCGCTCCTGCTTTCTACGCCTGAAAGAAGGGGCAGCCATTTTGGCAACCACTGGAGCAATGTCTTCATGCTTCTACTCCAGCAAAAAGAATAAGCTTCCCTATTTAAGACATGCACCACAATTCTGGAGGGCTGATTGCAGGGGAGGGGAAGGGGAATGTGGTATACAAGTAAATATGGTAATCAAAATTATTTTGAAATGTTCTGCTAACAGCTTAAGCTGTTTCTTTTATGTGCAAAAAAACTTGTCAGTACTATTTGTTTGGAGCAGTTATCTATGTTGTTGGATTGTCTTTTCCACCCATGTCAGAAGATCTTTATTTTTGTTCACTGAGTAGATGACAAACTAATAAAGGGGACTGGAGGGGAAAATAAAAAGTATGAACATGCTGTTGGAACTCTGAACCTCTTGGGAGATGCTGTGAAGACTTAAATGGGGGATAAAGAGGCAAGAATAAAACATTTAATATTTTAACTTATTGGGTCATATAAATCTGGTCTGAAATATCATAGTTTGGAAAAATAAGTTGTAATATTTAGTGGGAGGGATCAGGTATAAAATTAATTTATTTGTGTAGTAAAAGTCATTATAAGCCAGAGGCAAAATGTGCCCTGCGGGCCATACTATCCGACCCCTGAGCCCCTAAAAAATTTAGAAAATTAATATTTATCTGCCTCTGGCTGCCTGTCATGTGGCCCTCGATGGCTTGCCAAAACTCAGTAAATGGCCCTCCACCTGAAATAATTGCCCACCCCTGTAATATAAACAATGGTTTGAGCAATGGAGTGACATGTGAAGCCAGCCGGAAGGCAGTCTGGTCCAGCGTAAACAGCATAGGACTGAAACTTAGAAAAGTTTCATTCTTTTCTTGGCTCTGCTACAAGTCCCCTGGGTGATTTCTGTGCCAGTTTCCTCATTGATACAACTGAGATAATGATGTTTATCTTCTGTGTAGAGTTTTAAGACCTACTGCTAAAGATGTTACACAAAAGGTAGCTATTATTATTAGTTCCTTGATGTGGTTAAGGAAGCTTCTGTGTGTCATGGGTCCAAAAAACAAACTGCCCCACTGCCTAATCCAATACTGAAATGATGCATCCACTTCTAATTTTCAATACTGTTCAACAAGTATCAGGTGTAGCAGAAGTGCAGGGAGAAACACCTACCCCTTACACAGAGGTTTAAAAATCAGAATGGCAGCAGGGATGCTTTAACTAAAGCTTGTTCAATGAGCACCCGCACCAACATTTTTAAAGTGCCCTCAGTGCCATTTTGAAGTGTGGGGACACTGAATACATAAGCAGCAGAGACTGCCTCAATTAATTGAGTCTGCTTTGACATACTCTCATTATAGTACATGGGAACATCTACAGGAACCCCATAGTGTGAACTTGGTAATGGGAAATAATGAATGTAAAATGCAGTCTTGCCAAACCCAGCTGCCAAAATTAAGACTTGGATCTAGCACAATTCAGTTTTAGCTTTCTTTGGTTGTTTGGTTTTTAGACATTACAGCTCATGTTTCTTAAGCTTTTCTCTTCAACCACAAGACCTGGACTCTCAATATATGTATATGTATAATTTATATATATGTAAACCTTCAGTTCCTACATGGTTGCATGAATCCAGAAACTCTGAAAGGAAAAAACATTGAAAATACCAAGAGCTAGCACCACTGAATGATTTATAGTTGGGTAGGGGAGAATGGGTCCTGTTGTCCTAGCTGAAAGTTTCGGAATTGCCTCGTCTCGGGGTTTTCAACGTTTTTTAGTCTAAGTACCCGTGGCAGCTGGATGCTGGGAGGGTAGTGCATAACCGAATGCTGGTGGGGGGAGAGGGTAGCACACAGCCAGACACTGAGCGGGGTGCAGGGGTGGCATGTGGCTGGACACACAGAAGGGAAGTGGGGGCGGCGTGCAGGTGGGCAGGGATGGAGCACCACAGGCTCCAAGGAGCAGGGCTGGGGCAGGGCAGGGAAGCTCACCAGGCTGGGGAGAAGGCAGCGGCACCCCCCTGTGGAGCGGGGAAGCTCCCCGGGCTGGTGTGTAGTGGTGGTGGCCACAGTGTGCGAACTTTCAGTTCAAGTACTCCCAGGGGTACACATACCCCCGGTTGACAGCCCCTGGCCTAGTCAAATGAGTAAAATTACACAAAAGAACTATAACTGCTAACATGCACAGGATGCCCACAGAAGCAGAGACTGCAGTGGGGTACTACTCTTAACTCAACTCTTAACTTTCTGAGTCATCTTTAAACCTATCTAGCTACTTTTGACAAGTTATCATTGTTCATCAGAAAATTGTGGGCATAATTTCTTTAAACCTTAACTAATCTACAGAAACATGAAACTCCAGAAATTTCACCTACAGGGAACTGGTTTGTTTTTTTTAGTTAGAAACTACTAAAGATAGAAATGCTCATTTTGAGAGAGGAAATGGCTCAATTGATTAACAGTGAGGAAACAGCTGCTTGCCCACTGATTCACTGGTGCAAGTCCATTGTGCAGCAAAGCAATGGAAAGCCATGACCATCTTGTAATGTAGGTGCTGACAGGCCAGTAATTTCAGGGTTAGTAATTTCCCTCCATTTTGTAATCCATTTGGTGTCAGCATCACAGAAAGCATCACTGCATTTGGCTTTAATTAGCCCTTGCTCATAGATGTCTTTCTTATCTATTTATAGTCTGTGGGAGTAACAATTTAAGTAGCATAAAAAACCCTACTCTGTCATCCTTAAGTGTGCCTTTAATACCAGGCTAGAGGCCTATTGAGATGATGCCAGAATTGGGTAATTTCTCCTCAGTTGAGGAAACTTGGAGTCTCTCTACTGACTCTGTATTTGTTGTACATTTAAACAGAAACCTAAATCTCCAAAGGTTGTCAGTCTAGCACCTTTTTATGGGCTCTGACATGTTGCTCTAGGCTTGTCTACATGAGGAAAATGACTAGAATAGGTGTGCAGTTAGCTAGTCCACAGTTGTTGTTCTGGAACTGCTCTCTGCTACAATGCAATGTCCAGGTGGAGAGACATTCCAGGCAAGGTTCTTTGAGTAGACGTGGTATTTTTTATCAGACCAACTGAGTAGTTGGAAAAAAGTTCTTTGCAAGCTTTCAGGTGCAATTGCCGTTCTTCAGGCATAGGGAATCTCTGTTGGTCTGAGACTCCAAGGAATGAAAGAAGCTAAAAGTGTGACAGGATATCAGTGAGAATGTAAATAGGTGGAAATTAGGGAAACAAAAGGTAGAAAATGGAAGGGAGGGGGAGAAAAAGGAGAAAACCAAGAGCTAAGTTAGGGAGAGACTACTATAGTAGTTTTCCAAGGTAGAAAAAAATGCTGTCTGTGAAAAAGGAAATAGCTGGAAATGTGGAAGACAAAGGGTAGAAAAGGAGGGGAGGGGAGAAAGGGGAGGAAAGAAAAGTGTTAAAAGCTCAGGTCTGGCAGACCATTCTAGTCTGGCATAGAGTGCCTACATGGGAAACTAGATTGTTGTAGAATAACATCATTCACACAAGCTGTTATGATCAGTTTCCCTTGATAGAAAGGGCCTCTCAGAAATAGCTTGAAAGGAAAGGTGAGTGAAGGGTGTGACCGGTGGCAATGCGTAGGGGGTGCACAGGGGTGCACGTGCACCCCCTGAGAGCACCGGTGCACCCCCTGATGGCCACACTTGCTGCTTAGGCAATGGGCAGGCGGGCAGGTGGGAATGCCAGTTCCTTCTCTGCAAGCATCAGCTGATTGCTGCACTTACTGCAGCCGCTTTTGGATCGCTTATGGGGGAAC
>NW_017729022.1:81620817-81673730 GCF_001723915.1 Gavialis gangeticus
GGGCCCCCCTTTTGGCCCCTTTTGGGGGTCCCCCCCCCCCCCCGGTTGGTGGGACTGGTCGCAGGGGGACACGTGCCCACCCTGGCTAAGGTGGCACCAGTCGCCCATGGCTGTTGCTGTGTGAAAGCTGTGTTGCACTTTTTGCTTTCAGTGTGAGTGCAAGAGAGAAATGTGCGGAGATGACTAAGTAAAGGATGTTGCAGCTAGAAAGTTAGAAGCTTCCTTAAAATAACAACGTTTTTAAAATATGTTAACCAAAAAACAACACCCTGCTCCCACAAACAACATTCTGTGGAAAAATTCTATGGATACAGCCACAAGGTTTTCCTTTGTATGTATTCTTCTGTAATACTTGAGCATGCTAGACCGGGATATCAATGATTTTCCAATTTAATTACCAAACTGCTAATAAAGAATAAAACTTGGTTAATGCTTCATTAGATACCTATAGATATATATGTCATATATAGTGACATAAGTATATAGTGACATAAGCAAACTGAAAAATGTATTGCAATCCCAAGAGACTTTAAGAACTGTGTATTTCAACCCTTTTGGTTAAGTTGTACAGACTTGGTTTAAAAAGAACAGTCATGTTTTGTTTCCTGTCCATGCTTTGATTCTTATTGATTCTTTATCCTTGGCTGAACTTTCTTGGCCAAAGGTAATTGGTTCAAAGTGTAAAGATTTGTAAAACGTGTGAAGTGCATTAGACAGTTACAAGATGATATTGATTTATTGTAATGAAAGAGTTAGTACAGATGCTGGCCAGAAACCTGTCTAGGAAATAACCCATAATACATGGAAGCATTCATCTCATCTTAAACATTTGGAGTTCATTTTTTTTCAAATGCTATATGTTATCTTCCTCCCCACTCCCCCTCCCTAAAAGAGTGGGTTAAAAACTAGCTTAATTGTGGCTCCTGACCAGAATTCTAATTAGGGCCATGGGCAGACATTCAGGGCATTTACACACATGCGGCGAGTTTGCTCTGACGCACTGGAAATCCACGTAAATTGACACGCCTGGTGCTGCATCAAGTCCAGGTACACTTTGAACTAAAACATGTTCTATGTGCTTTAGTGCAAAGCATGCTGCTGCCATTTTCTCAGCGCTGATGTGCACTACACCACTAATACATCTGCACTAGACTCTGTGCCGGGTGCTTTTAATTAACACGGCTCACTAATTAAAAGCTCCCAGTGCTGTGGAAGGAGCACATGTAAAAATGCCCCATGTTTCTACTGAGCAAATTGCTGTTCTCGCAGTAGCAAACAAAAGTGGATAGACATTCAAGCTTTTTCTCCCAGAGCAAAAATGGCTGCTCCAGAAAAAAAAACTAACTCGGGAACAACCAAGATTGTTGCTCACGGGAGACTGAACAGCCATACACTTCCTCCCAGCTTAACTCCTCCTGGACAGTGCTGTCAGCCAGTTAGCAGTAACATTTGGCAGTCTGCCGCCTGGCCCCGACCCAAACCCAGGCTCCAAGTTTGTCTTGCACCATGTCCTGCACCTTCAGAGATGTTACAAATTCCTGAACACAAATATTTATTACAGTTAACAGGTGTTGTTACATATTTTTGCTTTGTGAGGCTCAGTTCCTAGAGAGATTCTGTAGCTACTGACAAAAACTCCCATGCAATTTCCTGTGTTACATTATTTCTTTTTCCTCCCCTTTTAATTTCTCAGTCGGTGGGCCAGTCGAAGTGCTACAGCACAACGTAGGAAAGATCGCCTCAGACAACATTCAGAACATATTGGACTGGACAATGAATTGAGAGAGGTAGGTGGTGGTATCTGCTGACACCAGGAGACCTGAACCCAGAACTTGAATGTAACTTGATTTATACCTGCCGTAAGTTTTGCATTCATCTTTGTAACTATTAGATTCCTGGACATTGCAGATGTTTGTATCAAAAGCACATTTAAAATTTTCAAAATTATCTCCATAGTATTGTAACGGGATATTGTTTTTTTAAGGAAAAAAATTATAAAGGAACTTACAATTGGTGTATATTGGTTGGACTGTTACCATACCTGAAAGTTCATGATTGCAAATACTGCAATATGCAAATGAAAGGAAAGAAAACAGACTTGCGGTTTAATTTTTCTATCTTATTTAGGTATTTACAATACAGGGTCACAGTTTAGTATTTCAGTATTTCATATGCTTATTTGCTGCTCTGGAACTCAATCCTGTCTCTACATCTGTGAAGGCAGTGCAGGATTCAGTCCAGTATGATGCATTTAACTTTTGTAGAGACCTTAAGATAAACAAAGGGACTGTTTCAAGACTGAGGCAGGATTTGTTGTAGAGGCTTTGTATTGTTGTGTATTGAATAAATTAGTACTTTTATTAGAAAGTCCATTTGAAACAGTAAGAGTATGTTTTATTACTTGTGCCCAAAGCTTGAAAACTCCCACACATCTTGTAATCCTTAATTGCTTGTGCTTTTCTTCCTGTCTCTTAAGTTTCTCCTTCATTTAAAAATATATTTCCTTCCATATTTTTTAACTATCTGTATTTTTTTAATTCATCATTAGCAAAAATAAAACGTTTGTGCTGTTTTGCTACAAATGTTACTGACTAAACTTGACCAGTGTTGTCATCTGCCATTAAAAAAAAAATGAAATTGCCATTCTTAGACTCTAGTTCAAATATCTTTTCACAGAAACAAAGCAAATGGCATTTGTAAACGTTTATTACTGGTTTTCATGTGACAACAAATACAGTTCTAAATGTTGTCTTGTGTATCAACATAACTCTCTCAGTGCTTTGTCATGTATTTACTTTTTCCTTTTTTCCTTTTGCTGTGGATCATATGCATGCTTGTTTTGCTTTGTCTCCTCTCTCTCTGTTTTTTCTGCCATTGGTGTATCTGCCTCCTCTTAGCCATCGGAGGAGCTTTTGATTCGTCAGAACTCAATGGCATTCTGGGAGTGGGATCAGGGACCACCCCCTCCTGCACGACCTCCTAAAAAATCGTTCTCTGAATGCTGTCTGGTATGTTCTGTTTGCTCTTGCTGAAAGCTGCTTTGAGAGTTGTTGTTAGAACAAAGTCACTGCCTTCAACATCACTGGAACCTCTCCTTAGTATAGAATGTGCACTCACCCCTGTAGTTTAATAAAGTGTGGTTATACTCAGAAAAAATACTATAGAAATGGAGTCATGGGGTTGCGTATTCACACTCTAGCTAAATTTACCATTTTAAGACTTATTTTTATTGTTAGGCTTATACACTCAGCTTGAGGTCTCAAATTCAATGTGTTTTTTTCCACCCCCCAATCCGCAAAATTAGGTTGCCAGTAAAGGTAATAGTACTTGATTCACTGGCTTTTCTATAAAGCTTCTAAGACCAATAGAGTTAGCAGAATTAAAAATGTTTGTCAGTGTAATAACCAGATATGGCTTGATGATCTGCAAGAAACAGAATATGCTTGTCTGTTTCCCCCCTGGTGCATGCACATATAGGTGTGCATGCCCATGCACACACAATCTTCAGACTATAACTGCACTTTGAATTTGTTTTATTTCCTTTCCCCTAATAGATCTCTCTGTTAGCTAGTCCCTTTACTTTTTCACTATTTATGTGAATTTTGGCACTAATTAAATTAAAAAGTTATTTTGAGGTTACAATTTGAACAGCATACTTTCATTCAGTTGCAACTTGATGTTACTGCCTAAAACATTGTCTCAGTTTTTCATTTGGCTTTCTCCTTTCTAGTCTTATTCACCCATAATGTGCTTGGGTTTTAATTAGGTAAACTTTTTTATCTTCAGTTTGAAGTTTGTTTAAACTGATTCTTAGTTGATATGTCCAGATTTGCATTTTGCAATGATCTTCCACTTTTTTTTGTTTTAAATAATAAATTTTAACTTGCAGCAATATGAGTTTGGGTTTTGTTCTTACTAAGCAACTTAGTCCAATATCTGTTTCTGCCAAGAAAGGAATGTCTGAGTGCTGTAAAGACATTGTGTACTGCCCAACTCAACAGAAAGCCCAGCAGTCCAGTTAAACAGCAGCACTGAGTCTCTGAAGGAGTCATCATCACCCATCCCATTTGATAGCCGAGTGGTGGTTGAACTATATAGGACCTTAAGTGCAAGCATCATTTACTAGATGGAAACAAGTGAGGAAGTCTCAGGTGTTGCATAGATATGAGAAGCATTTACTTTTTGCAATATAAGAACATTAGCACTGTTTTTAATCTGTTTTATTCAGCAGCATTCTAACAGATTATCCAGTTTATCATCATTTGCCAAGTGTAAGTGCTTGGCTTGTTTTTTTTTGACGAAAAAAAGTATGTTGCATGAATTAAACATGGGGCATTGTTTTAAAAATGATGTTGAATATCAAGCCCTGGACCTATATTTTGACAGCTTGTTGTGGCCCAGTTATTGATGTTCTAATTGAAGTTCATGTTATTACTATTAATGACAGAGAATGTTTCAGTCTTCTGAAAAATCTAGTCACTGAGTTGGGTTTAACAGCCTAACTTGGAAAATCTCTTTTTTTTCTTTTTTTTAAAAACCTTGGCCTTACACTGCACAGTAAGTGCCAGTGTTTTTTTCTCTGTAGTTTATGTTAATATCATTTTCCAAAAAGAGTTAAAAATCATTTTTGTTTATTATGTGGACTTTTTAAAGTTGCCAGTGATTCAAGAAGGTTAATCTTTTTAAATTGTCCTCCTTATCGTATACAGTTTTTCTACCTAGACGGTCTAAGCAAAACATTCATTAAAATTACTTTACTGGGATTTATATTCGCCTCCCTAATCAGATCAGATTGGTCAAGTGATTTTAATTTTTTGCTAGCAAAAATCAAACAACAATGGAAAGACATGTTTAGTGCAGTTTTGGATTAACTAAATTTGCTGACTGAAGGTATCTTAGTTATTAACACTTCAACTAACTCTGTATCAAGTAGCTAACACCACAGTCCTCTAGTTAGTTCTTGTCTGACTGCTGCTACTGCATATATATTGCACGAAAAATCTCTTGCTGCTTCTGCTGTCCAGTGAAAGTATTATGCTTCTCCACTCCTACACTTAAGATAATTCACTGACTTTTTATATCAACATTTGTTTCTCTAGGATTAATGAAATTAGGACACTCTTTTTTCATACTTATGCTAATTCTGCTTCTTCTAGAAATATATGCAGGAGGCAAGAAGTTTAGGAAAAAATCTAAGGCAGCCCAAACTCTCGGATCTTTCTCCAGCTGTAATTGCTCAAACAAACTGGAAATTTGTGGAGGGATTACTGAAAGAATGCCGTATGAAGGTAACCTTTCTTTTTAAGTGTATTCTACCATTAATTAGTAGTTTGTTATAAACCTTGCCCTGCAGCTTCTCCCACAGAATTTATTGATAACTCTCTGCCTAGAGATTTTAAAGAATTAATCCCTAGAGGTGGTTTCCTGAGGCGTATCTACACGAGACATTTACTGCAGAGTAGACTAATTAGCTCTGCAGTAAATGTCTCACGTCTATGCATCCAGGGCTATTAGGCTGAGGGATTTGGGACTCTTCAGTCTGGAAAAGAGAAGGCTCATGGGGGACTTGGTAGCAGCCTATAATTATATAAGAAGGGTACATCAGGACCTGGGAGAACAGCTGTTCACCAGAGTTCCCTAAGGGATAACAAGGTCCAACGGCCATAAACTTCAGGAAGGCCAATAAGGCCTAGACATAAGAAAAAAGTTCTTTATGGTGCGAGCATCCAGGGTCTAGAACAGACTTCCCCCAGAGATGGTGCAAGCACCTACTCTGGACTCTTTCAAAAAACATCTGGACATTTTTCTTGCTGGGATCACTTGATCCCAGCTGAGTTCCTGCCTATGGCAGGGGGCTGGACTCGATCTCACAAGGTCCCTTCCAGCCCCTAATGTCTATGAAATCTATGAAACTAATAAACTCTGCAGCAAAGTAGTACTTGTAAATACGAGTATTATCCCACTGTGGTGTTTTTTGCTCTGCAACAAGGCAAACGTAGATGCTGACATGGCTGGTTGGGGCACAAGGGTGCTTCAGTGTGGGGGCTGCCTGCCCTTGTGCCCCAGCCAGCCCCTCCACAGCATGTTGAGCCAAGTTGGAGCAGCCCCAGGCTCACAGGCTGACATCCTGGGTCCTCTGCTAGCTGGGGCTGCTCCGACCTGGCTCAATGTGCTGTGGTGTGGGGTTCATGTTCTGATGGTATGCCCTGAAGCAATAAACTCCAACACAGTATGCAGCAGAATTTATTGCTGCATGCTAATAGCATGTGTAGACATACCCTGTAATGGCAAAAGGAGTCCTAAATAGAAGCTCTTCAATCTTGTAATTTCCAGGTGCTAGACTGTGTGAAAAAGAACAAAAAGATTACTGTCTTCAGTATTTATGTTTCCACATATGCAGTTGTTTGGTTGTTCCAGAAATTAAATGGGAAAGAAACAGCTAGCCAAATTAAAAATTCCTAGGCCTCTGAACCCTGCAAAGCTAGAGGAGAAGAGGGATGAGACACAGCAGTCTGAATAGGCCCTGAATTAATATGCTTTCTGTTAGCATCCACACTCTGCCATTGAAAGAGAGATGGGGTACTGAGCTTGGTGAACCTGTGGTCTGACCCAGCATGGCATTTCTTATGTTTAAAGGTGTAATTTGCTTGATTCCAAATTGGAGGAAAAGCGTCCATGTAATTTCTATTAAAATGTGATTCGCACTCTAACAAGTATTGGGAGTCTCCATCAGTCCAAAAGAAACTGTCCAGGTTATGCAGTTGTTGTGTAGGCTACTGAAGTAGAACTTTCTTCTTGGGATTATTAGAAAAGCCCTCTGTATATGAACAGTTTAACATCTACATGCATTTGCATGAGTCATAGTGTATGGAGTTTAAAATTCCTGATGGTAAACTTTATTTGGAAACTTTCCATTTAATTCTTTTTTTTTATTTGGAAGTAGAAACACTAATCAGAATTCAGGATGCACTGTATGACTTCAATCCAGAAAATGTACTCTTAGACAATGGCTAATCTGGCAAATTTCAGAGTCTGTTGGATGACATTCTCTGTACATTTTGTCTTTTAGACGAAACGTATGTTGGTAGAGAAGATGGGCCACGAAGCAGTAGAGCTTGGACATGGAGAGGCCAACATAACAGGTCTGGAGGAAAACACATTGATTGCAAGTCTTTGTGACCTGTTGGAAAGAATCTGGAGCCATGGACTACAAGTCAAACAGGTTGATAACTTTAAGAAGTCACTTTATAGATTATGGCATTTAGTACATAATAAAAGTATATATTGTAATCCATCCCTCAACCATATAAATAACACATGGTTCTCTAAGTAGGCCTGAGTTTATCTAAACACTTTGAGTAAGCTAATCAACTCTTAAGATTTTTTTGAGACTTTGAAGAGCATCTTTCCACCAATTGTAATCATAATGTCATAAAATAATATTTTTAGCTTTAACCTCAGGAGTAGAAGGCCAGGGTAAGAACGTGGAGGAAAGGAATAATGGAGCCAGGCAAGGCTACATGATTTGTTGGAGAGTGTTAAATTGGGATTGTCCTTTCCTATTCCCTGGTCTCATGGGGCATTTATACACGTGCTCCAGGAGCAGGCAGGAAAGGGGGGTGCTTTAATTAGAGTGGCTCTGATAGCCACTGTAATTAAAGCACCCAGAACATCTCTTGTATCAGTGTCCCTGCGCTTAAAAATAGCAGCAAAGTCACTGTAACTAAAACTGATTTGACAAGATTTAGTTAAAGCACCCCCACTGCCATTTTAAGCATGGGGATGCTGATGCACAAGACAGTGGAGTCTGTTGGAGTATAGTAATTACCATGCTGTAATTATGAGCCTTGCTGCTTGTGTACTGGTGCCCTTAATCTAGGAGCAAAGGACTTGAAAAACAACCTTCACACTGATCTTCTGGATCTATTAAATCAACAAACTGTGATCTATAAAACCATCACCATTTTTCTTTTGACAACCTCCTTCCTGCTCTTTAAACTTTACTAAGTACTCTTTTTCTAGGGGAAATCTGCTTTGTGGTCCCATTTGCTTCAATACCAAGAAAGGGAAGAGAAGCAAGAACATAATGCAGAGTCACCAAGTGAGTATTCAGGAGTTCACTCTCTATATGGTATCTTTCACCACTGAGTGAGGTTAATTTTGGTAGGACTGAGACCAAAAGCACTTTGTGTTAGTTTTGTATTATCAATGTATTGGTGATAATTGTTGTCACACTTAATTTTGAGATATTTCTGAAATTTACTTGACCTCTGAGCCAAATACAGTATTTTCCACATGTCATGACATACTAACTCTCACCTTCAGGAAAATCATCAGCTATGCTTCCCTTAGTTCCGTTTTAACTCAAACTAAACAATGAATAAGGTATGAAATGAAGTATAAGCTTCTGTTAGTTGGTGGTAACATTTGTAAAGTGGTTGAAAACATGAGTCAACTTAAGGCACTAATATTTTTCCAGTCTGTCTTATCACATTCCTTAAATACCCATTAAAATTACTGTATTACTGTAGATTTTCTATAAGATATTTAAGGCTGCCTATACGTGTGCTTTGCGGGGGCGGCATTTTAATTAGAGCAGTTCTCAGACAGCCATTCTAATTAAAACGGCTCACTGTCAAGTTTATTAAGCTTTCACGTGTTTAAAAATGGCTGCGGGACACTTTATCTAAACTTCATTTGGTGAGGTTTAAATAAAGCACCCCCATGGCCATTTTAAAATATGTGGGGGTGGGGAAAGGGGGGCTTAATACACATAACCATGAGGCAATGCTGGAGTGTTCTAATTAGAACTAGGTTAATTGAGCCTGCTCAGACGTGTTCTAATCAGAACGCAAACAAGCACATGTAAAGGCAGGCTAAGCCTAAAATCTTTTAAAATCTTTTTTTCTTGAAACAGCGTTACAAAAGCAGATGTTTCTATCTCATCCATAACCTGCTTATTAACCCAGGTAATAAATTATGAAAATTGTCCTACCTATGCCCAGAGGACAAACTTTGCTGTTCTAGACTGTAATGGAACTTACTGGCCAATTGCATATCAGGTGTCTGAGCTTTGACCTGGCATAGGATGCATTTCCTAATCATTTTTTAAAGAGAATTTACCAGAAAATAGAGCATTATACACACAAACCTATCAGATACAAGTATCTGAGGATATGTAACCAGGATCTAGGTTTCCCTTTAGGATAGAACCAATGCACTTCATAAAATACTTTACAGTAAGAGGGATGTTAATATTTCTATATGGGCATATGGTTCTTCCCTTTGTCCTGGCAGCTCACTAACCTTTGGGAAAGGAGTCGCATCTTTTTCATTATCACCTTTCAGAGATCTTGCTCATATGCTGCAAGTCAGATTTGAAGGAACACATCTTTCAGGATTAGCTCTAAGGCTGTAGCTATGGTTAAATCTGTCTCTTACTCACTAAAGCTTTTTAATATCTATGAGTAATGGGCAGCCACCAAGCCATCTGACTGGCAGGCACAAATTCCAGAATGCAAAGCAAGTCTTGCAAATTAGTCTTACAATACCAGAGTTCAGAAATCCTCAATATTCTTAGCATCTAATATGCTGGTCTTAATTCCTCTTAAATTAATAAAGTACCTCCAGTTGTACAAGTTTACTGTCAAGAATTTTATCAACTAAGTCATTCTGGAACAGATTAACATGCATATATTTTATATGCAAAAGAGGAGGCATTAGATGATTCATCTTAAATCTCCATGTTTGTCCTTGGTTTAATGAAAGAAAAAGTAACTTAGATAACATGGAAACAAATTGGAAAACACTTCACAGAGCAACATCGCTAAATATGCTTGCAACTTTGCAGCTATCAATGGTTTCATAGTTTCATAGTTGGTAAGGTCGGAAAAGACCTGAGCAGATCATCAAGTCTGACCTCCTGCTGTGGCAGGAAAGAATGCTGGGGTCAAATGACCCCAGCAAGGTGATTATATAGCCTCCTTTTGAAGACCCCCAGGGTAGGAGCAAGCACCACTTCCCTTGGAAGTTGGTTCAAGATCCTAGCTGCCCTGACTCTGAAGTAGTGCTTCCTGATGTCCAGCCTGAACCTACTCTCAGTCAGTTTATGGCTGTTATTCCTAGTTACTCCTGGTAGTGTTCGGGGGAACAGGATCTCTCCCATTCCCTGCTGGTCCCCCTTGGTAAGTTTATAGATGGCCACCAGATCCCCTCTCAGCCTTCTCTTGTGAAGGCTGAACAGGTTTAGGTCCCGCAGCCTCTCCTCATAGGGTCTGCCCTGCTGTCCCCTGGTCGTGCAAGTGGCCCTCCTTTGGACCCTCTCAATGCTGTCCGCATCCCTCCTGAAGTGCGGCGCCCAGAACTGGACGCAGTACTCCAACTGCGGCCTGACCACTGTCACATAGATGGGGAGGATCACCTCCTTGGACCTGCTCGTGATACGTCTGTGGATGCATGACAAGGTGTGGCTGGCCCTACTGACCCTGTCCCCACACTGTTGGCCCATGTTCATCTTGGAATCAGTAATGACTCCAAGGTCCTTTTCTGCCTCTGTGCTGATGAGAAGGGAGTTCCCCAGCCTGTAGGTATACTGCTGGTTCTTCCTCCCCAGGTGCAGCACCTTGCACTTGTCAGTATTGTCAGTTTAGGACAGGAGTGGGCAAAATACGGCCCGGGGGCCAGATCCAGCCCGCCAGGTCATTCTGTCCAGTCCACAGGGCCCCTAAAAATTTTTGAAAATTAATATTTATTTGCTCCTGGCTGCCTGTCAAAGATGACAGGACCCAGGGGCAGTAGGGCTCAGAGGAAACCGGTGGCAGGACCCAGCAGCAAGGCCTGCCCAGCCCTGCCCCCAACAACCAGAAACCTCTGCCTAGCAGAGGCTCCTGGCCTGGGACCATGGGGCTGTTCCTGCTTCCCTGTGCCAGAGAGGGAAATGCAGCCCTCAGCAGCTTGCCAGAATTCAGTAAGTGGCCCTCTTCCCAAAATAATTGCCCGCCCCTGGTTTAGGATGTCTTCTACAGTTGCATGTAGAGGCCGGGGGAAGACCAGCTCTTAGGTAGTTAGGACTTGACCATCCAAGGGTCACAACCCAGGTGATCAAGAACAGGCAAAGTGAGGGAACCCAGGGTCCCAAGCAGTCTTGGGATCAGGGGCAGGTGGGTCAGGAAGGCAAAGTCTGTAAGGGGCTGGGATGTAGGTGGTGATCTTGGGTAGAACCACAAGCCCAGAGTGAGGGGGGGCATATGGGTGGTGTGAGGAACAGGACACAGGGACCCAGATTTGTGTCACTAGCCAGGGAGGTTTGGAGCAGGCAGCTATAGCTATATGGGACTGAGACATGGGCAATCACTAGCTGTCAGAAGGCTTGGGTCTAGACTGGAGTCAGGAGCAAATGGGTCTGGGCTGCAGTCTGGAACAAGTGCTCAGCCAGCAGGAACCACCTGGCAGAAATCAAGAACAAGGATGAAGCCAGGAAGTAGGAATTCAGTAAGCAGGACCCAGGAAACTGGAAACAAATAGGAACCAGGAACTAGAAAACAGGTAGGAAGAAGGAGTCAGAAGCCCCAGGCTAGACAGAGACATCTGTCCTGTTGAGTTATGTCCTGGGCACTTCCCATGCTGCTATTTATAAGCAAACATCCACAATCCATGCAGGCAACTGGGACCAGCTTAGGATAGTTAGGTTGCTAGCAGCCAGGTCCGTCCAGGGGTCATCTGGGAGAAATTTGTCTGGCCTACTGCCCTGGCCCCTGACAGATGAAATCACTAAATCCAAGTATTGTAATTCTGTTTTAATTTCATTCATTTTTCCACTCTACAGTTGCCCTGGGACCAGAAAGAAGGAAGTCTGACACAGGAATTACATTGCCAACATTGAGAGTCTCACTTATCCAAGATATGCGGTACTGTATTTGACTCCCAAAAGTATGGATTATTGCATTAATAAGTAATAAATATTGGGAAAAGATTCTTCACTTGCTTTGAATTCATCCTTATACTATGAAATAAGTGTATATTCAAATTCATTCAAAAGTGCTATTTCTTATGTCCTTTATATCTCATAAAACCTTTTTATTTCCAATGCTTGTTTGATTTACTTCAACTAAAAAGCCATGGAATGAGACTTGTGCACTGTGAGTTGGGGATTTCTAATTTTTATTGCCTATATTCTACTTTTAGTAGCAAAGATTCTTTAAAATCTAAGCAGAGCTGCCTGATTACCTGGCACCTTCCATTTGTATGTTTTGAAAGAGGGAAATATAGGTTAGCTAAGGAAAATCATTAAAATGAGAGTGCAGACAGAGGTAAAAAACTCCCAGCAAGGGTTGACCTGTGTTCATTCATTTATTATAAATGGCCATTTTATCACATGTTGTCATTCCAATGGAAACAGGCCCTTGAAAATGATACCAAGAAATTGAAATTTAATGAGTTCTCTGAGTATTCCTAAGATGTGCATTTATCATTAAATTAGGACAAAAAATACTGAAGTAGATGCTGTTTTATAGATGTTTTTTAAACGTAGCATAAGTTATCAGATGAATGTCCTATTACATAATTAAACAGCTGAAACATACTAACATTGACATTATTAATCTTAAGTTAATATTTTACCTGCTGTGTTTTAACATGGCGGATTTTAAATTATGGCTAATAATTCAGCAATTGGGAAACTCTGAGCACCAGTGATGGGGTACAGAACTTGCAATTTAGTGTAAGGCTACTGAAATAGTAACACTGAACATCACATAGCCCAATATAACTCTAAAGACAGCCAGAGCCTGAAAACAAAAGGAGGCATTCTTGGTGAGGATTGAAAAGCATTGGCTGCTGTCAAAAATTCCAGTGCTGTCACAAGTACCAGATTTACTTGGGCATTGTTGGAGAAAAGGAGGGAAACTTAAGGTTTTTCATTAAACCAAAGTAGAAGCGTCATGAAGATATCCAGATAACACTAAACTGGGACTGGCTTTGGTTTTGTTTGCTGTATTTGAAAGCCAAATACTTCCTGATCTTGTTATATGCTGCAAAAGGAGATGGTGTGGGTGAGCCTAGAGCTACATATGTATGGCACTGTGTTTCTAGGCAGGACTGCAATCTGGCCCCAGTCTCATTTGTGCAGTAATGTTTTACTGAGCTATGCTCTAAACATCCACAGGGATAAAATGAGTTGGAGGTTGATCTGACAGTAGTTGACAGTTCCTCTTGGAGTCATCCTCACTTCAGCAGTCAGGCCTTTTGTAACTTGCTGCCAGTTCAAGCCAACCTCCTCCTGATACTTCAGCTGACATTGGAAAGAATTTCCAATGTGAGAAAAGAATATGAAGAAAAAGGTCAGAAAAGATGTGATTAAGGGCACTCCTAAAGGGGAGTAGGGGCTGAAGGAGTGGGGAGGGGACCATGGGGCCCCATCCCCTGCCTGCTCCTCCAGCCCCACTCCCCCATGGCTGCCCCACCTGGCCCCAGCTCCCAACTCTTTTTAAAAAAGCCCCTACTCACTGGGTGCTGCCTGGCAGGGGGGCGATCCTCACTGCACCCCACTGCCCCACGCAGCATGGGGGGCTCTACACAAGCCCCCCGGCCTCCCTGACTCCTGCTCCTCCAGCCCTCCCCACCCCATGGCTGCTCTGCCTGCCCCAGCTCTGGCCCTTTAAGAGAAAAACCCCCCCAAAAACCCTCTGGACTCACCAGTTCCTGCAGCGGCCCCGGGGCTTTGAGGGGCTCTTGGAAGAGCCCCCCATGCAGCAGGGGACTTTGGGGACTTCCCCCCACCAGGCAGGAACTGGTGAGGCTGGGGGGGGGGGTTCTTAAAGGGCCAGAGCTGGGGCAGGTGGGACAGTCATGGGGGGGCTGGGGGACGGCGGAGGCAAGGGGCTTGTGCAGAGCACTCCATGCAGCGTGGGGCAGTGGGGATCACCCCCTCCTCTGCCCAGCAGCACCCAGGGAATCAGGGTAGGGGTTTTTTTCAAAGTGCCAGGAGCTGGGGCCGGTGGGGCAGCCATTGCCAGGGCTGGGAGATTGGGTGGGGGATGGGCCTGGGTGATTTGGAGATTAGGCAGCACCTGAATCTCTGAATCAGATTCAGCCAAATCAATTCGGGACAGTGATTTGAATCACCAGATTGAATCACTCTCCCCCAAACTGGCCAAATCCAAAGCGAATACTAGCCGCTTCGCACAGGCCTAATTGCTCCTTGTTCTATCATCTGCTATCATTGAGAACAGTTAAGCTCCATCCTCTTGGCAACCACCCTTCAGGTAGCTGAATGCTACAATTGAATCCCCCTGTAGTCTTCTGTTCAGATTAAATAAACCCATTTCTCTAGCCTCTCCTCATAAATCATATTCCCCAGCCCTCAAACCATTTTCATTGCCCTCTGCTGGACTTTCCAGTTTGTCCACATCCTTTCTGTAGCAGGGGACCCAAAACCAGACACAGTACTCCAGGTGTGGCCTTACCTAGAGAAGGAAATAGAATCATTTCCCTCAATCTGCCGGCAGTAATCCTACTAATGCAACCCAGTATGCTGTTAGCGTTCTTCTGAAGTGAGGCTGACTGCTCTGTAGTTCCCTGGATCCTCCTTCTTCCCTTTCTTAAAGACGGGCACAATATTTGCCCTTCTCCAGTCATCTGGGATGTCTTCCAATCACCATGATTTTTCAGAGATAATGGCCAGTGGCTCTGGAGTCACATCAGCAAACTCCTTCATCAACCTCAGATGTATCCTGTCTAGCCCCATAGACTTGTACACGTCCAGCTTTTCTAAATAGTCTCTAACCTGTTCTTTCACCACTGTTGGCTGCTCATCTCCTCCCTAAACTGTGCGGCCAGGTACAGTACTCTTGGAGCTTACCTTGTCTGTGAAGACTGAGGTAAAACAAGCATTTCATACTTCAGCTTTTTCCATAATATTTGTCACTAGGTTGCCTTCTCCATTCACTAAGGGACCCACACTTTTCCTGATTTTTCTCTTGTTGCTGACATGCTTGTAGAAACCCTTCTTCTTATCCTTCACCTCCCTTGCTATATGTAACTCCACTTGCACTTTGGCCTTCCTGGCTTCATCCCTGCATGCCCGAGCAATGCTCTTATACTCCTCCTAGTTGTTTATCCAAGTTTCTATTTCATATAAGTTTCCTTTTTGTGTTTCAGCTCACAGAGGTGTTCCCTGCTAAGCCAACCTGGTCTTCCTAAATAAGTATGGCAGATGGGGATGGTTCATTCCCGTGCCCTAGTAAGGTTTCTGTAAAGTACAATAAAAGTATTTAGATCAAGCTACACTTTTTCCTTTAACCTCAGTAGGAGGTGATGGTAATGTGGTTGGCACCACATTCCAGCCACCTTTACACCTGGGTACCTCCTTGTACTCATTTAATAGGCAGATAAGCAAGCCTCAGGGAAGCTCTGGAAGTGGAATTCCCACCACCTGCACTTGGGATCAAGCCAAGGTTTTTCCTATCTGCAGTCAGTCTTCCTTCCAACTGACCTATGCAGCTCTGTAAGCATGAAGCTCTCTTTAGTAAATGTAGTAGAAAAATTAGCTAACTATAACGTAGATGTAATAGAAAGACTAACTTAACATAATTATATGGGAAAAACTTGGTTACAATGACATGATTTAGTTAACGTGTGGAATTCCTTGCCACAGAAGGTGAGAGAGGCAGATAGTGCAGCCAGGTTCAAAAAGAGAGTAGATGAATTCATTGATCATAGATCTGCTAATGCCTTTTGAACAGAATGGTTGGAGATGTTTCCTCTGGCATCTCTAAAGTAATAAATGGTGGATGCCATGGAAGGATAGAATAGGGGATAGATCACTCTAGAGTAGTGGTTCCCAACCTTTTTAGCCACAACCTGCTTCTGGGAGCAGAGTGCGACAGCAGCGGTGGCCCAGGAACGGGGGAGCTCCCGGCACATGGCGCTACTCATCTTTCGTGTGTGGCACTGATGGCATTGTCCCCAAGACTCTCATCTGGGTCACAGCCCAAGGTTGGGAACCACTCCTTTAGCGATATCTTAGTCAATGCAGTCCCTCTATATCTGCGGTTCCCAACATGGTGCCCCTCCAAGGTTTATTCAGGTGTCCACGCGGTATTGATTGGATTGATCTAAATACTTTAATACTCATATGGGCTCCTGCTGCTTTTTCTTTTAAATTCGAATGTGCCTATGGGCACAAACACTGGGAACCCCTGCTCTATAGCATCCACCCTGCCACTTTCAGCAACACGATACTTGGCTAGATGGACCCAGTATGGCATTTATGTTCTTCTTTTGCCATGTGGTTATTACTAATACATTCCAATGTCAATTAATCAAATTAACATATTTCAGGTTACTGACAGTAGATAATTAACTTGTTTCACTATAGTAAAATTAGATGGCTTGGAATATTTATTTATAGAGTGTAGTGATATGGCACTTCATCAGCAAAATAACAAAAAATCCCTGCCTAGAGAACGCTGCATTGTAAGGCAGAAAACCTGACAGGCCACGTGACTAGAAAGTGACAGGTGAAATTGCAATGAGAACTGGAGGTAGATGTGCATAGTATTGGAGTCAAGAGTTTGCTTGACTTTTGTGTCAACATGTCATGTTAATTTCTCTCTCTTAGTGTAAGTGATGATATCAATGGTTCTTTACTTTTGTGAGGCTGGCAAACATGGAAGAGAACAGTTGCAGAGAGAGCTAAAGAAAGAGATTTGGAGTAGAAGCCTTCCCACTACACAAGGCGAGAGAGGTGATCCCAGGCAAAAGGAGACAGCATAGTTAGTGCTGCATGCATGGGTGACTGGTGCCTCCCAAGTCTGTGGGGGCACCCACAGAAGCTGGCGGGGCAGGACTGGTGAGCACCCACAGAAGCCAGTGGCAGCATCCGTGGCAGAGACAGGGGCTAGCAAGCACCCGCAAAAGCCGGCAGCAGGGATGGATAGGTGAGCACCTGCAGAAGCTGCCAGCAGTCTTGGTGTTGGGAACAGGGCTGGTGAGCACCCACAGAAGCTGCCAGCGGTGTCAGCAGCAGGGACGGCCCTGTCAGGGGAGGCAAGTGCCCCCTGAATCCCGCTTAAGAGTCGCCTATGGCTGCTTGTATGTGTTTTGGTTCCTAAGTAGTTTCAGAGCTGACTAATAAAAGAAGACATTGGTCTTGCTATTCCGCTTGAATTGTAAGATCCTTCCCACTGCATAGGGAAAAAAATGTCAAAAGCAAAGTGCCGTCTTCAGCTCTGTATATACAACAAGACTGGCTCTATCAAATACCAAAGGGTAGATGGTAAATTGAATTTAGCATACATAACCCAATGGCATGCTTTGTTCCCGCTCTGAGGGAGTGTTGTGAAGATTTGATTAATTACTTAAAAACAGACTAAGGTTTATGCTGCATTTTAAAGAATGGATAATTTTTTTAATTGCCCATGAACATTTTGAGGGGTTATAAGTGTTCTAAGGGGTAGTATATTAAGCATTACTCTAAATATTGTCTGGTTGTGATGGCAGTTATATGATCACATGAACAATTTAAAATGAATCAGCTTTGCCTGTTCTGTAACTGCGATGATGGTTATTGCACGTGGATAATATAGTGCCCCTTGCCTGCCTTGCAAACCAAAATTGTATCTTGGAGGTCAGAAAGGCAAGACCTGTCCAAAAGTTCAAATTTGTTTCTTCCTTTAAGGGGAAAAAAACTCCCTCTGCCCTTTGTGTGGGGAGTGTCCTCTCTGCAGGTTTTTCCCAAATTGTGGCTTTGCGACTGTCCTGCCTTAGCTTCCCCAACTGAATCCTCAGCCCAAGCCACATCTGACTGTGGCCTCTGACTCCAGCCCCACCACTGAGAGAATCCAATGTCTCCTCGTGTCCCCAAGTCTTCATCCAGAATAAACACAAGCCAAAAAAATCTTTTCAAGCAGGGCTGAACTTTCAGCCCCCTTCCTTTCAGGCAGATCCTCCTTGTGTGGCTTCCTTTAACTCCCACCAGCAGTTTCCTGGTAATAAATCAGATTAACAGTCTCTGCCAGGCCTATCCTCCCACAAGCAAGCTCCCAACAGGCTGCAGTCTTCAGTTAGCTTCTGGCCTCCACCCCACTCCTCATGCCACATAGCCAGTGCCAGCCTGCACTCTTTCCACTCACTCCTAAGTGGTGGGTGCTATTTCCCCTTTAATAATTCCTTTCAAACCTGACATCTTGTACAGATGTAGCAAGACAGAGCTAAGGGGGTCAACTGCAGGCCATAAAGCCTGCTGCAGCCAAGAAAGAGTTAATGTTGTCCATATATTGTTACATATGTAGAGAACTATCTAAGCATATGATGGCAAAGCATGTGATGGCTTCTAGCACAAAGGGAATCTGTATTATTTAGGAAAAGGGATATAGGCAGTACTACTACTGCTGGTTGCTTTTCTAGTGGAAGCACTTGGGCACGGTTAAGTAGGAAAAATACATATTTCTTAAATATTACTGGAAGGATTTGCATCCACTTCCAACTTCTGGCTGGCCAAACTTCTGTTTGGTGCTTTGACAGGTTTTGTGTGATGCAGTTATGGCCACACACCCTACTTTTAGTAGTGATTAAATAAGCTGCAAGAGTTATTTTGATACCCACAACTGCAAAATAAATTAATTCAGTGTTGCAAACTCATGATTTTTGGTGTTGTTATGAAAGTCTACACTTCAGGAATGTGAAAAACTTAGCTCTTTCTTTCTTTCATTTATATATATTATTCATTTGTGTTGCTATTTAGCGGTGGAGATCTGTTTGCTTTATGGCATGAAGATGCCAGCAGCCCAGGGCAGGTGCTCCAGGGGCATGAGAGGCCTGATCCTGATATATATATGTGGCAGTTCCTCAGGTGTGCAGGATCAGGCCTCTCATGCCCCTGCCCATATATATAAATGAAAGAAAGAAAGAACTAAGTTTTTCACATTCCTGAAGCATAGACTTTAAGAATAATGCCAAAAATCATGAGAGTTGGCAATACTATATTGGTAGCAGAGTCCATGATCAATTTTACTTATAAGTTTGCCTTTGCTAACCATGTTATTCATTATTGCTGCTTCTTATAGTTTAGGTAAGCTTAATATTTTTCAGGTATGCAATTTATGCAAATCACTGAGCGAGCAAAGATTTGTCTTCGTACCAGAACCAGGCAGCTATGATGTTCAAAGGGTGTATAAATTAAGATTTGAGACCATCTGTATTTGAATTTACTCTTGGGAAAAGAATATGCTCAACTTAGTGCTTCGTATTAGATGTAATTTAAGCTGAGCACTGTAGGAGGAAAAAAAACCAATTCTGTGCTTTGATCTTCTTATCTCAAAAGACTAAGTGTCTACAGAGAGCATCTCAACATGATGTGGGTGAGTAATGTGTGCATCCTATTTCTCAAGGACTTCTGCCCAATTGCCTGTCGGAAGTCCTAACAACTAGCTGTCAGTATCTGAACCAAGGAAAAAGGGTTGCTTCAATGAAAGCCTTGCAAGGCTGTTTGCAGTGATTTAACTAGTCTGAGTTACTCCTTAAGTGGGAAGCTGTGGATGTGGTAATAGTGACTCTTCAGATTACGGGGTTTTCATATAATTTATCAAGACTTAGTACCCCCAACTCAGTTTGTCTGAGACCTGTCCATATGCCATGTTATGACCTGTGAGGAAAGCTTCTTTTAAAACCTCTCACATTTAGCAAATACCAGCATAGCATTACCATTTATACTGCAGGAGCTAAGTATTCAAAAAGCTACTTTGGGCTAAACAATTTACAAAACAGCTTTTTCCTTGAAGAGGTTACAGTCCAAGTGGTAGTAGTTGGACTGGTTACACTAGTGGACACACCTGCTAGACAGGAAGCACAATGAAAGTAATCCATGATCCTAGTCAGCATAAACGGCCATCACCATATGAGTTCATTGAATAGTTTTATGGAGCAAATGTCGTCAAATTTTCTCATGTTTTGTTGGGCTTTGAAGACCGGTGTGTGAGTTTAGAAAGTAGGTGTTAACACAGATCACTTCAGTCCCAGCTGCTGAAGCTCAGAACCTATTACAAAAGGGTGAAATGCTGTGAATTGCCTGTTAACTGAACAGGCACACTGAGTAAAAATTAAGATTGCAGCCCTATCTTCCCACACTTAGTCATTATTCATTCCCCTGCTCCCCATCCTCTCAGAAATGCCTGCAAGGTTTGAAGCAATCTCATTGTGCCCTAGTAGTCTTTTGAAGCTGTTTGTGTTGCAGAACTTGCAGCCTTGACAGTCTTTCCAGTTGGGAACTTGGGAAGATTTATTTTACAAGAGCCCTTCAAACTAGTTCTGCTGTCTACAGAGAGAAAGCATTCTAGGTTAGGTGACCAGTTTTGTAAGGCCTTTAAAATCTCTTTGGAGATATAAAGGGGTATTAGAATAAATGTCTGCCTTTGATAGAAAACTAGGAATACAGAACTCTAAAACTTGTTTCAGAGGTGATACCATTTATTAGACCAACTAGAAAATAGCAAAAAAAATCTTTCATTTGAGATTACCTTCTGCACTGTTAAATGGTTTTGCTACACTGACTCTGTTGTTATAACAGTCTCCTGACATGGTTAACTACTCAGGCAATCTATGTAGTAGCATAGATAAGATGGGGGGCAGGTGTAAAGTGTTTCTGGAATATGTCAAATCATTCCTTGTCTGGATTAAACATCTTTTTTTTTTCTTAAATAGCCCATTGTTATCTTCATCAGTGATAACATATGGGGGACATTTGTGACACTGACAGTTTAAACATTGTATACATTTAGACTTGTTTTCAGAATACATCAATTTGGGGAACCTCTACAACATTTTTACTACCCTTTACACTGCCTTATTTGAAGCAAAGTGCTGCCATTCTACCTCTGGTCAATGTAAACAGCCAATCCACAATTTTTTTCAATTATTTTGTAAGACTCTACTGTAGACTCCATAATATATATTTTAAATCGGGGGGGGTGTATGCGTGTATAGTATGTCAGGGTTTGGACTCATGTCTGCAGCAGCTTTTAAAGAAACCATTTTGAAACAGTTATTTCATGCTTGCTAGAAATCATGGAAACTGTTTTTACTTGGTTCTGGCAAGAAGTCTCTAATTTTAGGGGGCAGAATGTTTTTGCATATCTCACAACCAGTTTCAGTTTCAGGAGATATTTTCAAATGTAATTGTTACCTTGTATTGGGCTCAGTCATTTTAAATGTGAAGGATTTTGCAACTTTTTTTCCCCTTGTTCCAGGCATATTCAGAACATGAGTGAAATAAAGACTGATGTAGGTCGAGCTCGAGCCTGGATAAGATTGTCACTCGAAAAGAAGCTTTTGTCCCAGCATCTTAAGCAGCTGCTTTCTAACCAACCACTTGCTAAGTAAGAGTAATTGATGTTTTATTGTCCCTGTGTTCTGGTGTGTTCTGTAAGAGTGCCCTGCAAACTAGACATAGACATCACCAAACAAAGCAGATCAGCTGCACCAGGATGTCCCAGCACAGCTGACCTGCTTCATTGGGCAAAATGCATCATTTGTTGTCCTGCCTGTTGATTCTGCACCATTACGTGCTATGTGTTGTTCTTCTGGGGCTTCAGGAGCCTGGTCTTCTGTTCCCTGGGAATTCCTGCACAGAATTTTGCCCCTCAAGCCCTACCCAGCCTTTTCTGTTAAGCAAGACATACTGCAGGATCTCCAGGGCACAACCCATTAAGTACAGAAGCCTTAACTTTCCGTGCTTACTGAGACATGCCTTGGAGATCCTGGTGAAATGTTTCAATAAGTGGGAAAAGCTGAGAAGGGGCTCCCAGGCCTTGATGGGCCCAAGTCTATGTGGGAATTCCTCAGGTGTGGAAGATCAGTCCTCTCATGCCCCTGGAGCACCTGCCCTGGGCTGCTGGCATTTTCATGCCATAAAGTAAACAGATCTCGACTGCTAAGTAGCAGCACTAAATGATTCCACCATTGACACAGCCACAAATTTGGGGCATTTCTGGTGTGACAAGGGTTATGGATATCTGTTTGCTTGGCCTTTGTGCTGCCATAAACATTGTACAAAGGCAATGAAAGAGCATCTGTTTCTACCCTGAAATTTCTGAAGAGTGTTTTGCCTTTACATCCAGTTTAGGGACCAGCTAGAGCCTAGCAGGGATATAGTGTTTTAGGGTGTGGATACATGTAACAATTGAACTGTTCCCAGAAGTCAGTGGATCGGGAACCGATGCACAGTTGTCACAGGTTAGAGGTGTCTATGTGTACAGTGCCCTAACATTCCAGGTAAAGTGGGCACTAGGGGCACCTATACACATGCCTGTTGCCTGCTCCAGTGCATTCTGATTCAATCATGTTGGAGCAGACTCAGTTCTTTGAGTCTACTGGAGCATGCACTCAGCATCCCCATGTTTCAAAATGGTGCTTAACTAAAACACCCCCCCATTTTGAAGTGTGGGATGCTGAATACGCAAGACTTGGTGGCACTTCAATTAGAGCATCTCTTAGGAGCTGTTATAATTCAAGTGCCCCACCTCCACCATGTATGAAGACACACTAGAGTTTTGGTTGTGTACCAGGGTGGCCAGTTACAGCAGGGTTGTGGGGGGGTAAGGAGCAATGCAGGATGTCTGGACAACTGACCAGACCCATGTCACAGACCACTTGCATGCCTGTAGACATGCAGGGATGCTGCTCCGACACGCTGTAATTACAGTGCATCAGAGCAGACTCAATTAATCAAGTCTAATTCTAATTGTACCATGCTGGAGCAGACTCAATCAAGTCTGCTGGTGCATGCTAATTAGCATGCTTCAGCAACCTCCGCGTCTCATATATTCAGTGTCCCCATGCTTCAAAATGGCAGCAGAGACGCTTTAACTGAAGGTCATCAAACAAGCTTTAGTTAAAATGCCCCTGCCACCGTTTGAAGCACAGGACACTGAATACATGAGGTAAGGCGGGCACTTTTATTAGAGCAGCTCTTGCAGTCACTGTAATTAAAATAACCCCCAACCTGCTCACACACACACACATACCACCCCCCAGAGCACATGTAAAGATGCCCTTTACGTCCACCAGTAACATTTACCCAGTTCACAATGAACTGATTCAAAAGAGTACTTGATTTTTCACTTTTGAACCATTCCAGGCAGCATTAAACCAGTTTGACAGGCTTGTATGTCAATCCACTTCAGGTTTAAACTGCATATAAACTAAGTGTTAGGTGTGTCTGTACCCTCAGCTTTCACAGTATTTTGGGCTGAGTCAGGCTACTTTTGAGCATTCTTCATTGAGATTCTATTGATTCTGGCTGCTGTACCACACACCTCAAAAATGAAAAGTCTAAAGTGTCAGCCAGGCAGCACTACATGATGTTTTCTAATTGGGATCTTCAGTCAGAGTTTGGACTGAGAAGAGGCTTTGGACACTAGGGCTAGGGACAGACATTCAAAAAGCCTAAGCGTGAATTGATTCAATCTTTGCAGGTTAGTCTAACCTGGCTAGGCTGAACTGGTTTGTAACTGGACAGACATTCTCTCTGGACTGAGAAAATTCAGGCATATGCCTGCAGTGGCTCAGGCTAGAAGCTGGGGAGGGAGAGAAGGGGCAGCGCTAAAGCAGCCCTCCCTTTCCTTCCAGAGTGCTGAGCTGAGGGGGCGGGGGGCGTGGCCAGGCCCCTGCAGGACTTCTGATTAGGGAGGTCTGCCTGCACCATCCCCAGCTTTTCCCCACTGGCTGTTCAAGGGGCAGGGGTGTTACCAGCCCCCTACTAGCACTCTGAGGCAAGGGGGGATGTGCAGTGCATGCATCCGTTGATGATATGGAGCTTTTCAATCTCCCTCCCTGCTTCTTTGTACTGTCTGTAGCAAACTGACAAACAAGCAAGCCAGCAGGGAACTCATAACAGTGTTTATCACCCCATCAGCAAAACAATAGCTGCTCTCATTTAGTTCAAACTCTTCTTAAACAGCTTATCAGCTGACTTGTTGATTAGCTCCAAAAAACCCTAAGTGGTCACTGTACTGTCTGCCTATTCCAGTGAAATTGAAAATGTGCACATACAGATACCTCTCAGCATTTGCTAGCATGCCACATGCCTAGGGTCCATGGGGCTGGGGTATATGCTGTGGGAGATGGGGGTATGGATCCCTGCTTCAGCAGCAAGGAGAGGTAGGGCAGAGGGAAGTCAGGCAGACCCTGCTGTGCCTACAGTCTCTGCTGGAGTTGCAACCAGGGAGCAGAAGGGAGGGGCCAGCCCAGCTGTGGAGCAGAGTCTCACCCAGCCCAGAGAGCGTGCCGGGATGCTGGGGGAGCCTGGTTTATCTAAAACCAGCAAGGGGTCTGGGACAGACATTACATAAACTGGTTTGAGCCAAATCAGTTAAGTCTGATATTCCCTTCAACCAGGTTTATCTCAAACTGGTTTCAGCCATTTTCAGACTGGTTTATGTGTACTGAACTTCTGTTCTGTGCCAAGTTTAAACCAGTTTCTGATCATTTAAACCAGTTTATGTGTAATGTCTGTCTTTAGCCTAGATGCACTGCACTCCAGAAAGGAGGGGTTTGGGGAGAGCCTGAACGATGAGGGGTTTCGGTGGGGTGACTGTGCTCTTCCAGTAACATTGGCTGCCTATACACATGCTTGGGGTGAGCGGACACTTTAATTAGAGCAGTTCCCAGACTGCCGCTCTAATTAAAATGCCTCACCATAATGTGTAGTAAGCCCCCATAAGTTTAAAAATGTCTTGCAAGCAGTTTAACTAAGCCTAGGTTTAGATAAAGCAGCCCAGCGGCCATTTTTAAATGCACAGGGGCTTATACCAGGGGTGGGCAAAATGCAGCCTGTGGGCCAGATGAGGCTCGTCAGACCATTCCACACGGCCCACAGGGCCCCTAAAAAATTTAGAAAATTAATTTTTATGTGCCCCAGCTGCCTGTTATGCAGCCCCGATGGCTTGCCAAAGCTCAGTAAGCGGCCCTCTGCCCAAAATAATTGCCTGCTTATACACATGGTGGTGAGGCCACACTGGAGCGTTCTGATTAGAGAATGAAGGAGACTCAATTAATCAAGTCTGCTCTGACGTGTTCTAATTGGAACGCAAACCAGCACATGTATAGGCAGCCATTAGTTCCAGTTCACCAGTGCTGGCAGTCTTAAAGTTATGAGTGTGCAGCATTATAATATGGACATACCCGACATAGCTTTATGCTGGCTAACTTGGGTAATGATAGCAGCCACATTATGGCTGCACGGGGCTCAACATGGGTCTGCAAAATGCACCTCAAAAGCAGCGTAAATCAGGTACCTCATGGTGAGCTCATGGTAGACAGCTGCCAAATACCTGAGGTAGTTTGTTTCCTAGTTATATGCTGAACAAGGGCCAAGGCCCATCATACCCATTTGGCACAGCACTGGTCCTGACTGGAGATGGATTTTCCGAATGCATTTGCAAATGTTCCTGTGTTAGACTTAACAAGCATGAGATCACTCAGCCAGTGCAGAAGGGAAAGCTCTTGTGGTACTAGTCACACTTAGTCTAGTCATAAATTTACTAGTCATAAATTGGTGTCATTTCAGTGGAGTTTTGCCAATTTGTGCAACTGAAAATCTGGCCCATTATCCTTCTCTGCAAGTTAGCCCTTAATTTCATGTTCTGGGATTTGCAATTTTAACTGTTTGTTAGAAGACGTTATTTTCAAGAGCAGCAATATCTCCATTTCTTTTAGGAAACTTTACAAGCGTTATGCTTTCCTGCGCTGTGAAGAAGAACGAGAACAGTTCCTGTATCACCTCCTTTCACTCAATGCTGTGGATTACTTCTGCTTCACAAGTGTATTCACCACAATCAGTGAGTTGGAGAACAAAACTTTTTTTTTCTTTAATAAAAAAGCTAATTTTTTTCATGGAAATATTTCTCCTGCCAGTACTACAAACCCAGAGATCACTGGCTAGACAGTCTTGCTCTCCTGGTTAGGGTCACGCTGGGCGCATCTACATGAAATGTCAACTGCACAGTAAACATCTTGGCGCCTGGGCGCATGAAACCTAATAAACTTTGCAGCAAAGTAGTCTTGTAACATACAAGTACTACCCTGCTGCAGAGTTTTTTCATGCGCAACAGCGCACACGTAGACATTGCACTGGCTGGCATTGACAGTGCCCTCGTTTCCCTGGTTTATACCTGGGGAATGTCATACGGTACTTGTGGCGTTGCAGATATTGTTTCGAGTCATTGTGGGTGAGGGTTTAAAGTGGCAATTTTCTTTGAGGATTCTCTTGGTAAATGATAGTCTGGTAAATGAACTACAGGGGACTGAAGTCAGTGATTGGCCCAGAGAGACCCCTTCTAGTCCCTATGGTGAGAGAGGAGTATTCCCAGGACACTATCTTGCCTGATGGTCAATATAGCTGCAGGCTGCCTGATAAGAACCTAGTCATGGCTACTGAGATCAGTAGGTCTAGCTGCTGCTTTTGTCCCTCACAAAATGCAGGGACAGATGAGAATGCTTGGGATAAGAGAATCAGATACCGGAGGAGAGCGATGTTCAAAGAATGTTCTGATCCTTGAGCATTCTAGTACGAGTTTTATCTCTCAGGATTATATAGTTCTCCATTCCTCTTCCCTTCCTAGTCTTCTGTAACAGTGGTTCCCAACCTTTTTTTTACCACGGCCTGGCAGAAGTGGGATGGGGCACACAGAGCCAGCTGCCTCCCTCCCAGGGCTTCCCTGCTGCCTGGCTTTAACCCTGGAAGCTCAGCTGTGACCCCAGAAGCAGCTAGCCCAGGTGGACAGACAGAGCTCCTAGCAGATGGCTCGTGCCACGACCCCACATCCAACCCACTGTGGCCCAGTGGTTGGGAACCTCTGCTCTGTAATACCAGTATTTCCACATTTTTTCTGTTACATATACATCATGGCCACAGATATGGAAAAACAAACAAGCAAAAAAACCCAGCGCTTTACTTTCAGCTCAGTATTCCCCTGTGCCAAGCACAGTGCATGCCCAGAAGAGGTATTGTGTTAGTTTGACCCAGCTTGCCCAATGTCTGTATAGATCATGAACTTCAGTGGGGCTTTTGGCATTTTTATCTAATAGCTTATTGAATCAGATTTAGATAAAAGTGCCAAAAAGCCTTGCTGCAGTGCCCGGTCCATACAGGCACTGGGGAACTGGGTTAAACTGATGTGCTGCTTCTTCCAGTAAAGCGCTGTTTTGTTTTGTGTTTTTTCATGTTTGTCAATTGCTTGGGAAACAGTTGGGACTCCTTAGGACCTGTCAGCAAAACCTTTTTACAGATGAAGTATTGCATATGTAGTCAGTGTACCTGCTTCCTCTTCTTCCATCCCTCCTGACATGACTGAAAGAACTCTCTCTTTCCTATTCACCTATAAATTGAGACATAAATTAGGTCAGAACCTAGACATAATCCTATTTTGGTTTTTTGGTTTTTTATCTCCAACGATATAGAGCACTAGCATTGATGTGTTGGGGTTAACCTTGGCAATCTTTTTTGTTTTCATGTCCCTACTAATTTAAGAGATAAAATAAGATGAGTTTTGCCTAACCTTCAAAATATGGGCTAACCCCTTCAGCTTTTCTCTTCTTAAGTCTTAATTAGGAAAATGAGTCATCATTTAACAAAAAACCACAGCATCTAAGTGTGCATGGAGACATGGGTTTTTCCTTGCTATTACTTTGTTTTCTGGGGCATACTTCTAAGCAGCTTGCTCCTGTAAAACAAAAGCATTCAGCTGTGGTATTTTTGTGTTCAGTATTGTGGTGGTTATTCCAGAAGTAAAGATGGTGATTTCTCAAACCAAGGGAAAAAGCAGGCCTGTGAAATGTAATGAGAACAAGTCTTGTACTACAAGGACCAAAATTCTATTTGGTTCAGTTCAAGATGAGATGGGAAACCAACTCTGTTTTCTTATTCAGCAATGGATAGATTCCCATAGATTTAAAGTGGTGCTGGTTAAATAACATCCACCGGATGCTCGCTCCTACCCTGGGGGTCTTCAAAAGGAAGCTAGACAGTCACCTAGCCAGGGTCGTTTGACCCCAGCATTCTTTCCAGCCCGTGGCAGGGGGTCAGACTTGATTATCTGCTCAGGTCCCCTCTGACCCTACCAACTATGAACCTATGATTCAGCATTGCACACTGAACATTAACTCTATGATGTCCTTAGCCAGGTAGCCTGAAGTGGATTGTTTGTTTGGTACTTTGACATATAGGGCTATAATATGTACTTAAAATTATGTTCTCATTTTGATTATAGGGATGGCATGAAGCTTATCATTTCTCAGTTGTTCTGAATTGTTTGTGTGTGATGTAAATGTTCTTTTAGTTTTTCTTATGGTGCACGATCACCACCTAGTGGCTATCTGCGCAAATGACAAACACTTGATTACGTACATGTAGGGAAGTTCCTTCCTTTCTCAGTTTCTGACTTCAGATTTTGGAAGAACTATTTCAGGGTATTGTTACAGATGTCTGTTCCTGTAGTCTCTGATGTGCTGACTTTCCCATCATTTTTGATATGTACAAACTGGCAAACATTAGCTTATTTTAATTTGGGGGATATTCTCAACTCCAAATGTTACAAGAAAAGAGCTTATCTGGACACTGTTCGCATTTGAAGGACCAAATGTCCATGGTCACTTCTCAGTATGCAGTACTCAGGTAGTATCTTGTTCTTAATGCCAGAGATGTAAGATACTGGTATTTGAAGCCATTTTTATAGGCACCAATTGCTATTAGTCTATCTTGAAACTACCCAATAGCTGTACTGCCTGCTGTCTTTTTTCCCCCTCACAATTATTCCTTTTCTGTTTTTATAGATAGGTTGTGCCTATCTGGAATTGGAATACTGTTGTGCTTAACCTTTCCTGTGTGATGAGAGCATCTATTTCCATAGTCGGTGCACTGTTTTTAGCTTTTGTCTTGCTCCATTGGAAGTATTTAAAAATATTTTTTAACGTTTAATGCCACTGGGACCTTAAACAAGAGTAGAAACTACCAGTAAGATGCATACGGCTTATTCTGTAAACCACATTTATTAAATTGTCAGCTAAGTTTTGATTTAATTTCTTTTTTTGTCATATTAGTGATTCCATACAGGTCAGTGATCATCCCCATCAAAAAGCTAAGCAATGCAATAACCACATCAAATCCATGGATTTGTGTTTCGGGAGAACTAGGAGATACTGGAATAATGCAGATTCCCAAAAACCACTTAGAAATGACATTTGAGGTGAGTATACCCTGTTCATTTTCAATCATGTATTAAGAGAAATCCCTCTGAAGAAACACTTTATTTTGGTAAACTCTGTATAACTGTTTATACAGCAGCATTATCAACACTTTCCCCAATACCAAAAATCACTGAATATTGAAAATAAAAAGCATAACAGTATTCCTTCTTTACCCACCATACTAGATCTAAACTTCACGGTTCTGTACAATTCCACCTCAGTATAAATCTCTCTTTTTTTCCTCCTTGTTTTGTTGAAGATGATATCTTCAGTCTTTTGGTCTTGTTTATTGCTCTGTTTCTGTGCCTTCCTGTTTATATAGAATGATCTCCGTCACCAAGTCTACCTGCCTATCCCCTGTGTCACTCAGAACCCTTCTGAAGAAGACCCCTTTTTTTGCAAATCTTAGTGCATGTTTCTCTGTATCAGTAAATGCATTTAGTCTCTCAAATGTTTTACAACAGGGGAAGTGTCTAAGGCTGCTGACAGATGGGAGGGGGGGACTGCATTTTACCAGAAATACCATGTTAGTTCAGCCGGACTCTGCAGCTTCTATATAAATCAGGCACTTCAGCAGCACTTTTTAGGGCTTTTTTCTAAACTGATTCAACCAGCTATTAGATAAAAGGATCCAAAAAACCTCACTAAAGTGCCCGATCTGTACAGATGTTAGATAAACCAGGTCCCACTAATGCGACGCCTCTTCTGGGCATGTGCTGGGATCAGCACAGGAGTGCAACAAGTTTAACGTAAAGTGCTGGGGGTGTTTTTTAAGGGTATTTTTTCACTTCTGCAAGCAGCCATTGAAGGCACAGATCCTGTAACCACATCCTCCTCTAGATGTTCTCACTGAATTTAGGGATGTTTCTCTCTTCTGTGCATAATGACACCTACCTGTATAGATGTTTGCAGGAATGGGACCTTTGCTGGTAATATCTGTAGTACAGGGACCTGCCCTTCGGTGTTGCTCATCACTTAGCACAGGGTCACCTAGTCTTCACTTGGGCCTGTGGTCATTCCTTCAATACAAGTATTAAATTGCACACAACAGCTTCATTAAAATAATGTTTCTGAAGGTGAGGGACATATGCCCAAAATTTACAACCGCAGCTAAGGTTTTCTGAGAACCTCTTGTTGTCTCTCCTGTGCATATCCATTAGAATACTCTTTAATTAAATGACCACATCCTTTATTTTTCCAAGGGAACCCTGCCTTAGTGGACAGGATAGACGTATTCTGTAAAGGCATCTGGGTTGTGTAGTGAGGGAGACTAATCTCTAGGGAGGTATGTGGTGTGAATGAGGCAAGGGATTACAGGAAGGGAGAGAACAGTCTCCTGATTAAGGCAGTTGAATGCTGTTCTGGAAAAATTGATTCTATCCCTGGCTTGCCCATAGAGATGGTGTAATACTAATTAAGTCAGTTAAACCTAATCACAGGTGATTGTGTGTTCCTCATTTCCTGGGTTCCCTACAGTTTGATTTGCAAAGTTCTGAGTACTATATACTCAGCTGCAGTTTACATCAGTGGGAGTCTTGACTTGGGACATATTCAGCACCATATCATGCAAAACACACATTGAAAAATCAGTTTCTAGTGGTCTCAGATTGGGCAACCAAAGTTAGTGGGTTCCTTTGACCCTAATTTCTTTGTGCATCAGCTTGTCATCTGGAAAATGGGAATGATTATGCCTCTTCACTTCACGGGGATTTTGTGAAGGTTGTTTAATAAATGCTGTAGAAAGTACTGCCCTCTTCTGTGTAGGATTTGAATAATGTGAACTAAACACGCCTATACATGTGCCCAGGGTGGGGAATGGGGACATTTTAATTAGAGTGGTTCCTGGAGACCCTCTCTAATTAAAACACCACAGTGTCACGCGTATTAAGCCCCCACACATTTCAAAATGGCCAAGGGATGCCATAACTAAAGTTTAGTCAATGAGCTTTAGTTAAAGTGCCCCAGCAGCCATTTTTTAAACCTCAGGGGCTTATACACATGACACTGAAGCAATGCTAGAGCATTTTAATTAGGCACCTAATTAGGCAACATGTATAGGCATCCAGTGAGGCTTGGGGCCATACACTGAACAAAAGAAAAGATTGCTGCGTTGAGCATTCATTGATTATGCACTGAGTGAGGCAAGCATCCTGTGGGGTAAAGGACAGCATGGCATCAGGTAGTTAAGGTTGATTCATAATGTACAAGGGTGGCAAACTTAGGTGGCACGGGCATCCTTAATTCTGACATTTCTCCCACTTCTACATGCTTGACTTCATAGCATCAGTACTCTTTAATGTTAGCTCATTTATGTTATTTTCTCAGTTTTTAAAAGAGCAAATTGGAAAAAAAATGCATCAGGTATCATTATACTGACCTTTCCAAAAGATCCTCAGCAGGGCTGGAACTTCTAAATCCATTGCACAGACCTCTGCCCCTTGAGCTAACTTAGCAAGTGTTAGCAGTGCTGAGTTGTCACTAGGGATGGGGACCAGCATTAGTGTGGCTATGTGTAGCATGCTTTCCCAGTGGGTTTTACAGCAAATAAATGGTCAGACTCAAGAAACTTTTATGCACTGTTCCAGAAAGGAAGCATGCTCCAATGCAGAGTTTGGCAGCCTATGGCCTGTGGCCCACAAAAATATTAGATCAGCTACACACCATGCCTTCTGCCACATGTTGCCAGTCCCCTCTGCAGCATCCAGCAGGCAGTGGCTCCAGTTATTCTTATGCTTTCTAGTGGTGTTTGCTCAGTTAAGAATCCCTTCTACATCAGCGAAATCCAATTAAAAACCTGTGAATTGAATTACTGCAAGTCATCTTTCTTCAACATTGAGTAAAATCTGTTTTGTTTTTTTTTCATTTCAGTGCCAGAATTTAGGAAAGCTAACAACTGTTCAGATTGGTCATGACAACTCAGGGCTATTAGCCAAATGGCTGGTTGATTGCGTCATGGTCAGAAATGAAATCACAGGCCATACATACAAGTAAGCAATGAGTTAGCTCCTAATTACCTGAGTCTGAAATCCCTACTAATAATGTGTTTCAGAAACCCCTAGTGTCTTTTTTGATGTGCAGAATTAGGATGCACATGGGTAACTTGATTTACACACCAGAGAATTTAAAGTTTTCCAGTTTCAGAAAGTACAGCTGCAGCCAAGATAAGGCTTGAATACGGCTTGAATGGGAGATTTTCTCTATGCCTGTTTCTGTGCTTGAACCTGGATGAACTGTTGGAATAATTTTGCAATGTTTGTCACTCTTGCATCTAATAGCAAGTTTATTGGGGCTGGAGCTGGGAGGGGGCATGGCAGCACTTAGAGTACAGGATGCGGGTACGGCAGCGCTGAGAGCAGGGGCTATGCCCTGTGCTGCTTGCCTCCTTACGCCCAGAGCAAGCTGCACCCACATCTGCCCTGCTCCTGGCTGGGCAAGCGGCAGCAAGATATAGGCCCTGGTCTGAGCACTGCTGCGCCCCTCCCCAAGTCCTGCAACCCCTGCCCCGCCTGGGCAGCTTGTCCCAGTTCCAATCCCTCCCTCCCCCACGCCCCATTTCCTCCCCACCTCCACCCACCACAACAGACTTACCAGCTAGAGGCAGCTGTGTCCAACATGGTGAGGACTAGTCTATGGCATTATCTCCAAAGCGGCACCAAATCTTTGGATCTGATTCAGCTGAATCAAATCGGGACAGCGATTCGAATCTCTGAATCGGGACAGCGATTTGAATCTCTGGATCAAATCGCCGTCCCCTCCGAATCGGCCAAATCCAAAGTGAATACTTGCCGCTTCACACAGGCCTAGAAACTCGCCACAAAAATATTGGACAAATATTTTTGTGTATTTTTTGTCTGGTTTCCCTTTTCATAGCACCACTAATTCCCTGAACATGTGTCCAGGTTAGTAATTTATAACACTAGTCACGCACTGTAATCTTCTGTTGGGCAATACTGCAGGTTTCCCTGTGGACGATGGTTGGGTAAAGGTGTTGATGACGGCAGTCTGGAGAGAATTCTTATTGGAGAACTGGTGTCATCCACATCAGATGAAGACCTGGGGAAACAGTGTCGTACTCCACCGCAGCAGAAGTCTCCTACCACAGCTCGCAGATTGAGCATCACTTCCCTGACAGGAAAAAATACGAGTAAGTTGGTACCGTTTCCGGTTCTTACAACTACGACATGATGGGATAACTACTGAGAAGCAGACATCGTTCTGAACAGGACTGTTAGCTATAAAAGCAAGGCCAAGTCTAGAGGAATAGTCTCAAGTTTGAGAGTGTAAAAGGTCCTCCACTTACCCTGGTTCTGCTTCTGAGCTGCTCTGACTTGGCAAATTGCTTACCCTCTCTAAACTTCCCCATCTGTCAAACAGGGACGGTGACTTCTTTCACTGATTTGAGGCGCAGGGCCCCTCTAGACTTTCAAGTAAAGGCATGATGGAATCTACACAATCGTTATGTAATCCACACAATCATACCTCCTGCCGTGCCATCTGTGCATAATGGTGGGATCCTGTCGTGCCATCCTGCCACCAGCAAGTAGCAAGCTTCTGCAGCTGTGAGTCCAGTAGCTGACCAGACTCACAGCTGTGGCCGCACCTTAAAGCTGGTGGGGCAGGGAGTCCTGCACCTAATGGGACTCTTGGCCCCAGTAGCACCCCAAGGCTGCTAGGGGTGCTAGCTGCAGGACTCTTGGCCCCAGTTAAATGTGGTTCACCCATGTGGGTGGAGCCTCGGCAGCTGATAGGGGAGACCCTGCTGCACATACAAATTAAAGTTGGATAGAAACCAGCTATAAAGGTACTGTGTATTTTCCAGCTCTAGCTTTATAGCCGGATGGACCTTTTTATGGCAGGGTAGTTACTTTGCAGATGTAGCCGGTCAAAATTAATTGCACAATTAACCAGTTAATTGTATAATCTGTGTAACATGTAGAGAGGGTTTGGGTTGCAAAGGACATGGGACCAAAAGAGATGTTCTGTCTCATTGTGTGTAGTCTCCTGCTATTGCAAACAATCTCAACCTGCAGTCTTGTTAACAAATTTATCTAGCTTGAGTAAAGCACCAGGTGATTTTATTTCAGTTACCAGTGTCTGTCTCCAAATATCACAAAACCTAAAGAAAGCAGCTTGAAATCAGTGTTGCTGTCCAGGAGCATGGTTCGCTGTCTAGCTATCCATTAAGGGCATTTCTGAGTAAAAAAAGAACAAACCTCAGTAATTCAAATCAAGGTTTGAGGGTTTTTGATTTTTAAAATACTGCATTGCTTCCTACTTTCAGAAATACTAATTATTACAGTGTTTTAAAGTGTTAAGTGTGCTGAAAAATCAGAAAGGGTGTGAAAAGAACTATGGGAATGGTTTGAGATCTGGAAACCCTGTTAAAGTGAGAATGAGTTTCCTATCTAGTTTTCCAGAAGATTACTAAGTAAATTGGTGACATCCTGTAAGTACGTACGTGGGTAGAAAGATCTGATAGTGGGAGACTACATAATCTAGCACATAGTCATTAAAAGACCCAGTGGCTGAAAGCTGGAGCTTGACAAATTCAGACTGAAAATATTTTTTTTCTTTCTTTTTTTAACTTTGATGGTAGCTAACTATTGGACCAACTTGAACAGTGTACGTTGTGGCTTCCCTCCAAGCCTTTACATTGAGAATGAATGTCTTTCTGAAATAAATATGGGTTCTAAATTAAAAATTATAGACGATGCAATCAGCACTCATAGTAGAGATGATATCTTTTATTAGACCAAGATTTTTGCGCAAAAAAAAAAATTTAATTGCAAGCTTTTGGGCACAAACACCCTTCTTCAGGCATTGGAGAAAGATTGTAAAACTTCTCCTGAGTAGAAAATTTGCATTATCACAGATCCTCACAGGAGGTGAGAGACTTCATACTAGCTCTAGTATTTCCATCTATTGACTCCTCTGTGAAATCCTATGAAATATGAACTTTCATTTCTACCCAGGAGAACTTTTACAATAAAATATATCATCTCTACTATGAGTCCTGATTGCCTTTTCCTCTAGACCAGTACAACTACACAACCTGGATAGATTTGATGCAGGAATTTCTGGATGGAATTCTTTGGTTTTTTGCTGTACAGGAGGTCAATCTAGATGAGTTCAGTGGTTTCTTCTGGCCTTCACGTCTCTGAAATGGTGTTAGCAAAATGAGTGCTGCTAGCATATGATGGACAGAGCTTGATTAGCTGAAGTATCATTTATAAAACAAGGCTCTGACGTTTGCAATTTAAGTCTGGCAATTTATATGACTAGTTCTAATGTTCCTCTGTTACTTATTAGGGTTCAGATTTGCTCAACACAAATGACTCAATGAGTTCTCCTCCTAATAATGGTAGAATATAACCTGTGGTTTAAGCCATGCCTATTAAAACATGTAAATTTGATGAATGTACATTTGTTTTAATGTCAATTTATTCAGCTACTGTGCTCTCTGTTAATTTACAGAGCCAAATGCGGGGCAGATCCAGGAAGGAATTGGGGAAGCTGTAAACAACATTGTGAAACATTTTCACAAGCCAGAAAAAGAGGTATTCTGTCTTCAGCATTATCTATAAGAGGAAATTCCATGTAAACACTTATATAACCAGGGAAGATTAAACATGTATAAGCATAAAAATGGGAACCTTAAGTATCTTTCTAATTCTTGGCTTGCTTTGAAGCTTCCTCCAAGCAAAATTGTACTTAAGAATTGTATCTTTTTCCATAGAGGGGAAGCCTTACCATTCTGTTATGTGGAGAAAATGGCCTGGTTGCAGCCTTGGAGCAGGTTTTCCACCATGGATTCAAATCAGCTCGGATTTTTCACAAGAACATATTTATCTGGGATTTCATAGGTAAACCCGGCCATTATCTTGTGATAAATGGAACGTGAAATGGGAGAACTTTGGAGGGAAATGACCACAAGTGTATCTCCCTCACATTTTAACTTGCCTAATTTGAATTTGCTTAAGAAGAAGTATTTGTTGAGTACAGTTGTGCTTTACCTTGTAGAAGGTATACATATTATCCCAGCTCTGCACAGCGTTCAGGCCTAATGATAGGGGGGGTGAAGTGAATTGGGAACCCAAACAAGACATGAAGGTATTACCTTTTTGAATTTGTCATCACCATGTGATATCAGAATGGGGCAGGGGTAAGGGGGATTTGACTTCTGGGTTAATGTATAGTGTGTTCTATCTAGGTTCTTATACCATGTTCCTCACCATAGCATCTGAGTGAAGTGGATGAGAGGTTTTTTGCAGGATGGTGATTTGGCTGATTTGAGGGGGAGGGAGGTTTATTAACATACATATTGCTGTGTAGACTTATATTAGAAAAAGTGAGATGAAAGAAATGTGTCTTGCACTTGCAGTAGAAGGTAATGAAGTTTTTGAAACCTAGGTCTGCTGGGTGGAAGGAAATGCGTGTTAGCCACGTAGAGCAGTGGTCTCCAAACTTTTTTGTTCACGCACCCTTATCAGTAAAACATTTTTGAGCATGCACCCCCAATGTATATTTATAGAAAAAGAAGTTCTAATATTTTCTTCCCGCACCCCAATGGATCATCTTGCGCACCCCACTTTGGAGATCATTGATCTAGAGAAGTGGGTGTTTGGAGAAATTTGAGTGGGGCTCGTGGCACTGTGTGGGAGGTTACTCAAGCAAATAAGGCAAATCTGTTTCAGTAATGGACTGAAATTTAGACTCGGACAAAAAGGAATGGCTCCCTTCTCTTAATCAGCCATCCATCTCGCAAAAGCCACAACATGTAATCCTGTTTTCAGGAGACAGCCATGACAGGAAATGGCACCGGGGCTTTCCACTTCATACAGAGGCTTATCAGTGCAGATATGTGTACAATTAGTTTGCACACCACCACCAGTCCCTGCACCAGTCCACATTTTCATTACTAAAGGCCTGAATTATTGACTAAGGCAGGAACTGGCAGCCTTCATAAGCTAGAGGACAGATCAATCCAGCCCCAGTTCTGTTCTGTCCAGGTGGCTTCCTCAGCATGTCAGCAGCAGTGTGGGTGGAGGAGGGAGGTTGCCTGTGCTCAGGCTGCTGGCAGGCAGCTCGAAGCTGCACCTGTATTGCCACTGCTTCTTCAAGCCCCCAGATCCCAGCCGGGGCACAGGCACAGCATCCATCCAGTGGGGAACTGAGCCAAGACCAGGCAGCAGGAAATTCCATCCACCATGCTTCTGCTTCTCCCCACCTCTCAGCTGCAGCGTAGGTGCAGCTGAAAGCTATTCATTCCTGGCTCAGTTCCCTACCAGCTGGCAGCTTGGCCTGCACTGTAGCCAAGGGGCAGGGAGAAGCAGCGGCAATGCAACTTTCAGCTGCCTGGCCCCAGCACAGCTCTTTGCTGCCCAGCCAACCCCCGGACTAAAATATTTTTACAAAGAGAGGAAAATTCCCAAGTTTCATACTCCATAAATGAAGGTGCTTGGAAATGGCTTTCCAAGAGCATCATGATGGAAAAGCAATATTTATTAGAAATCAGCCTTTATTTTTCAGTGGATGTCCTACATGTAATTATTACCTATGTATCTGTAGTGCCCAAACTTAAGGCCTTAGGCAGGCATGTTAAGTAGGTAAAGAGTCTTAGCTAGAGGGAAACTGTTACTCAGGAAATCCCAAAGTAATTGCTAATGGTATCATTTTATAAAATAGAAATAATCAGGCCACTTGTAAGCACTCTTGGGCTACTGATTATGATAAACCTGTAGGTACATTTGTCAGTAGATTATGTACACCAATGTTTTTACCACCATTTCCCTCCTATATTTAGAACAAGGGGAATATGGAGTAGCTGTGTGGTGGCTTTTTGGCATGTGCCAATCTTCAATGACTTCCATCACCTACTTCTAAGTTACCGAGGTACCTGCAGTGTATCTTGTATTCATTGTGTCACGGTTTTCCTTTCCTGCCACAGAGAAAGCTGTTGCTTATTTTGAAACTACTGACCAAATTGGGGACAATGAAGAGGACCTCCTGCTTCAGAAATCATCTTGCAAAACGTTCTGCCATTATGTAAACGCCATCACTACAGCACCACGGAGCATTGGGAAGGATGGCAAATTCCAAATTCTGGTTTGCCTTGGGACTAGGTATCTAGCAGCATTCTTCAGTGGGAGGGAAGTGGGAGGGGGCCTTCTGTTTTTCAAGTGCTCAGTTGAAGAACATTATATCCTCCTTACTTTGTGACTTAGTTTACGCTGATAAACAATTGTGAACATAAGCTAGCTGACTGGTTTTGTTTTTTGTTGTGTTTTTTCACCCTCTGCTCCCTACCCCAATATATAGCCTTAAGAGCACAAGAGGAATGGCAAAAAGATCAGGTTTCATTACAAAACAAAACAAAACAAAACAGAACTAGTGTCTAGACTTCTGGAAGATATTTTCAGCCCTATTTTTTAACTACATAGATATCTATACATAATAGTTTCTCTTTTTAAGTGACATCTTTCACTAAGTACAGGTACTAATTTGAAGTTTGCTGAATAGAGGAAGTAGTCCACTTCTTCATCTTTCTCAAACTCCCACCCTGCTTTTTTACTAATCGGCCAGGTGGAAATGGTACATGGCTACCTTCCTCTTGATGAAACCTTGCTTGTTATTTCTTCTTTCTTTTATCTTTCTAGATATTTTATAACAAATTAGATCTTGCCAGTATAGATTTCCTGGACACTGCTCTTTTTGCTGCTCACTTGAGAATTTAATAGAATCTGTTCCTAGGTCATTAATCCAACTTCCCTAATCTCTTTCCTGCCTCTGCTCTCCACTTTCCACCCTTAAAAAAAAGCATTATGCTACTTGCAGCAGGGTCATGCATTCATATTAATATGAAGAGTCCCACTTCCATGGGAGGGTTTTCAGTGCAAACAACACATCATGCATGCAAAATTAGGCAATACTTCAGCTTGTGTTTTTGTTTGAGAGAAGTGGTGTTGTGTTTTTTTTTAAATTAAATTCTGCTGTGGTTCATCCTAAAATAATCCCGTTCTTCTCTCTTCAGGGATCACTTGCTCCCTCACTGGATTCCACTGCTGGCAGAATGCCCTGCCATTACAAGGATGTATGAGGAGAATGCCCTCCTGCGAGACCGCATGACCGTCAACTCCCTCATCAGAGTCCTACAGACGTTACAAGATTTCAACATTGTCCTAGAAGGGTCACTCATTAAAGGAGTGGATGTTTAGCATGGCTTTGCTGAGAACTCCATTATTTCTCTCCCAAGCAAGCGAGCAAAAAGTGGGGACCTGATTGGACTTGAAAGCTGTGGTAGTGCATCACTGTGAAGCAAAGTAACCCGTTATCGGGTGGGAGTGGGAAACCCAATTTATGCCAGGTTCAGGACTGTCCTAAAGCTGCAGACAAACTAAAATGTGGTATTGTAGTTTATTTGAAACAGAAATTTAGTATAAAATAGAGTATTTTCGTGTGTTAGATGTGTGTAAATAGGCTATCTTCTTTAAGAAATTATATTACCTGTAAGAAACTTTTCTTAGACTGAGTGTTCTTGTGTTGAAAATTAGTAGCTTAAACCTGGGGAGACAGAAGGGGGAGAGGAGGCATTGCTACTTGCTCGGAAGGAAGAAGCCAGTCAATATGTAAATATAGCGCAAACTCAGCAGGGCTTTTTCAGGTATTGCGAATGAACACAACAAGTATCAATATTTAGCCATTGTCATCTCATTCTTAGAAATGCTGTGAATGTATACTGTTTACCCTATCGCACATGGTTTCCCTTGTTTGTTTAAAAAAAAATCCAAGCCTTTCATGCATCCAAGCTGTGATTTGTCATAGTTAATCTTTTGTGTAATTTTTATCAGTCAGTACAAGAGATGTATATGAACACTGGACCTGAGGAACTGTTGCACCTCAGAGAGCTCTCTGGGTTCTAATATCTGTTAAATTGTACTGCACCAGACTATATGTGGGGAATGTTGATAGCTTGATTAGTCAGTTGACCCTTTGTCTGTCAGGGTTTTGCTCAAATGACTCCCCATCCCTACCCTAGCTTTGGATTTTGTACTGTGCATAATTTCACTTTTTTTCTGTTGAGGAATTTGGTTCATAAGATAAAGTGAACTCTGTTGCTCTACCTGATAAGCATGTATTACTGTAGAACCACAAACACTGACTTTGCTTTGATAAGAAACCATATCAACCAGTTTTGAAATGCTGGCAAGGTACTCGTCTTCCTTTATTCTAGAGAGTAAGTGTTTCTGGGAGGCATAGGATCATATTGATTTTGAATAATCTAGCTCCAGAAAACACACAAGGCAAGAAGGAGCAGTACTTTAAGGCTTCTTTCTTGTACTGTTTCAAACTAGTGATCTGTTAGCAATACAAAAATATCATGAGTACACAGAAAAACTGGTAGCTTCTGCTCAAATAGAAACTAGATCATTTAAAGCCAATTTGTGGGTGCCATGCAGCAAGTCTACAAGATGTACCATTCCATTTTCTTTTTTGGAGACCAGATTTGGGGAGACTGGGGACATAGTTGACTTAAAACTGCTGTTGGCTTTTAGAGATTGGCTCAACATTTTTTTTGGTTGTCACTACTTTAATTAGTTGTTCAGTGAATGCCTGTGGGTATCACAGAGCTTGGGAAGGAGGTACCTGACCAGAATAACAAATGAATGACATTGTAGGTCAGAACTGAAGTGCATTAGAGAAAGCTTTGGTGGAATGCTCTTGTTACATCTTGCTCTCACCCAGAGCAGTTTATACACACATGTATAATATACAGTGTATATTATATACACAGAATGCACAATATACTAGTGTATATTATACATATAATACAAAGAGCTGAGATCCATAGAAGGCAGGGGGCTTAGAAATTAGGGTTTTCTCTCTCTCTTTCTCTCTCTCCTGCATTTTCCCAACTTCAAAATAATGTTAGAAAATTGGTGTTTTAGTCGCTCCTAACCTGTAGGCAAGGTTTTATAGATCCAAGGAGTTACAGTGGAGTGGAGTGCACAGTGTAAAAGAAAAAGGGAAAAAGGCAGAACAAGAGAGATGGAAGTGAAAAGAAAACTAGACCGTACCAAAATGTTGACCTTTGTCAGGCAGCTTTTGGGCATTATGGCACTGTAACCCACAACAGAGGGATTCGTTTTACAGGCTGATACAGTTCATACTCTCTATTTGCAAGCTAATAGTGAGTATTCACTCTCCTATTATCTTTCTACTGGCCAGTTCTTGTAATAGCATTCACTTTTGTCAGTTGGTTCTGCATGACACTTCCTGGCCAAAGAAAAACAATTATGTGGCATCCATCTTATTGGAAAGTTATAATGAATGACTAGAAAAATGTCAGATAAAAATAAAGATGCTTCAGATGATATGAGGGTCTCATATGGATTATACTAGTCTGTGCTGAGTAACTAACTCATAGAGTATTGCAGTATCTTTATGTATGTACACATTGGATCATATTCCCCTGCAGCTCTAGTTACATACTTTTTAAAACTCTGTCTTCAACAACACATGATGCCTGTGCTGGTTGTAAGGGAGTTGGTAGTTGTTCTGAACTACATGTTGATTTAAGCAAACTACAACTTGTAACAAATGTTTGGTTTTTAGACTTCCTGCACCTCCCCTTGCTTGAATTGTCTAAAATCATCCAAAACAGATTGCAGTTCTATATAGAATGTATAGTAGGGTTGTGAAGAATTCATTTGGAGGACTGTGGATAATGCAATGGGCTTGTGCTAAAAGCCTGCACTTGTGTGCTGCCTCTAATTTAACATTTAGTTTTGGACAGGTGTGGAGTCCTAGGTTTTTTTGGGTGGTGGTGACCAGGCAGTCTCAGTTCAAGCTAACAGGCTCAGATACCTGAGCAGAATACTCAGCAAGAATTTTGAAAAGTCATTGCTGACTTGACTTTTTACATGAACTATAAACCAAGTATCAGAAACCAAACGGCAGTATTGTGGTACTACTGGTGACTTAGGAAGTTTGAATTTTTTACTCTTTGTAAATCAAAAATTTTTTGCCCCAGAATGAATCTAGTTGACTGACACCCACCTTTCTGGCCCTGTGGGCAGGTTGAGTGGTAGAGGTTTGGCCCACAGGTTGGCAGGTCCAGCAGTGCAATCTAGTGTGTTAGCCTGTCCCTGTGTGCCTAGATCTGGCTGCTTGCAGCCCAACCCCACATGTCTGGATCTGACTATGCACTGGCATGCAGGGCCACATTATCTGGCCTGCACACTTCCCCATGGGACCAGAAATTTGGCAGCAGGAGAGATGCAGTTAATGCTGCCACCACGCCCCCTCCACCAAATTTCCAGGGTTTGAGCATCCCTGGTCTTGATTATTCCTGAAGTCCTTTCAGTCTGTACCATCCGAAGACAGTGATCCTTTTGGTCAGGGATTTATAAGGTTTTTTTCTTTCTTTCATGAAAGTTATGATTCTTTTCCAGCACAGTCTGCATCCAGGTGGTTGTTTTGATTTTTTTCTAAATATTTATGGCTGATGAAGGAAGGTAGCCTTGACACTGCACCCCACAGACACAGTGTCAAGTGTATGTTGGAGAGGCTAGAAAGAGAAGCATCCTTCAAGTCATGTGTAGATGTAGAGAACACTCCATAGTGTAAGGGGAAAGGATCACGGGCAGTGCCCTTACATTAAAACATACCTGAGAAATGTAAAGTTCAAGGTGGCTTAATTTTTTCCCCCTCAAATTAAATTTAAAACCTGTGGCACTTAACTTTTTAACACAACTTCACATTGTTTTGGGGGGATTTGGGTTTTTTTTAGGAAGTGTTAACTTATATGGGACTTGTTTGTTTTATTAAGCTTCACACCACAAATAGTATGAGAAGAATAATATGTCTAATATTCCCTAATAGGCAGTAAAGCATCATAGATGCCCTAAAGCATATTGAAGCAAGAGGCACAGCTGAGTACTTCTGAATCCTAGTAGACTAGCTCTTTGACAACCTTTGGGCGTATGGTTCTTTGTACTGAATGTTTTACTTCATGTATACATTTTTACTAGATTACTTTTGATCATTGGAAACTGTGAGAGTCTTCATTTTTTCTGTGAGGTTTACAGAAATCATTGTAACTTGCTAGAGTAGAGAGCAAGCCTATCAGGGTTCTCTTAACCTTAGCACAGTTTTGTATTTCAGTATTAAAGCACCTTCATTGTTTGGGAAATGGAATCTTGAAAAAGACCAAAGCCCTTTTGCAAAAGTATGTATCCAAATTGTCTGTTTCAAATGTCTGAGTCCTGCATAGTAATGTTATGCTAACATTCAGTATAATAGCTTGAAAGAAAGAGTAAGAAAATCAAATGCCTCACTGTGTTTGTACAAAACATGTATTTATAATTCTCTGAAGCTAGTTGGATTTCATTGTGTTTAGCGAAAAATCCACAGCTGTTTGTTCTGCACTATTAGTTACTTTTGTTCAAAATGATCTTTTTAAAATAGCTCTGTGAAGGCATATTTAAGAAATTTCCTTCTTTCAATCAAATGAAGGTGTGCATCTCATAGGAAACTGTTGTATGTTACACTTGAAATGTATGAATGTGCCCTATATAGCTTAAAACAGCCCTAAGTGTCTCCATATTAAGTATATTATTATTTTGTCTTTACTAACTAAATCAGACCTGGATTATTTTCAGGAAGACGATATTAGTAAAAAGTATTGTTATATCAAGCACTTTAACGTACATATCACAAACTGACATGGGTTTTTCAGGTTTTGGAGTACATTTAAATACAGCTTTTCATGCTATGTTCTTTATGAATAAAACTGTGAGAATAACAATCTGGATCACTGTCTCCTTGCAGAATAGCAACCAAAAGATGCATGTCACAGGTTAAAGAGTTTGAACTAAAACTGGAACAGAACATAGGGGCTATAAATAGAACACAGGTTGAATGGCACAATCCCACGAATAATCCTCCTGGCATTGGGGAGCTCACAGGTATTGTGAATGTGTGTGTCTATTTGCATATATGTGCATATTTAGCAACTCCAAGCATATAGGTGCAACTGTACTCTTCGTTTTCAACACTAAAAATTTTTGCACATCAGAAAAAAGCTTCACTCATGATGAAGCTATGTTTTTAGCACACTGGTATTTTCTAGGCTGCCACTGGAATGACCACCATGGGTTGTACATCCCCTATTCCATGTAGCCCAACATATGCCTTGAGAAGGATGTGATGCAGCGTGACTAGCAGCATCCTAGACTGAGCAGTGGTTCTCAGCCAAGGTGCTACCAAATTCTTTGAAAGGTGCAGTGAGGTATGAGGAGATAAGCAGCTATGCTAAAGCAGATAATCACAGTTTCAGGTTTGTTCCTGCCTGAGTGATTCCTCACCCCCATTGCCTAGCCCCATTCAAGGGAGTAAACACTGTAATACATAAATTATTTTTTTAATTGGGTGCTGCTCAGTTCACAGAAGTTATGGAGGGGCCCTCAAAACTAAAGAAGGGTGCCTCGAGTCCAAAAAAGGTTGATAAACCACTGCCCTAGAGTTCATGTTTTTTCTTCTGTTACTGACCTGCTCAAGTGCTTTGTCCCAAAGGTCAAAGGATTTGTGTGAGACAAAGTTCCACAAACTGTCCAGCTCCATTAGATATTTTGCCCAAAGCATGCAGAAGAGAGAGAGAAAGAGAGAGAGCACTAGCTCAGGGGTCAGCACAGTAGTTGTACACCTGAAAAAGCTGCCCTCTTTTTTTTTTTCTTCTGAAGTTCAGTATCAGCATAACTTGGTTCCTGCTGAAGTTTGATAACAAAGCTTACCTTAGATTTCAATAGCGGTTTAGTGAGGTAAACGCTGAGAACATTTGAAATTTCACACCTACAATACATACAACAATAGGTATGTATTAAAACATTTCTGAAGACAAAGAGAAACCCAGTGAAGGAGTGAAAATTTCACCTGGTGTTGTTGGGACAGTATCTGTGGAAATTCCCATCCAGACCATAATTCTGAGTCACAGTTCAAGTAAATACAATGTTCCTTTTTATACCCTCCATACTACAGGATCCTGTAAGTGTAACAAAATCAGCATTATTCAGTGCTGTCACACTTCAGTAGAAGACACAAGTAGAGGTAATGCAGTTTCGTTGCTATCTGCATAGCTCATTCCAGATGGTTGGGGACTGAGGGCTGCTGGACAATGCAGCTGGAACTGTTCTGATCTCATGCTGTCAATAACCCTCCGAACTAGGGTAGATTGTGGGCAGCAATTGGCAAAACTTAGCATCCCGAGTAGGGGGGGAGTGAAAGCAGAGGCACCCATGCAAGGCAGCTGCATAAGGCTTGTTAACATCTACCTCATCAACACTGGGGATCAAGAAAAAGCCTTTTGCCAATGTTGAGGGCAACATGTCCAGGTGAGAGGAAGTGGAGCTCAATTCCCTGAAGAAAGCAAGTTGTTTTTGTACGTTAAATGGGGGCTCAGCTCAGGCAGATAAGGCACTGCAGATATCTGTCAGGATCTAAGGCCACATGCAAGCACAATTTTGTCCAGCAGTTACCTGGTTATCTGACTGTTACTGCCTGCCAGCTGCCTAACTACTCAGCTGGACCTTTGCGTGGGCATGGCTGCCTGCTTATAAGCAGCAGCTTTTTCAGTGCTTAGGAGGCTACTTAACAGGATCAATGTTTCTGTCTAGCCTTGGACTTCTAACTACTTGTTCTCAGTTCCCTGGTTCCTGCTTGTTGATTCCTAGCTTCACGGTTCATGCCTGCTTGACTCCTTGTTCCAGGTGAGCCCCCTGTTTCTAACTCCAATCCAAAAGCCTGGCTCATAGCTTTAGACTGGCAATTGCCCATGTTGTTACAGCTACAGCTGCCTGCTCCAGACGCCCTGGCCAGTGACTCTGATCTGTTTCTTGCTACTAACCCTGCTGGCTCACAGCTATACCTCAGAGCCTGCCATTATCTTGGTCCTTTACAGGCCCTGGCCTTCTGACCTGCCTAGACCTGATCCCCCTGACCCAAAACTAGTCTGCACCTTGTCTGATTCCTCACTGCCCAAGTTCTGGTTGTCCCCCAACATATATATATATATAGCCTTCTTCCTGGTATCCAAGCATGTCCAGATCCAATCATGACAAAGTTCTCTTAGAGAAACTTATTCAGGTAGGAATGTCATTGTAACTCAGACCTGTGCATTAACAATATTTAAAAAACTCTGCTGGGTGGGGCTGTGCTGAAGTGGTAAGAAATGCCATTTTCCCATCTGTTCCCCTATGAGCTTCAAAAACACAATGGAGTTCTCTCCACTGAGGTCAGTCTGGCTCGGGGAACTCAACATTAGCAGTATTACTGCCTCCACCTTTATAATTTCATCAGTCATCTAATTTAGGAGCCAGTTTCTAAACACCAGGTCTAGCACCCAGTAGGGCCACCTATGTTTCATGGCAGATTAGTAAAGAACATCTTATCCAAGGTAAATACTCTCAGCTCTCAGATGGTGGCACAGGATACCTTCTCTCTTGCCAAGCCTCTTGCTTAAGAACAGAACAAAACCAAGCCAAAGTGTGCATGGCACGTGGTTTTAAAACTTTCACAATAGCATCATCATTGTCATGATGGTCATGTGATCAACAAAGTGCATCAGTTAATTTGGACATAACCTTGACAGGACCTGAGAGATGCTTCAATGATGTTCATATATAGGTAGTTCTTGTTTGAGAATCTAAACATACTTTTCACACCTGGCTACATTAAGCCACTACAGAATTCAGAGTTATCAGGATATTAGCTGCCCACCCCTGCTTTGTATATCTTCTCTGTGCCACAGTGGCCTGACAAGACTTACTCAAGTCATGTTTTACTACTTGTGTTGGAGCAGAATCCAATATCCAAAACTCCCACTCCTTTGCCTGACTTACCTAGTTTTGTTTTATAACAAGGCCACCAAATGTTTAGATGCAGGAGTCGAGGTGGATGTTATCTATCTGGACTTCAAGAAGGCCTTTGACAAGGTATCCCATACCATCCTTATAAATAAACTGAGGGGATTTGCCTTGGACTATTACACAGTAGACTGGGTAGAAAATTGGCTCAAGGGCTGCACTCAAAGTGTGGTAGTGGACGGGTCAGTGTCAACCTGGAAAGATGTGGGCAGTGGAGTTCCTCAGGGCTCAGTTCTGGGGCCAGTGCTATTCAACATCTTCATCAGTGATCTGGATGAGGGGGTGGGAAGCACCCTGTCCAAATTCATGGATAACACAAAAATATGGGGTAAAGCTAACACCCTGGAGAGGAGGAACCAGATCCCGGCTGACCTAGACAGGTTGGGGAAGTAGGCAGAGAGCAACAGGATGCAATTCAATAAGGACAAGTGCAAGGTGCTGCATCTAAGGAGAAAGAATTGCCATCGTACCTACAGGCTGGGGGGCGACCTCAGCACCACTGAGGCAGAAAGAGATCTTGGAGTCACTGTTGACTCCAGGATGAACATGAGTTGTCAATGTGATGAAGTAGTCAGCAGAGCCAATCGCATCCATAGGTGCTTCACAAACAGGTTCAGGGAGGTCATTCTGCCTCTCTACGCAGGACTGGTCAGACCACAACTGGAGTACTGTGACCAGTTCTGGGTACCACAGTTCAAGCGGGATGTGGATAACCAGGAGAGGGTCCAAAGAAGGGCCACTCATTTGATTGGAGGCCTGCAGGGAAGGCCCTACGAAGAAAGGCTAAGGGACCTTAACCTCTTCAGCCTCTCCAAGAGAAGGCTGAGAGGGGACCTTGTGGCAGCGTACAAATTCATAAGGGGAGAGCAACATGAAGTAGGCGATGATCTGTTTACCAGGGCACCCCCTGGAACAGCAAAGAACAGCGGCCGTAAGCTACTGGAGAGAAGGTTTAGACTGGGCATTAGAAAAAGGTTCTTCATGGTCAGGGTTGCCAGGATCTAGAATGGGCTTCCAAGGGAGGTGGTGCTAGTCCCATCCTTGGGGGTCTTCAAGAGGAGACTGATCAGGCACCTGGCTGGGCTCACATGACCCCAGGTTTGGTGACCCTTTTACCTGCCAGGAGCGGGCAGGGGGTCAGACTAGATGACCCACTGAGGTCCCTTCCGACCCTAGAATCTATGAATCTATGAACATGGATGATTCTAGGTAAGTAATAGTATGGTCTATTAAGGGTCCTGTGTTAAGTTTGGACACTAAACAAATGCAGATTAATATATGAAGTTTCCATATGTGCTTGCCTAGTCATTTATGTACTTGCAAGTACATTGGGGAAGAACATGCTACAAATTTAATTTTGGTAGTGTCTAAATAGCTGTAAAATAAAAGGCTATAAAGGGTAACTAAGGAAATTAACAATTGAAGGAGTCGCCAGTAGGGTGCAGGCACAGAAAAGTAAGTTCTATATTCATGCAGCACGTTGAGTGTCAAATGCTCGCACGTTCCCACAACCAACAGATCCAAGTGTAAGATACAGTTCAACAAAGCCTATCCCCAAATATCTGTTGGGTGTTGGATTCAGTACTCTGCAGTCATTGCATTCTCCTTGCTTCTCAGGGACCCAGTGTCTAGCAGAGAGGAAACCTGAGCTGTCCTTGCAAAGCTAGAAATGGCCTGTCTCATCTGGGATATAGCATATTGGGAATCTGGTGCAGTGAAGCTCATGCCTATAGCTTTTTCTATTGCTGTAAATCAAACTTTTTTGAATAAATGCTCTAGCTGGGATTTTCAAAGAAACCTAATGAGTTAGGTGCCCAACTCCCATTGAAATGTAAGTCTCAATTTTCGTAGACACACTGGACAAAAAGTTGCTTCTTTCTTATCGCAAAAAATCTGTCATAGTCTGTGGCCAATTCCATCAAATTCTATGAGCTCCAACAGACCCTTGTTTCATGATGTTCAATGGCTTTGACCTCTATGAGCTTTAGAGATTTCTTCCATGTGCTGTATCTAGTTGACTGAAAAATCTCCTATCGTGGTCACATGCTGGCTATTAAATAGTTTAGCCCTTCAAATTCATGGTCTGCCTGGTTCAGCATAAGCACAAGAAAGTTTGAATGCTGTTCCCTATTAAACATCGGCAAATGAAACGCCTGTGAAATGTCATTTGGATAGGAACATATTTGTGCTTAGGTTAACATATGGATGGTGTTCATGATTTGTTTCTCTTTAATAGATACAGACTTACAGCTGGCTGTGTTTCAAGTACGCCGTCTCTGACCCCTGGAAAAGTCTGTACTGGATGCAACTCTTTGCTCCCATTCCTATTTTCCATGACTGATACTAGTTATATAATAGTATGTCCCTCCAAATAAGGGTGTTTGGCAGCTTACTAAGTGTTTCTTGTGTTCATGATTCAAGTATTTGATGATAGATATAAGAGGAAGCATGGAAGTGCAGCGAAGGCACTGGACTGGGAGTCAAGAAATCTGGGCTCAGTTGCTGGCTCTGATGCAGACTCTCCTATATGACCTTGGGTGGCTCACTTAGTTCCTCAGTGGCTTAGTTCCCCGGCTGCAGAAGGGAAAGGATAATGTTTCCATTGTCCTACTTTGGTCTTGTCTAGGTAAGTCTTTGGGAAAGGAAATGGTCTCTATCCTATATCAGTCATTTTTCCCCATATTTGTAGACCCCTCTTGCTCAACTTGTAGGCCCTCAGTTAGGAAATAAGCCTTGTACATGACTGATTTAAGTGAATTTGTTCAGTCCTGTAATGATGAGCACCAGAGAAATGCCTGCATGTGGCTGCATGTGCCACTGATCTCATCCACACAGACAGGTTGACAACAGTCTGAGAATCAAACTGAGGATAGGGAGAGAGAGGAAAATGGGGACAGGAACTGAGTGACCGCCTACTCCTTGGCTTTCTAACTCCATACCAGGCAAGGGTGGCTGCTGGCATGGGAACAGGTTGGCATGGGAACAGGCCTAAAGGAATTTCCCTGTTGGACTAGAGATGATAGAAAAGGTAAGCAAGTCTAATCTCTAATCTACCTCCTTCCTCTCATGCTGGTTGGTAGTTTTTCAGCAAGTGATGTAAGAGACTTCCTTGCTTTGAGCAATCATTTTAGGTTGATCCTCCTCCCCTGTTGCCCCAAACTATTTGTCTGCTAGTAGTACCTCCGTTTAGCCTCCCCATGATGTGCTATATGCAGTTGTCTTGTGCTCCATATGGAGAATTCTCTCTAGTGGTGGGACAGCTCTGGGAATAGTCAGAGCATTCATATGGTCATTGAGGTACATTTTCTTTCCTAGATAAAATGTTTTGAATTCATTTCAAATGAAGTCACCTGAATCCTGATCATCCCTTGATGGGAGAGGGAGAGGGTTTAGCAGATGTACTGGAGTCTTGTGCTTATGGGGTTCCCACAGCCCAGTCACATTTTGGAGTATCCCCTTGCTCGGTTCCCTGTATGAAATGTCTTTACCTGGGTGAAATTTCCCTGCTTTGTAAATCTGCAGCCCTTGAGGCTTCATTCCACACTGGAAGGCAACAGTTCTAAACTAAGCCATAAAATGCAAAACTGAAAACTCAGATTTAGTGTGGTTATTGGTCTGCTGGAGGTGGAAACCTATTGTGAATGGGCTGTGGGTCCTGACTTTATAAGCAGCATGGAGGTGGTAGAGGAGAGGGGTGGTGTAAAGGACAAGTTTTTCCCACCTGGAAAATGACTTTAGAAATGAATTTCAAAATTGTGTTAATATTAGATATCAGCACAGGGGTGACAAATGTGGTAACACTTCTATTCTCAGCCAGCTCTACTCAGTTGTTACAAGAGTACAGATGTGAGAAATGGACTTACACTAGTGAATTATGGACTATTCCTAATGCCTTTGAAACAGAGAGGCTCATTTTAGTGCTTAGTGCCTGTTTCAAGGTGAACCTGTTGAACATTTCATCTTCCTCTCCTCCCACCCACTGATATTAACCTGTCATTTAGTATCACAGCAGTAGACAGTTTCATATCTTATATCTATAAGACCGAGGACTACGGAGACCAACATTTTTGGCAGGCACACCATAAATGAAACCCCTCACTCTCCCCCAGTACCATTCCAATCCCCTTCCCCTGCCTGAGCTGCTGCTCTGCTTTCTTCTCCCAGCCCTGTGCTCCTTGCCCAGTCTGCAGCTCTGCTTTCTGCTCTATATGCGGCTCTGCTCCCTGCTTCCTTTTTGGTCTGCCATGTGCCACACACTGAGGCTGCAAGGGCCACTTGTGGCAAACATTCTGCATGTTCACCACCCCAGACCTAAGACTATTTTCTTTCTCAGGCCCAGAAAAAGAAACCCAGAGATATTTTGCTTCCTTAGGTGGTCACAGCCCCTCCATGCCTGGAATTTACCTGCATACTAACTACAGATTAAAAGTCTCCTAAAGCAGTGGGGACCAACCTTTCTTGGCAGGTGTGCCACAAATTAAATGTCATGACCCTGAATGCCACTCCAATACCCTTCTGTTGCCCAATCCACCACTCTGCTCTCTGCTGCCTGTCCTGTGCTCCCTGCCCAATCTGTGGCTCTGCTTTCTGCTTCCTGCTCAATCTGTGGCTGTGCTGCCTGTCTTTTCCCCTATCTGCCACATGCCACACAAGCCACAAGTTGCTCCCCCTCCCCATCCTAGAGCATGAATCCCCAGCCTGAGGGTCATGAATATCCTGCTTGTCCCATTCCACTAAAGGGAATGGAGGTCCTGGCAAGATCCCCTTCCATCTAGCTGAGGATCCCAGAGGGGCCCCAACATAAACAAAGTAGAGGACTCCTTTTCTAGATCCTGGTGAGAGAAACGTATCCCAGGAGAGGTGCTGGGACCTGCAGGTGTCCATCTGCTCTCTCTCACAGCTGCCAGAGTTCAGGGAACTCCATGATTTTTGCCACAGACCAGAGCTGTAACACAACTTTTATTTACATTTAGACTTTGACTGAAAGCCTACATTTTACACCGAAGACTAATAGGCTGTGATGGAATTTAGGCACTGGTGTTAAAAGTTTGCTGGTTATAAACATGCAGAGTCTTGTGATATTTTCACAACCCCCTTGTGTGCTGACGAAGGTCAGTGCTCAGGCAGAAATCCTGTGTTTTAGGAGGATGGGTATTCAGTCATAGCCTGTTGATGGTGCTGGAGAGGAGGGGAAAACAAGAAAACTCTCCTGATTTTTATTAAGCTACAGCCCTATTACATGCCTACTTTCCTTTACAGAGCAAAAAGTTGTGCTAAGACCAGACTGACTTGGCTACCAGATGAAGGCCATTTTAGGAGCCTCTTTTAATGTCTTGCCATCACCTGTTTCAGAAATGCTGACCCTGCTGGGTTGTTTTGGGGTTTTTTGGTGGGGGAGCAGGGTTTGCTTTCATAATCCAGGGTAGTTAGAGTGGCTTTCCTACCAGGGACTGTAATATTTTTCTCCCAGTTTTAGTTAAATTGGCAATGGAACCGTGGTGACACGTGTGGGGTGCATGGTGGTGCCACTTAGGCAATAGGCTGGGGGGGCAGGCAGGAGCACTGGTGCCCCCCCCTGCAAGCGCTGGCTGGGGAGAGGAGCACAATTACTCTCCCAGAAGTGGCTGCAGCCATTCCCAGAAGCAGCTGCAGCAGTCGGCTGTCTCGCCATAGGCCATGGGGAGACTCCCCTCCGGTTGGTGGAATCGGCCGCAGGTGGATCTTCCTGCCTGGTCAGTGAAATCAGTTGAGCCCCGC
>NW_017729022.1:81674130-81679446 GCF_001723915.1 Gavialis gangeticus
TACAGACAAAATGATGTTCCGGGCTAGGGACAGAAGATGTACATAAACCAGCTTAAGTGATCAGAAACCAGTTTAAACCTGTAACAGAACAGAAGCTCAGTGTACATAAACCACTTTCAAAATGGCTGAAACTGGTTTAAGATAAACCAGGTTGAATGTAGTATCAGACTTAATTGATTTAAGTCAAACCAGTTTAAGGAACTTCTGTCCAAGACCCCTTCCTGGTTTAAGTTAACTCACAGTCCCCCAACATCCCAGGATGCTTTGCAGCCCTGGGCTTGGCTGTGCTGCCTGCTCCAGCGGAGCAGGGTTGGCCCTGCCCTTCTGCTCCCTAGCCAGACACTATCACTGCTCTGGCTGGCTGAGAAGGGGGTGGGAGTGGGGGTGCGAAACCTTGCTCAGGACTTCAGCCCCTGCCAGGCTTTCCCCCACACGCTGCTCAAGTGGCAGAGGCAAGCTTGGCAGCAACTGCTGGCTGAGAACCATGCAGGTCAGGTTGGGGTTTTAAACCCCTCCCCAATCATACTCAGCAGCCTGCCAGGGCCTGGCCATGTCTCCCTCCCAACCAGCTCAATCTTCATCATAAAATGTGTGACAAAAACAACAGAAACTGCCATGTTGCAAAAGTATGCTGTTCTCCACCTAAATTGGAAAGAATTGCACAGGCAAAAATGCATTCACTAGGACAAAGCTGGACCAGAAAGCTTTGATGAGACAGGAACAGAATTCAAACCTGGGCCTCTTAACTCAGTTTTTATAAAAACAAGATTCTATGTGATGTGGAACACAGTAGTGGTGAATTTTGAAATGGATATTGGAAATGAGTGCAGCATAATGGCAGTCAGCATAGGTATGCCCAGTGTTAAAATCAAAAGCTTAGCTTGCTTCATATAGCAGCATAAGAGAAGGTAAAGCCAGTAAGTGGAGATGCTTTATTTCTCCATATATCCAAGAAAAGATTTTACAAAGTAAGTATGGTTTTAAATCTGCCATAACTGCAGCAGTATGATTCTGTCCTGCAAGTGCTCAGTCCAGCAAAGTTCTGAGTATTCCAGCAGACCATTTAAGTACAAGCTAAAAGATAGTCATTTAAATTAAAACACAAATACATGTATCCTTAAGTACATGCTTTAGTGCCTGGCTGGATCAAGCTGGTGCACTCTGAACTTCACAGTATTGAGTCTCGTGTCCCTTAAACAGGAATCCTGGCAGAAGTGATAAGAGATATTTGCCTGCACAGGGTGTATGAAAACAGATTATGGTCCATTGTAAAAGTTAAAAGTTAACTGTATTGCCCAAGTCTCAGCTGGTTTCTTATATTTTCAGTTTTGCAACTTTAAACACATGCAGCGTCAAGCGCTCACTATGAGAAATGCATCCATAACCATATTTAAGTAAATGCTAGATAAAGAGCAGAAAAAGTCTTACCATACTCAAAGTCCAGGTCTCTTCACAGAATCTCAGTTCATGCTGTATTTCCCTAAGCACCATTTTACCCAGCTTTAGAAGCATTATTCTACTTCAGTGACTTTAGCATGTGAAACATGCTGGCCTTCTTAGTCCCAGGAAGATCCCATAAAGGACAAAACAATAAGGACCTTGCCCTCAGTGGGGACAAAGGACCAAAATGAACATGAAGTTTAAATAATTAAGGGAGACAAAGAAGAAAATTACAGAAAGGAAATGTAGGGTATAGGGTCAAAGTAAGTTTAACAGAAGAGGATCCTAGCAGAGAACGCCAGACCATCCCTCTGGCCTGCAATGGAATATAAAGAATCAGTGGACGAGTCAGGGAAACTCTGTGCAGATCAAACCACATGAATGGAAAGGAGCCCCAGAGTCGCACAGAACCCACTCCTACCAACCTTCCCTTCCTAGGACACTTGTACAGATGACGGGGGTTTAGTCCTCAGGGTTTTAGTCTATGTCCCCTAAATTGAAATGGTAGGTTTTTAACTGAAACCTACCATTTCAACTTTTCTGTTATAGTAAGGGCCCCCGATCCTTTTTTTTTCCCCTCTTGGATCCAGAGCCTGCCCACAGCCAGAGGACATGCTGCCAGTGGGCCGAGTGGCCCTTGAGTTGTGGGGGACCTCAGTCCTTTCCTCTGTGGCAGTGACATCCCCCTCCCCGCTTGGGGGACCTGGGTGGGCTGCTAGTGGGCCGGGTGCTGCCCCAGCTTGGAGGCAGCACCTGGCCTGATCCAACTATTTCCCAGACCCACCTGCTGGAATCCAGCCAGATGCTGCTCCCCGGGTGGGCTCGGGGAATAGTTGGATCAGGCTGGGTGCTGCACCTGGCCCACTAGCAGCCTGCCCAGGCAGCCCCGGGTGAGGCACCACCACGGTGGAGGGAAGGACCAGGGCCCACTGGCAGCCAGGAGAGAGGCGGGCAGGCTCTGCCGGGCGGGAAGAAAATAAAAAAGGATCGGGCCCCTTGCTGCTGCTGCCTTCATGTGCCCCCTAAGCTTGTTGAATGAGCTTTAGTTAAAGTGCCCCTGCTGCCTTTTTTTCAGCCTGGGGATGCTGATACACGTGACACTGGAGTCCACTGGAGTGCAGTAATTACCTAGCAGCTATAATTACAGTGTGTCAGAGCAGCCTCTGCTATGTGACTATGAAGAGCAAGTCCTATATTCAAAAGTGACTTATGGTCTTTTTTTTGTTTCCTCAAAGCTATGTTGCCAGAAACACAGCTAGGCAATTGGAACATGTTTATGAACTTGTCCATTATTTTGACCTGCTTGGGTGCTTTTGTAAACTCCACTAGATGCTTAAATGAACTATCAGGCAGGTAAACCTTTTTGAAAGTCAGGGCCCAAGTTCCTTTGGAAAATAGGACTTTAGCTTCTAAGTCACTAAGTTGCTTTTGAAACTGCTCCCATCTTACCCCCAGTTTTCTGGGCCAGAGCCACATGAGTCGTCTAGAGCTTGATTTAACATCCCTTGAGATCATTAGAAAGACTCCCATAGACTTGAATAGACTTTGAAAAAGGGGCTCAGGAGATTAAGGATGGCCTTTCCTAATCTCAGAGTCTCTTAGTTCCTAAGGAATTTTGTTTGTAGAGATTCCTGATAGTGTGTAACAGGAGGAAGGAGCACTTTGGGAGCCAGTTAACCACAGTACATGAGAGAGGCTTTAAAAGTGCCGCTGCCTTAAAGAACAGCACAAACAAACTCTCTCCTCTTTTCAAAGCCTCCTGTGAATGATTACTTATTTCAAGTTGCAGGAGAATCTATAAACAGTTAAACTTGGCTCAAATACTCGCACACAATTATTTGCACACACTTAAGCTATATATGGATTTGTTTATACATATATCCTATGTATGGGCACTGGCCCAGCTATACATGTGCGTCTGATATGGAAAGCAAGGATGTCGGGCAAGCCTAGACTTCGTGTGTATGTCTGTGTGAGTCCGTGTGCGCAGGCACGCACATACATGCACTCTCTTGAGAACAACATACCTTTCTCTTTCAAGTCATTTTGAGATTCTAGGAACAGAGGTGTTGCTACACTGCACTGGCACTTTTGCCCTGAGTCTGGTCTCCAACAGTGACCAGCATCACATATATTTTAGAGGAAAGTATAAGGGGGTGTAAGGTGTTTTTTCCTGGGGCTGAAATTATAGGTCAAGGTGAGATGATCTGTGCCTCATGAAGGAATCCTGGATTGGCCTGGACCTTTCAGAAGTTTTTGTTTTGTTTCATTTTCCTGAATAGTCTGATTTCCCATGGAAATGTGCAGTCCCCCCTTGAATCTTGCTATATTTGCAGTTCCAGCAACAACTTGTACTGTGTACTGGGCCAGGTGATTGTGGCTGAGTAGTTAACACATTAGACTAGATATCTATTGAAGTTCAGGCCGGTTCTTTGGCTCACTGAATCTTATTGAATCTTATGGACTATGGACTTTGCTGCATAGTTTCGGGCAAAACTAACGTCCCCTGTGAAGCCAATCAATCTGCCCTCCAGGGGAGGAAGGAACTGGAAGAGTCAACATCACATGGGCATTTCAAACTACAAGCTGGCTAGTCCTGTCTGAACCAGACCTGACTAAAAATGGATGTCCTGCCTCGAGAAGCCAGTCAGTTCATATCAACTCTGGCTAGAAAACTGTTTTGACAGTGCGCCAAAATAGTTCTTCAAAACCACACTGTTAACCTTTTTTTTGTTTTAAACAGACAGAAAACCCTATTTTAAATCTCTTCTCATGGGCAGCACACTGGTTTGTAAACAGCAATTATTTTGCTCTGTTGTTTTAAAAAGTTGGCGGCATGGACAGGTGCCATTTCCGGGCCGTATCTCCTGGCCTGAGTTGAACCTGAAGGCCCTCTACTTCTGTGTCTCACCGAGATTCAGGGATGATCCTTCCACACCTTTAAGAACAATACTCATCCTCTCTCAGAGGTTTAGTTGATTCAAGTTAACCAGGGTCCACAAAAGACAGCACTCTTTTACAGCCTTCCTTCTCAGGCTGTACATGCCTAGTCACAGCCTCTAAACTCCCCACCCCTGAAATGTGGGTCTTCACAGCCCTGTTTCTTGCAGCTGTGTCCTGGCTAAGGTCTCCCACCTAGTTATTCTCACTCTTCTTCAAGCCTTGTTTTAAGTCCCTCTGCAACCATGCAAGAACTCTTCTTAATCTTTCCCAGGTGAGTCTGCTAACTCCTAACAGCTTGCCTGGGTTGCAGGCCTCAAACCTAGATCCTCTGACATACAAGATAGGTGTTCTGCCCTCTGTGCCACCCCCAACACTTGCCTGGCCCCACTGGGGGCACGGGGGAACCGTCCTCCTTCCCTCATACTCTCCACTGGGCTCCTGCTCCTGGACTTTCAAAGAATCATCATAGAGCCATAGAAGTCGGGTCGAAGGGACGTTGTAGATCTTCAAGTCCGACCCCCCGCCTGGGCAGGAGAAAAACTGGGCTCAAAAAGAGGGTCACTTCCCAGCCAGTACATGTGCTGGATATTTTTGCGTGCTAGGTGCAGCACTCTGCAATTGTTGCTATACTGCTTCCTATTTTGTACTGCCCACTTTTCTAACCTGACCAGGCCTGCCTGCAAAAATCTTTAGGCTCCACTGAGATTTGAACTCAGATCACCGGATTCAGAGTCCAGAGTGCTAACCATTACACCATGGAGCCCCCTAAGAAACAGTGACCCAGATTTTTCAAAGCATTTTTCTGAGAACCATCTTCCTTTCTTCAACCCGAAAAGTTTTGTTCTTCACCCATCTTTCCTGGCACATGGGTGCGGTAACTGGCCTTGCAAGCTACTTCCTTTGGCCCATAAAAGGCCAGTCTCCACTTACATA
>NW_017729022.1:81684446-81687473 GCF_001723915.1 Gavialis gangeticus
ACCATCTTCCTTTCTTCCACCCGAAAAGTTTTGTTCTTCACCCATCTTTCCTGGCACATGGGTGCGGTAACTGGCCTTGCAAGCTACTTCCTTTGGCCCATAAAAGGCCAGTCTCCACTTACATACTTCCTCAATCCAGATCCATTCTCTCTGGTAAACTTGACCGAGGTCACCTCCTGGTCTAATTTTCCAACCAGGGAGCACTTTTCCTAATACCTGAAGGTCTGTTGTTTCCCTTTTGATAGCCTTGGTCCTTCCATTCACCAGCGTAACCAAAGGTGTACCAGTACTATGCCTGAGGTACATTTGTGTGATCCAAATAACTGCCTCAAGTTTTAGCACATCGTTACTTAGGACATGCTATACTATTGAATATTTAGTCCTTGAGCTCTATGCGAGGCAGTCACTTTCCTATCCCCTGGGAAACTGCTTCCCTGAACATTTAACCCTCCAGCTCTGAGAGTGTCCATAATAATATCCAGCTTCTTTTTAGGATTTCTGGGGGCTGCCATATACATAACCTTGCCTGAGGTGCTTAGGATCCCTTTAACTCAACCTACTTCCAGTCTTGTTCCATCTGTATTGCTTTGAGAGTGAAACCTTCTGATAGAATTGCTGGAGTTTTTTTCCTACCATCTCCTCTTCTCTCCCCTGCACTCACACTCTCCTGTGTACCCCAGGATTTTCTATGCAGGATTGGGCCCCTCAAATCCCAGGAGCCCCTGCCCAGCTTTCCCCTTTTACACAGACACTCCACAGCACCCCAGAGGCACATCTCTGTAAGGGGGGAAAGCTGGGCAGATGCTCCCAGGGCTCGTGGAGCCTAATCCTGCACAGGAATTCCTGGGGCACACAAGACTGGACCCTCAAGACCTAGGAAAGCATATTGCTCATGGTCCATGGTATCAATATAAGGGGCAACAGGCAATGTGTGCTTTTCACCCAGTGAAGAGGATCAGCTGTGCCAGGACACATCCCAGCACAGGTGATCTGCTTCATTTAGCAACATCTGTTTCTAAGCCTGAGAGGCCAAGCCCTGGATTTCCTTCAGGGCCTGGCTCCTTTGGGCTGCCTCCTCCACTTCAGCCAAGGTTGCTGGTACAAAAAGGTATGTGACAAGTTGGAGACTAGGCAATACCATGCAAGGCACCTTTAGAAGCTGGCTAGCTCCAGCTTGGGTAGAACAGGCTACCTGGTCTGTGCTCAGCCAGTGCTCCCATTGTGTAGGAATATCCATGGGTGTACTTCCTTTTTATGGGCTTCATAAATCTCTGTTGTACTCTCCAGTTCTTCCAGAGGTCCTTCATCTGGGTGTGTGGTTTTTAGACATGTTTAGTGCTCGTACCAGGGTTGGTAGTGGCACAGTTACCATGAGCTTCCCAGATTTGAGAAGCAAAGTTCCTTCTTTCTCGGACACCCCAAGAATTCTCCTCTGACTGGCTTCCAGCATCTAGACCCTGCTTGGTTCCTGAGAAGAAAAAAAACACATAACTACCCCAAGCTGTTTTTTTCCTGGAGCTGAAATTACAGTCTGTCTCGTCTTCAGAAAAGGCCACTTTTGAAACCTCTGATCATACTCTCATATCGAAATCCAGGCCTCTGAACCTGTTTATTTAGCCTGTCCATGTCCACCAGTTACTGTGCAGCCTGGTTTTCCCAGCACCATCCACAGTTCTGTTCTCCAAAGTTTGAACCTTTCCACATGCTCCATTTTCCTGCCTCCATAGCATCTGGGGGCACATCCTGATGAGTGCACACGTGCAGGGGTGCAAGTTTCCCATGGGACAGATAGCAGCAGCATGCCCCTGCACGTGCTCCGGCACGTGGCAAATCAACCTGGGTGGGGTAGAGGAGGCCGGGGTCAGCCTTACCTGGGGTCCTGGAGGCCTCTTGGGGCAGCAGTGGCGCTGAGCCAGCTGCTCAGAACCTGGCCAGTAGCCAGAGCATGACTCTGGCCAGCCATGCTCCATTTCTGGTGATGTATGTTGCTGCCACGTGCAGGGCTTTTTTTAGCTCTGGGCTTTTTTTGACACTAGGATCTCCCAGTGTAAAAAAAAAAATGGGATTGAGGTGCTGCAAACTGCATGTGTGCGCTTGTTGGAACACGCCTGGAAAGTCTTGCTGGTCCTTGACTCTGAGTTCCCACAGTCCTTGATTCAGATTTCATAATAAATAATCGGCATGCACCAGGGTATCTTTAAGGGCCAGGATTTCCTTGGTTTACACCAGCGGAGGTCAATCTTTTGGACGGGCATGCCACAAATTAACCTTGCACTCTTCCCAAGTACTACTCTGATCCCTTTCCTTTACCCAGCCTGCTGCTCAGCTTTCTGCTCCTTGTCCCATGCCCCTAAGCTGCTGCTCTGCTTCCTGCCCTGTGCTCCCTGCCTGATCTGATGCTCTGCTTTCTGCTCCATGCCTTATCTACCACTATGCAACCTGTCCCCTTCCCAATCTGCTGTGTGCCCATCCTACTTGTGGTACTTATGGCACAGGTTTACACCATGCCCTGTGCAATAGGGCAGGCCTTGCTTTATATACCCAATAAGGCAAATCTACTTTATATACCCAAGTCACTCACCTTTTGTTCACATGGCTAGAAAGACCCCCTACCTCTACCCTACCCAGACCTCTTTCCTTTCCATAGTTGAGGTGCCTGCAGGCTTCTTCCTGCCATGGAATTTATTCTGTGTATGGCCTCAAACACTTGCCTGCTCCTAGTAACTAAAGCTGGAAGTCACACTGCTGCTGCTCCTGCACCATGCAGCAGTTTGGGGCAGTGGTTATCTCACTCCATTTCTGCTCTCATTCCTCCTCGTTGGCAAGGAATTGGTGGTCTTAATTATAATATCACTTGTGGACAGATGCCATCTCAAAGTGGCCTCAGATGGCTCCTCAGGTACCATGCCTCTGATTTAGAAATAAATCACCCAGAACCAATTGATTAAATAATATTCCTGCTCTCTTGCTGTCAGACTTACTCAGGTTTCATAGTTTCATAGTTAGTTTCATAGTTTCTAGGGTCGG
>NW_017729022.1:81687484-81692539 GCF_001723915.1 Gavialis gangeticus
CCAACCTAGAAGAGAACACACACTTACCTTTAGGGGAAAGATGGAGCCCATCCCATCCCAGCATGAGGTTAACCAGCTCCTCTCCACGTCCTTCAGACATTACATGTTAAGGCTATGTGCTTCTATTCTTAGCTTTGCCTACTGTTCTCCCTTGAAATTTAGGATCTTCACACCCATCCTTCGTGGGCCTGTGCCCTGCCTGAAAAAGAGAGAGATCGTGACTCAGAATAGCCAGTGGCCCAGTGCCCAGGGCAGTCATCAGGGGTGGTAATACCACACAGACTTGAACAATTTTGAGCTCTGCTCAGCTGATAAAATTTCATAGATTTCATAGACACTAGGGGTGGAAGGGACCCTGGAAGATCATTGGGTCCAGCCCCATGCCCCAGGGGCACGAAGTCATTTGGGACTGGTGTAGCTAATTTGGTCTGAGATGTGAAATTAAAAAAAAAAACCAAAAAAGTACGTGGAAGATCCAGATTAATAGTCCAACTCTGCCTGATTGAATCTTGAACTTGAGTCTCCCACATCCATCCACAGCGAATGCCCTAAGCACTGGCCTCTTCTGAGATTTTTCTGTTTCACAGACAAGGACTTCCATCCTGGATCTGAAAATCCTTCTCTGACAAATCCTCTTCTGTTTTGTTAACACTGACAAATTCCTGCAAAAAAAAAAGTTTCTGTTTCAGCAAATCTGCATTTCCTGATGAAAAGTTATTTAATCAGAAAACCCCACAAGAGCTCTACTCCAAATGACTGACCCACCAGAATCCCAAGGTTCCCTCATTGTTAAGGGAATCAAGACAAGTGCTCCTGTAAGCACTATAAATTCATTAAAAGCCAGGAAAATAAACTTTGCCTTTTCAATTTAAGCAAATTTTAAAAAGCTGAATGATCTCAAGAATCTTTATTAGAAACATTACACAACTAGAGTCACTAAACTGAGAATGTCCCATTATCTTATGTGCTCAGGTTCAAAACCGGTTTACAGAAATGAGAGTTATCTGTCACTCTGGCTCTGTTTATTGAAGAGCATCTAAAATGACATTACTATTTACAAAATTGTCAGCACGCTGTCACTGGTAACAAAACCCATATTCCAAATTTGCAGGTGCCTAATGTAACACCCGGTATTTTAACAGAGTCACAGAAGTGTAGGAATAAAAGGGACCTCTAGAAATCAGCTAGTCCAACCTGAGGCCCAAGGCAGGATCAAATATACCTATAGCATTCCCAGCACATGTTTGTCTCACCTATTTTTAAAACCTCCAACAAAGAAGATACTGTAACACCCCCAGGGACCCTGCTCACCACCCTAACAATCTGAAAGCTTATTCTGATATCCAACTTAAATCATCTTCATTTCAAATCAAACTGATTTCTTCATGTCCTTCTCTCCTCCTTCCCCCCACAACCCCTTTTCCCTGAAGCCACAGAAAATAAATAATACATCACCATCCCTTTATTAGGGTCTTGTATGTACTGAGAACAACACAACACCTTTTATGCAGCATGGGCCATTTGTTTAGCCTGTCTCAGCCATGTAAATGACACAGGCTTAGTGCTTATTTCACACAGCCAGGATAAGCAGCTGGGGTGTTGAATAGAGAGCCAAATGAAGCTGGGCCAAGCCTTCTAGGTACGCCGCAGATTAGCATGAACTCCTCCTCTAGATGTGCATGTATAATGTAGGATGTTGCATGCAGCGAGTCAACTGTTCTGTAGCTATTAGCTCTTCTCATGGGACTCAGATGCTCTATATACCCTTCGCAGATTGTCCATTATGCTTACCAGTGAGCAGTGCTTTATCAATCTTGGGCACAGTATTTAGGCCCATGTTTACCTTTAAGTGCTTTTTTTTTTTTATGGAGATGGGTTTGTGAGTGTGATCAAAAGCTTTGCTGACCTGGTAACACCATTTCTAAAATGAGACCAGATCACAGCTTGCTGGACACCCTGCAGAATGGCAGTGCAATTAAACTGCCTGAATGACAGGCTTTGCTCTCTCTCCTCTTCATCCTTCAGCTTAGCAGGTCCCTGTTTTATAAGTAATGGAGCTCTGAAGAGCTTATCTGTCCTTTCCTAGCTCTGTGCCTGATCTTGATGTAGATAAGGCAGTGTGAAAGGGGAGGGGGGGAAGCTGATCCTGCACTTTTCCAACCAGTTCAGGAACTGAATATTTACGGGGTTGAGAGTGGGTATCTGGAGAAAAAGCTGTTTTCACTGCAGTTTTATCCCCCGGCAACTGGAGCTGCTGTGCCAGCTGCTGGAAGCTTTACTTTTTGTCATCATTTTTTGGTGCTTACATACCAGAAGCTTTCTAGTTCAGTGCCATACAACTAGGAGCAACAGAGCAGCCAAGGAAGAGAGGTCCAGCCACTCCTTGTCAGGGGCCCAAGGGCAATGATGAAGTTTCGTGAATCACAGCTTTGTTCTGAACTGCTTCATGTCCCCCTATCACACTCTTGGTCTAAAAAGTCACATACTAGCAATACAAGAGTTTTAGACTTTATCTCCATGTAGTTGACAGACAAGGCTCAGTTTAGGGTGAGAACCCTTCATATTTGTTCATGAATCTTTGGACTACATTTTCCCATTTTTTTTTAAATTTAACAGAAGAGAGACTGATAGGCTGTGAAAGCTGATCTCCTGAATAACATCTTCAAATCACCATAATTTAAATCCCTATGGAATACCTTTATTGACTTTAGGGGATGAAGGCAATAGCATCTGAAAGAATTGAATAGCAAGTAAGAGAAACTACACAGAAGATTCATACAATGTATGTAGTAGAAACTGAACTGTTTGCTATAGATTTAATTTTTTTTTTAGATTTTAAGAACTATATTCCCACTGCAGGATTCTTAATGTTGATTTAAAAATTCCCCTTGAAAGTCTATGGGCCATAGACTGTGAGCGATCTTCCTTTTCTCATGTGATGAACTGTGTCACATGTGCACTGTTTACTACCTTAGTTGGGTTAATTCAGAGATAGTGGGTGCATCTAAATGAGACACTTAATGTGCAGTAGACTAATTCTACTGCACACTAGCATGTCACGGCAAAAACTATACTAACATGCAGTAGAATTAGTCTAAACTTAATGTGCAGTAGCAATGGTGCATTAATGTACATGTAGACGTGCCCAGTGAGTACTGCACCTGACTTCCTGATTTAAGTTAAATCACAGAATTTCGCAGCCCAGAGCTGAACTGTGCTCTCAGCTCCAGATACCCCTCCACTCCCTAGCCAGAGCAGTGAGGGCTGGCTAAAAGGGGGAGGGGGGGAAGGGGGAACAAGCCTGGCTGGGGATACAGCCCAGTCTACTGGCCAACCCCAGCTGGGGTCTGGAGCCAGGGAGGGGGTTAAATACCCCTTCCCCTGCTCAAAATTACTGCTGACTACAAATCCCAGAGGCACCTGGAAGAGGAAATTATAAGCAACCCTGCAGAGTCCTGCTGCTGTAACTCTGGATGGCAAATCCCAGAGACCTCAAGGGTAGCAGGAACAGGAAGTGAACCCACAGCCAAAGAGCTGTGCTCTAGCACACCCCTGGCTTCTGGCCTGAGCCACTGCAGACATGTAGCTCCATTTCCAGAGTCAAAGGTAAATGTCTGTTCACTTCTATTACAAGTTAATCTGTACAGTTTAGATTAATCTGCAACAACTGAATCGATTCAGCTTTGGGGTTTTTGACTGTCTGTACTTAGCCAAAGAGTTTGCAAAATCAGACCACAGTTCTCCTTTGTACTCATCTATGCCACTAAGTAAAGTTGCATCCATGTTGCTAATTACTTCATTTGACCTATTCTATACCAAGGAAGACTCCCATTTCTTAGCAGTCTTGTCTGCTGAAACAATATTATCCATTGCATATCCATGTATCTAAGATCTCAACTGCTGGGCCCATATTTTTGTTTACCTCAGTGACTGATGCTTATGTGAGTAAAAGCTGCAGAACTGATCCCTAGATAGATAGATAGCTATTTGCTAATAAATTTCACAGCTAGTCAAAATACTTTTTTTCTTTTCCCCAGCTCTAGAACACCCATCCCTGGCAGAGCCACAGTTTTTTTACAAATCCTTTGTGTAGCCTTTTAGCTAATAAACAAAAGCCTCAAGTGACTCATTTTATAAAAGGGCAGGCACGGTTCTTTGGGTAGATGTGATATCTTTTAATAGACCAACTGAGTAGCTGGAAAAAAATTCTTAGCAAGCTTTCAGGCGCAGTCACCCTTCATCAAGCATAGGGAGGCTCTGCTGGTCTGAGACTCCAAGGAATGAGAGAAGCTAAAAGTGTGACAAGATGTCAGTGAGAATGTAAATAGGTAGAAAATAGAAAGACAAAAGGTACAGCGGGGAAGGGAGAGGAAAGAAAGCAGAGGAAAAAGGCCAAAGGGAAACATTACTGTGACAGAATACAAGGTAGAAAGGCTGTCTGTGAAAAAGGAAATAGCTGGAGATCAGGAAAACTGGAATGGGAGAAGCTAAAAGTGTGACAGGATGTCAGTGAGAATTTAAATAGGTAGAAATTAGAAAAACAAAAGGTAAAGCAGGGAAGGGAGGGAGGAAGAAAGCAGGGGACAACAAAGGCCAAGAGGAACACTACAGTGGTAATAATACAAGGTAAAAAAGAAGCTATCAGTAAAAAGGAAATGGTAGGGAATCAGGAAGACAAAGGTCAGAAAAGTAAGGGAGGGGAGGGGAGGGGAGGGGAGGGGAGAAGAAGTGTGTGGGAGGGAAAGAAGATTGTACAAGGACAGGCCGGTACAGGTGAATCAGATGTTAGACAGATGGTAACAAATCCAATGTCTATACTGAATCCACGATTTTTTGTATCCAATAGGTTGATGAAATTTGTAGGTTCGTCTATGAAGAATGTTTTATAAGTTCCCTTTGAGGGTTAGAACTGAGAGATTGAAGAGGGAGTGACTGCCCTGTGAAAAAGGAAATAGCTGGAGGTCAGGAAAACTGGAGTGGGAGAAGCTAAAAGTGAGAAATGTGTCCCCCCAGTTAGATTTTCGGGGTGTGTTCATTCTGGTGTGAAGTTGTTGT
>NW_017729022.1:81692982-81695820 GCF_001723915.1 Gavialis gangeticus
TTATCGTGGGGGAGGGAGGTGTGGAAAGATGTTGGCAGGTTTTGCATTTCTTGTCCTGGCATGGTCTGGATCCACTGGATGTGGTTTGGATCATAGGGAGTTTGCTTCTGGTGATGAGGTTAGCAAGGTTTAGTGCTTGTTTAAAAAAGCATTGTATAAAAATCATTTTACAGTGAAGTCTTCAAATAGGAGCAGCTGCCATGTTTTGATTCTGATAGGCTACTTACAGCTAGGTGAAGAGCAGCCATTTGGGTTAATGTGTTCATTGTTATCAAACAATATGTGACAGGATCAGATTTCTAGCTGCCTTTCCCATCTATCCAATAACATTGGACGTGGCTGGTTCTATTACAGTACTAGTGGCACATTGTAGCCTCCTCACCAAAGCCGGTAATTAAGGCTTTTACACAAGAAAACCCTTTAGGAAGTGGCTGAATGGAAAGCCCTGAGCAGTCCCACTCGTGACAGTGGGACTATACACGTTTAATTCTAAATGTGTCAGAAAGCTCAGATAAATGGTCAAGAGGAAACTACTGTTTTGTCTCAGTTTGGCCAGGACAAGCCCAGTTTGATAAAAGCTATGCTGAAGTCCTAATGACACTTTAAAATTTCTGCCCAGGAAAAATGTATACTATCCTACTACAGAGCCAAGCAGCACATTAGTGAGATGTTACATCCTTACTACTTGCGCTGGCTCCTAACCTGGAAGGAGTGTAGCCTGCTTAGGTCAGCACAGCACAAGCATCAATAAGGTCTGCTGAAAGAAAGCCAGTGGGTGCATGGCTGGCTCCAGAACCGGATGCAAGAGAACTGCATTAAGGCAGACATAGTTGGCTGGCCTGGCCACACTACCTCCGATCTGAGCAGTCTTCCAAACAGGAAGAAATGTGGCCACCATAGTGCAGCATTGCATGTGCATAAGTACGTACTACCTAGAGCAGGCTTGTCCAACATGCGGCCCGCCAAGCCATTTTCTGTGGCCCACAGTGCTGCGACGGGAACCCCTTGTCCCTCCCTGAACCCCTCAGGAGTTTCCTAATGGCTGTTGAAGGGTTGGGGAAGGGACAAGGTTCCCACACGCACCACATCAGCTTGACGCTGCCGACTGTGTCCCTTCCTCACCTCACCTCTCCCATCCTCATTTGCATGCCAGCTCCTCCCCTCTCCCACACTGCAGGGTTTCTGTTCCTAGCCCTGCCCCTCCCTTCCTCATTTGCATGCCGGCCCAGCCCTGCGCTGGTCCCCGCCAGCCGCATGGGCTGGAGCAGCTCACAGTGCAGAGGGCAGGCGAGCGCAGGGGGTATGCGTGCCGGCGCAGAGGGATGCTGCAGCCAGGCCTGTGGGAGATGCTGCTGCTGCAGCTGTTGGGGCAGGAAGCTGGTGCTGCTCCCACCTCCCCCCGTGCCCACAGACATCGTGCTGGGGGTGGTGAGTCGCAGGCCCCGGAGAGGGAGGGACCCCTGCCGCTTGGGTTCGGGTTCCCTTGGGGGAGAGGGAGCAGGGGGTGTCCCTGCACATCCCGCACCCCCCTGTAGAGTCCCCACATGTCCCCCTGGCTGTTGAGCCCAGGTGCGCGGGTGTGAGAGCATCCTTGAGGCTGCCCAGGTGGCAGGGAGGACACGGCAGGGTCAGGCAGCACCCCTTGACCCCTGCACCCCCAGGCTGCCGCCGGACTGGACAGGCTGTGTGAGTACCCACTCCTGCCAGCCCAGTAGGTGATAAAATGTTCATGATCCGGCCCCACATTCAAAAAGGTTGGACACCCCCGACCTAGAGGGTGGTTTCTAAGACGATGAAGCTAGACTGTTCTCAGTGGTGGCAGATGAGAGAACAAGGAACAATGGTCCCAAGCTGCAGCAAGGGAAGTTTAGGTTAGATATTAAGAAAAACTCACTAGAAGGGTAGTGAAGCACTGGAACAGGTAACCCAGAGAGGTGGTGGGAGCTCCATCCTTGGAGGTTTAAGACAAAGCCTTGGCTGGATGATCTAGTTAGAGATGGTTCTTCTTTGAGCAGGGGGGTGAACTAGATTGACCTCCTGATGTCCTTTCCAACCCTAATTTTCTATGATTCTATTATATTCTCCTTTCTGACATTGTAAAGGCTTTTCCTACTGAAAATGTCTGAAAGGATTACCAGGAGGCTTGTGGAGTTCAAGACCTGCAGCTTCTTAAAGTACTGTTCATCCCAACAATACAGGTATTTCAGTACAGATGGGTGATCACTTTATTTGGGGTAGTATCAAATTGCAGCTATTTTTCAAGGATGTTCACTTATGACAGTAACCACGGATCTCATTACAAGAGCTTTATCCTCTCCAACCTGTGGAAATTACTCAATGAACACCAGTGTTTGTTACCCCACCCATCTTCCTGCATTCCCTGTGATTTGTTCCATTCACATACTAGTTCTGGTCTTAATTTAAGGGCAGTGCCTACTCACATGAGTAAAATTAAGCACAAAGATAAGTGAGTGCTGGTTCAGGACCTGCATTTGTGAGTTTGCCAAGTTGACATCATTAGCGTGCTATGTCATTAGGCTTTATTACAACTGTTTGCTAAAAGGAAGCTGATCCTTTTGTGCTAGCATGAGGAGCACAAGTACCTTGATTGTGTTGGAAGTAATAAAAGCAACAGGTGCTTACTACCTAATGAAAGGAATACAGGTTGTATAGCCCAGACCAACCAGATAGTTGCAAAAAAACTTCATAATTTTACAGGAAGGAAGCAAAATTCAACACCTTAAGACCTGAAAGCTGACACCCTTGCTCCAGCCTTTTGTGTTTAGCCAAACTTGCATGCTCACAAAGCAGCCACAACACAAAAGAAATTCCTTGCCC
>NW_017729022.1:81700820-81702151 GCF_001723915.1 Gavialis gangeticus
TTAAGACCTGAAAGCTGACACCCTTGCTCCAGCCTTTTGTGTTTAGCCAAACTTGCATGCTCACAAAGCAGCCACAACACAAAAGAAATTCCTTGCCCAGGAGAGCCTTCTATCACCCATCTTCCCATGAAATACGAAACATCACAATGAGAAAGAAGCATAATTTAACATCCTGCTTGCCAGCAGGTAACTCCGCAGTAAATAGACTGCTCCAACTTTTACCTGAACCTATTTTGCATAAAGTGAACTTTTCCAACCAGGACATCTTATACCACCTTTCAGCTCTTCTTTGAAATATGAATTTTCAATTTTCACCTGGAAGAAATTTTACAGTCTTTGCACTCTCCTATACCTGACGAAGGGCATGTATGCCCGAAAGCTTGCAAATAAAGAATATATTTTTTTGCAACTGTCTAGTTGGTCTAATAAAAAATATCTCCTCCCCAGGAGTCCTGCTTACTTTTGCCTGCAGACCAACCTGTATCCCTCAGTCATGCCGAGGACTTTCAGTGCTGAAAAAAGGAAAAACCCCAGAAGCAGCTCACTCTTTCAAAAATATTTGGAGGCAGCAAAGTCGAAAGCAGCAGTAGCCTGCACAAATCTTATGGAAATACTATAAAAGCAAATATCTCAAATATTGTTTCTACTGGAGGCAAGGTTTTTTCTATCCCTATTGGTGATTGGCCACCCAGCTTTAAGTGTGTTGCCCCTCATACTGGAAGAGCTAGTTGCTTCTCCTGCCCTTGATGGAAATTTTAATTATTTAGGGCCAAATCTGACACAGGTCAAACCTGAGCATCCCTTTTGTATTGTAAATGATTGGGTTGGGCTAGGTTTGGAATTAAATGTGTCAGGACACTGCCATAATATTTAGTCTCTTAACAGAGATCTCAGTTGCTGATAGATTACCCTCCTGGAATCCTAAAGCTGAAATCTCCCTACTGAAGCTGTTCCCTTCCCTTGGCCACAAGTTAGTTTGTTAGGGGATGTTTGTTTTTATGCAGAGCATGACATACATTTACCAGGAGTTTGCAAACTGACATAGAGAAGACTGCCCCTCCTACTAATGTAAAGGAAGCAAACGCAAGGAAGGAAGCACTTTGGATCTTTATTAGTGTCCTTTTGGAGATCCAGGCCTGCTCTCATTTAAGTCAAATGAAGTGTAACTACTGCCTTTATTGGGAGTAAGACTAAGACCCGGGTCAGCAAAGTACTTAAGCAATAAGTATTTACCAAGCTTTACAGCATATGCTTAATCAGTTTGTTAAACTGAAGTGTAAATGTTAATTAGTTAGATTTCAGAGACATTAGGGCTGGAAGGGACCTCGGAA
>NW_017729022.1:81702178-81706192 GCF_001723915.1 Gavialis gangeticus
TGTACCGTGTTCCCCACGGATTTTAACCCAGAGGGTCTCCAGCCATCCACCTTGGTTGCCAATATCAACTTGCAGGGATGCGTAGCTTTCCTTAACATAGAGAGCTATGCCCCCACCCCTTTTATCTACTCGATCCCTCCTGTACAGGGTATAGCCATCTATACCCGTGGTCCAGTCATGGGTGGAGTCCCACCGGGTCTCCGTTATCCTTATTACTCATAATTATTTGTGTTAAGCAGGAAGACGAGCTCCTCCTGCTTATTCCCCAAGCTCCTGGCATTTGTGTACAGGCAGGCAAGTGTCCCCTTGGGGGCTCTTGCCTTGCCCACAGATTGAACCAGGGCTGGTGCAGGGGTGGGCTCCCTTAAGTGCCTTGGCCTGCTGCCTTTGCAAGGGTTGCTCAGCGGGCCAGCAGTGGTGGTAGTCCCCCCGACCCCCAGCGGGCTTAGTTTAAAGCCTAGTGGAACAGGTCAGCCAGTTTGGCTGAGAAGAGCCTCCTCCCCAGGGGAGAGAGGTGGAGGCCATCCCTTCCCAGCAGCTCGCTGCCTCTCTCGAAGAGTGGGCTGTGGTCATGGAAGCCAAAGCCTTCCCGATGACACCAGCACTGCAGTCTTTGGTTAACTACCTGGATCCTCCTCTCCCTCCTCAGCCCATAGCCTGAGACTGGGAGGATCAACGAGAACACCACCTGTGCCCCCAGACCCTTTAGCCCCACTCCCAAATCCCTATAGTGCCTCATGACCCAGCTGGGAGCGCTCCGAGCTGTGTCACTGGTGCCCACATGAATAAGACGTTAACCTGAAACTGATCTTTTCAATATTTTTTAAAAAAAATCTTCATTTATTAACAATACCTTAAATGATTTAACCAAAAATAATTTTAAAAAATCTAAATTACTTTATACATTTCTCCAGTTTCTCTTCTTGTCTCAGATAATGAAAGACACTCCTTACGTTCCGTTTATTATGCACTGAAAACAACATACAATTCTGCTCTGACTAGACTGAGAGTCTGGTAGAAGTTTAAATCCAAACTAAAATGTCTTCAGAGAAATAAAATCTTCAGCTCCAAATTACACCCAATGTAGTAGGACTGGAGTTTGTTTGTTTGCGTGTTAAAAAAATCCTAACTTTTAGGTCAATGTATAGAAGGGTTTTTTATCATTTAAATTGAAATACATAAATGAAACATTCAGCATTAGACTGAAGGAAAAGCTTATGACTATTTCTAGTAGTGTGCAATATGGTGCAAAGTACAGTGTTGCCAACTCTCATGATTTTTGGCATTGTTCTTAAAGAAGTACTAGGTGCCTACGTGTCACTCTGTACTGCGTGTAGATATTTTAGACATAGTTTCTTCTGAAAATAGCTATTAATTAATTTCAACATTGAACCAGTTGATGCAACATGGAGCTACTGCTGCTCCTAAATTGCGCAAACAATGTGAGTAAGAGGCATCTAAAAAGTGAGTTTTTAAATGTCTCACTATGATGCACTGGAAGAGTCCTGTGAGTAATATAATTTTTTTTAAATCCCAATGAGAATGCCCTTCCTCCTCCTTGACCCACAGAGTGTCACCCTGACCCTCTGATTAATTCATGAGTTTCTCTCATCAACATGGGGTGCAAGACCAGGGCAGAAACTAGCTTGAAGCGTAAAGGAGAAACCTTGTATGCATTTTATTAAAATAAATAAATAAATAACAGTAAGCTTGAAAAACTTAGTTGCTCTTGTTCAAAGGCAAAGAATGAGAGAGAAATTTATTGCACAACATTGAAATGGAGTAACAATTTGTTTTGCGGTATAAGAGTCACATAAAGAGCATAAATGAACAGCAAGAAAATGTAAAAAAAGTCACAAGACAGGGCTGCAGCTAGGTCAAACCTAATCTTCAATTTCTGTTCTGAGACTTGGGTGTAAAAAGAGGGCTCTCTCAAGAGCCCATACACAAATATACACAGTCCATAAAAAAGAAGTGTGAAAAAACCACTTGTTTGCAGGGCTGGATTAACCCTTTAGTGGGTTCTAGGCAAATAAAGTCATGGAGCTCTAACTTAATACCATATATTTTTATTACTTTTTTTCACTGAATAATTATAATATATAAAATAAGCACAACTGGCCCTCTTCTTCCTTTAGGGCCCTAGGCATGTCTCATTTGCCTGTGTGGTAATCCGGCCCTGTCTGTTTGTAAAGTCTGCAGAAGTCCATTCATAAAAAAGCGAAGCAACTGGGACCTGGATTGAAAATTCCTGGTCAGAAAGCAGCTGGAGGCAAGTCTTGATGAGCATACAGAGCAGAGCTGCGCTGCCTGGTGTCAAAGTGGGAGCACAGCAGCCTGCAAGAAGCAGTCTCTTAGGCCTTTCTCCCAGCCTCTGTAGCCCCTTTCCCCCCCCAGCCAATATGCTGCTGCTGTGTCCTGTCACTTGCTTGTGAGGCTGTTGGGTTGCAGAGAAGCAGACAGTAGTCCTTCTGTGGGGGTCTGTGCTGGGATGGTGGGGCAAGGCTGGTGAAGGCAAGGGTTGCAGAGGGCAGTATGGAGTCCTGTCAGGGACATCAGCATGAGCTGAGTAGGAGATCCTTTAGGTGGGGCCAGCAGGGTGTAAAACCATTGCTCTGTTACTGATCTGCATGGTTTACTAACCCCCAGTATAGTTACTATGGTTGGGATTAAACCCCTAAATACAACCCTTGCCTGGCAGAAAGATGGCATTTACATGATCTAAACCTTTTTCGTACCAGGAGCCATTTGTGAACATTGATAGCTAGTCCTGACCCAGTGCCCCTCACTCCTGACCTGCTGCCCCCAAACCCCAGCCCCCAGTATGTAAAGCATGGGTGGGGGAGGGGGGGCCCCAAACAGCCCCTGGCAGGCAGGAACTCTGCCAGGGCTTCCCACTTTTTTCCTTTAAAGGAGAATCCATTTTTTAAAGTTTCTCAATCTACTTTCGAAGTTTGTTTGCAACCCTTTCATATGCTGAACGTGCTGCTGCCTCCTCCGCATTGCCTGAAATTGTCATGCCGTTGGGCCCTGTAAACAGCTGCTGTAGGTACTGCACGGATACTGGGCAGGATTCAAATTATAGGTGAGGGCTGAGCACCCCTCCAAGATTTGAAAGTCCTAACCTGGCGGGGGTCTCTGATTTGATTTGGGCAGCCCAATTTTTTTTGCAGGCCCCCCAGTATCTTGCTGGGGTCATTCTGACCCCGCAGTCTTTCCTGCGGAGAGCAGGGGGCTGGACCCGATGATCTCACGAGGTCCCTTCCAGCCCCAAACTTCTGTGAATCTGTGAAAGGGTCAAAGCGTAACTAGCCTGGCCCCCTGATGCCGGGGAAGGCGTCTTGAGGAACCAGGCACGCCGAGCCCGGGGCACAAGGGGCACCCGGATCCCTGCCCACGGAGGCGTCTCACCCGTGCCCCGAGTCCTTCGCCGTGCTGCGCCGAGTCCACTCCCTCCCGAGCCGGGAGCAGAGACGCGGGCCGGGCCAGTGCCCGCAGCGCCCGGCGGAGGGGAGGGTGGGATGCGTGACGTCACAACGAGCGGCCCCGCCTCTCCTCCCAGGCTTCCCGCGCGGGCCTTTCTCCCTTAAAAGGACAATGGGGGCCGGATGTAAAGCAGCTCGATTGAGGAGAACTGAGCCGTGGGAACGGCGCATGCGCGCAGTGCCTCGCGGGCGGGGACACACACACGCACGCACTAGCGAGCAAACGACCCAAGTGGTGCGGGAGCAGGAGCAGCGGCGCGGCGCGCACGGGGCGGTGAAGCCAAGTTGCAGGCGGCGGTGGTGGTGAGGTGAGCGCTTCGCGGTCCTCGGGCTCTTGTGCTAGTGATGATTGTATTTCCCGCGGGCCGCTCCAGCTTCTGCTCGACCCAACTTCTGCCCCGGGGCAGCTGCCTCCGCTTTGTTCGCGAGCGGAGGAGCCCCGGCGGCCCCTGGCCCGGCGCGGGGGGGACCTGTTGGTGCAGTCGGCGCGGAGACGCGTCCGCGGGCGGGAGGAGGGCGCGGAGCCCGG
>NW_017729022.1:81707355-81708955 GCF_001723915.1 Gavialis gangeticus
CGCCCGCCGCCTGCACCTGTAGCTCGGGCGGGGGCGCCCACAACTTGGCGCGGGGGAGGCTGCCCTGTTGCGGGGGGGTCCTTTCACTTGCTGCCCTTGAACCGGAGCGGGGGTGGGGGGAAGTGTGCAAGTGGCCCGGCCTGGCCGGGGGGGGCCTGTATGTGTGTAAGCGTGCAGGTGGGGTAGGTGGGGGTGCATGTGGCCCGGCCTGCTGCCTTGGGGGGTGTAAGTGCAAGTGGCCCGGCCGGTGTGCAAGTGGGGCGGGTGCGCGTGCAAGTGGCCCGGCCGGGCTGTGCGCGCGCGCTCTGACACGACACGTGCTCCTGGCCCGGCCGAGTCTCGTCCCCGCGGGCCCGGGCCGTGATGGCGTCTGGCCACTTCCCGAGCCCCAGCGCGACCTGCCAGCAAACTCCTCTCCGCGTGGCCCCCGCAGCCGCGGAGCGAACCCCCTTCCCCCTGGCCCCGCACGTAGGCAGGAGCAGGCTGCAGGGAAAACAAAGGGCTGGTCGCGGGCGCCGCGGGCTGTGGGCGATGTGCCTGCTTCCCCCCCCCCCCCCCCCCCCCCAGCCGGCCGGGGGGGGCACGGGTTGGGGTGCTGGTGGCACCCTGCTCTGGGGGCTTGCAAACTTCAACTGGTGGCCGGAGGTGGGGGGGAGCCGAGCAGCGAGGACTCCGCGTCTCCCTCCCCCAGTGGCCACAGGCGCTGCACTTCCCTGCGACCTCGTGGCAGGGGCTGTGGGAGGGGGGTTGGGGGAGGGTTGTTGTTTCTGGCTGCACCTTGCCTCAGCCCAGCTGCTTTTGTGCACTGCAGAGAGACTCGGGGTGCCCAGTGTGGCTGCGGGTGACCCGAGCCTTGTTGTCTACCTGATCATCATGGCCTCTGTGAAAAGTAGGTCGTCTTCGCTGGGGTGGCTGGGGGGTGGGTGGTCTTTGTTCCAGGCTGCGCTGCGCTCTGGCGGGGGATGCCCTTCTCCGGTACACTTCCCTCCCACACCCTTGCTCCTACCCGAACTTTTTTTCTTTTTCCCCTAACTTTTTGTTTCTTGGTGTCATGGGCGCAGCTTGAGAAGGGAGCTCAGCCTCTTGGGTGTTCCTTTTTTGTCGCCAGTCCCTAGGCATGCTGCACGCTGGAAATCTGCCTGGGAATCCCAGCCCTGGCCCTGTTGAATTCCCAGGACTTCTCAGGCTTGACTTCAGGGGGCTGGGATTTAGGGCCTGACCCACTTGTTGTTTGGAGGGGTTTTGGAGTCTTTTTGGAGGGTTTAAGTCCTTTTTCAGGGGGGCATTTAGCAGTATCCGGTAGCTACACAAAGCACCTTGGTAGAAAAATGGCAAAGTATGAGCAGTTCAGGGGCTGCTTCTCTTTACTGTGAGAGATTTAGAGAGCGTGTAGTTTTAGAACTTTTCTCTTTCCTCCTTTTTTCTTTTCTTTTTCTTTTTTGTTTTGCTACCTCACTTGGCATTATTACACTATTACAAATACTTGTCCTTTTGAGCTTTGTTTCAACTGGGAATTTCAAGCTGAAACAGAGCTTAAGAGTTCTTGTTTTTGTCATAAACTGGTTTGTTATATATAAATTTGAAAAGAGCCAGATTTCTC
>NW_017729022.1:81713955-81716437 GCF_001723915.1 Gavialis gangeticus
TGGGAATTTCAAGCTGAAACAGAGCTTAAGAGTTCTTGTTTTTGTCATAAACTGGTTTGTTATATATAAATTTGAAAAGAGCCAGATTTCTCTTGAAGCAGCTTACCATCCGTGTGTGTGTGTGGGGGGGGGAATATGTATACATTTTTATTTCTTTATTTTAAGAAAGCAACCTTATCTTAAGTAACTAGAAATGTTTCTCCTCACTCAAGTCTCCATTTCATCTGGACTTAATTTCTGTTTCCTTTCCTTTCTTATGCTCATCTGCAGATACTACTAAAGGGATATAAGGGGAGGCTACTGTGGGTTGTCTTGTTTACTTGCTTGCTAGGTCATCTCTTTCAGCCCAGACCAGGAAATACTTGGACAAAGCAGTGGCAAGATCCTGTTTTCCTTGTATCAAAAGCTCCCCTTGACTCTGCCACACCTGTGGGGTGAATATCCTATGGTTGCCCCACAGATATATTTCCCCATCAGCTTTTCCTCTAAGAATTGCCAGTCCAGTCAAGATTATGATGATGATAATTGCAAAAAGAATTTCCTAGTTTTGCTTGTTTAACAAAGTTGACTAATTATTTGGCCTCTGACTTTGATCTAATTGTTTTTAGCATTTTAAAACTGGCAGAAATCTAAAACACTGGAAGCTTTTATTATGCACTTATTTGTATTTTTATGAGGGAGGTATGTGTATTTTAGGTAGGTAGTACAAGTGGCATGCTCTGATTGCAGATGTGGCTTATTTCTAATAGCATCTAGGTACATGTATGATAAAGGATGAGGATACTTACTCTTGTGGGACCAAGTTTCCAAGAGTGTAGGGCCAGATGTTGAAACAAGTTAGCATTCATATATGGAATAAATAATGTACTTGAACCTATTCTGTTTGCTTTGTTTTCTCTTAGTGCTCCTGGCAGGTTGAGGGCTTTTGGAGACCTCTGTTTTTCCATAGACCACACAGCACGAGGGTGGCAACGCTTCTGCAAACAGCTCTGCTCCTGAGCACTCCCTCCTGCAGGTAAGACTATAAATGGCCCATCTACAGAAGTCCACTGTGGCTCTCTGTAAATCAGTACATGGCTAGATCCATTGTGCATGACTGACTTCCAGGTTTTGACAGTCATCCTACCAAATGGATTGAGGTCCAGCATACAGTGGGCACATGCATACAGTTTCTGAGTGACTTGCATCTGGTAGAATCAAACAGTAATCCTTCTGCTGACTTGAGTGGGCATTGAGCAGACACTCTTTCCCTATTCTTGGGTTCCAATCTTCCTCTGATTCATAGTGTTAGCCTGAAGTTGGGCAGAAGACGGGGCAGGGTGACACCTTTAGAGCTGAGTAGTAGTTTGTAAGGTGCCACCCTGCCCTGCCTTCCTTCTGTTTGATTTATAGCTCATAGTAAACTTCTTTTGAAGTCAGTGGTTCAGGTTCACTTATGACAGCTAGTAGAAATTTCAGCACCACCCACAGGTACTAGGTGTCCAGTTTCCTTTAGTACTCAAGTCCAATTGCTTTTCAAAGTCTATTAGGTGCTACTGAAAGCCCTACAAAAAGTGTTGGTTGATGCATGACTTGTGTGAGCACCTGGTGCCTGCTAAAAGTAAAGATGCGTTCTGTTATTTAGTAGAAAAATGTGTAAATTGTAGCTAATATTCATGTAAGCTAGAACAAACAAACAATTTATTAGCCTTAAAACAAGGACAGTTGAGTTCATCATGCATCTCTCATCCACCTGTTAGCAAGTAGATAAAGTCATGGATCCCTGCTTACTTTGTAATCAGTTTTTTGGGGTTTTTTAATCAACTCTGACTTCCCTTTAACTGAGATAAAAGGAGTGTGATTGTGTATGTGACAGTTTCTGAAACAAATGTTAGTGGTTATACTTGCTCACCACTAGCTAACAGCAGGTATCGGAAGAAGCAGACTGTATGGTTGGAAACATGGCTTTGAAAGGTCTGTGTATAGTGAGAACAGGAGGGTGGAACTCCATTTCGTAACAGTCCTTGTGCGTACTGGATTTCCAGGTCATACTTTGGCATATGCCCTCATGGTTTAAAGTGCAAATGAAATAATGAATAAGAGTACTCTATTACAATGCAAATGCATCTCTGGATCAAAGGGTTTCACACTTCTTTGTTTTAAAAAAAAAAAAAAAAATAATCTTCACTCATTCAGTGGTGCTGTTGAGTTGCAGTCTGCTTTCATATCTGTTTCTCCTGCAAAAAGAGCTGTTGCATCTGTAAGGACCATAAATGCCCATCACGTTGATTTTGATTTATTTTTTACTTATGTGCAAGCCTGCACCTCAAATTAGATGGCCTTAAAAACCATGTTGCTCTACTGGCTTGCTGCTGATTCACACAAGTGTTGCCTGTTAGCTCATCAGCCCTACTTGTACAACACCTTTAGGATTTTCTTGTAAGTCTACAGTTTTGTTGGGACTGAACCCTCGTTATGGTAGCTAATAAAGCCATAGGTCAGG